>NC_137638.1:23866744-24249244 GCF_963383615.2 Lipophrys pholis
GGGTCAGTCCTGGACACGGACAATATTTACATTTCTTCAACAAGAGGTAATCAGGACAATGAAATCAATTTTAAATCAGTGATTGTGTGAAAAAGACTCTACAAATGTGAGCCAAATGTGGAGGAAGTTCCCTTCATCGGGATGTAGGGACACAGGTTAAGTGTCATAGAATAATAATATTAATAATAATAATCCAAACCAAAGACTGGCTAAAATGTCTGTCAAAATAAAATTTCTCATGGAGGCATAACTAAAATTTTATCCTAAAAGCATGAAAACTTGTAATTTCATGCATAACCATCCAATGATTGTTATGATATATCTAGACTACAGACAACATTCTGATGATAACGGAGAAAGAGAGAAACAAAGTGATTCGGTTAGAACCGGATCCAAGCATGAAAAAATAATGACTGACACGATGGCCATAAAGCAACCAGCCAAGCAGTTACCATAGACCTGCTGACCTTTGACACGGGAGGAGGACTGTCTGCCATACAGGTAGAAAGACGGGGATGCAGCAGGCGACAGAACCGAAGAGCAAAAAACATAAAAGCAGAAGGACCTGAGATTCCATCTCGGAGCAGAGTGCTGCTTTCTCCTTCTCCAAGTTGAGCCCTTAGGCATGGCCCGGTCTGCTCCCTTCCTCCCTCTTACCACCATATGGACAGAACAGCCTACACGCCAGTATATCTCATCAAATACAACCTCCATGCGCTCCCTCACTTTTTTTTTCTTGCTCGACAGACGATGTACATATCTGGTCATGTTTGAAGTAATTTTTCTGCTTTCTCTGTGGCCGTGGGAGAACAGTGAAGGCTTGGCAATGAGGGGTAATCCTTCTTAATGGAGTCCCCAGCCCTCAGATGGATTGAAGTCCACACAGCACACAGATCACATTTTATTGCTTTAACAGGAAGGAGGGGAAAAAACAAACCTTTATTGTATTGTTAAGAACTAACTACCCCCCCCCCCCCCTTTTACTCCACCCCCCTCTCTAACCCAATGTCTGTCTTTCACTGTCTCTTCTTTTCTTCATCTCATTCTTCTGTCTGCCGCGTCTTCAACAACGTTTCACCCTGACCAGTCTGCGAGTTTATCACGCTTGCTTTGGTCATTACATCACAATTATGGAGCTGTTGGTACTGGAGGAAAAAGAGATGAAAAAAAGAAGAGTGGAAAAAAGCGACAGATGAAATGTAGGTCAGTGGAGATGTGCTTGGGGCAGTTTCTCTCTCTCTCTCTCTCTCTCTCTCTGTTTCTCTCTGTGTCTCCCCCTCTCTCTCCCTGGGCCACAGCTAAAGAGGCTAAAAGAGACCGGGGGTGAAAGTGCCTCTCTCCCACACCTGTCTCGATGCTGCTACCTCGCGCAGACTGGCAGAAGCTCAGAAGCTCAGACAGCGTTATCCCTGAGAAAACCACTCCGATGACAGAGGAGCTGAAGACTGGGCGTGATGCTAACCGCCAGTGACAGGAGTGGCTCTTTTTGACACTGACAGAACAGAAACCCTTCTGCACATTCATGGTCATATTCTACATTTTGTTGAGGTTTCATTGAACCTGCAGCGGTCGACAGGAGTCAACCTCGGTCATAAAAAAAACCAACAAACCCTGGTGGGGTGTCTTTTTTGCTTAACTCCTTTATGTTAGCAGGTGCAGTGTATTAGAATATGAACATAGACGACCAACACTGAAAATCAATACCAGTAAAATAACACTTTCAGCTCACGTGATGATCCCTAAAAATGATGTAAGCATCATAACTCACCATTTATATTGTACAACGTAAAATATATAGACTCATTGGCCTTTCAAGAACAAGCAAATTGCAACACAAACTATCCCCTCATATATCAAATGTACAGGAACACATTGGGATAAATGATATATGGTTTTACTTGACAAGTCTTCTTGAAAGTATCTGTTACAAAATGTGAAAGATATGTTGTGAAAATATGGTGAAAGATCACCACAGGAACAGAAACGAGTCAAGCAGCACACCACGGACTAGAACACAGACACATTTCAGATAAGCATATTTACAATAGGTCTGTACATTTCATCCCACGACAAAGTGATGAGTCTTTATGATTAGTTCCGATCGTACTCCATACATTTTGCCGCCACACCCTGCAGCCTGCACTGGGTCAGTCATTGTACTGTACAGTGCAGTGATGGTCCGATGTGGACCTGCTCTTTCATGTTCCAGGTCAGTATTTCAATGTTTCTCGAGAGGAAGGAACAGACCCCACCCAGAAAACCATCCTGCGGACACCTGAGACAAATGTGTTATTTGAGCTGCTCTTCTTTCTGTGACATAAGATCTATTAACCCCTATATACAGTAAGCTATATAACCTTTTTGGGACAAGTGTGAATTTATTTATTTATTTATGATTAAGTAGGTATATCTACTTAATAACTGTATCTCAGATTAAAAAGTTGTTGAGATGCATGTATGTTATGCATCTTAATCAAATGCCCATCAAAATATACTTTCAGCTTATATGCAGCGTGTACAAATAATCCATCTACTTTGATATGTTTTCTGCTTCCAATGATGGTTTTTATTATTTTTTGCATTCACAATATTCATTATTGTCCGTGTAAATCCAATACCAATAGTTAACTAATTGAAAAGAAATGTATCAAATATTGTCAGTTTGTTAAATCATGTTTTTTTTTTAATTATGCCTGGAATAAAAGAAAGAAACAACAGGCTCATGTGTGACTTTAAATCACAAAATCAATCATAAATTCTGATCACACTGAGCCGGAGGTGTCAGAAATACACACAAACAGATTTAAGCTTGACTTCTTCTCTGTTCATGCATGAATTGCACGGGACTGACTAAATGTGGAAGGTGACATAAAAAAAAAAAAAAAAAAAAAAAAAAAAACTTCCCTGAGTCTGTCTGTGTGCCGCAGCGGCAGAGTGCGCTCGGGCTGCGCGTGTGCGTCCGAGCGTGTGCGTGCAGACTCCGGGGCTGCCGGCTGAGCAAGAGAGAGTGGGAGGAGCGGAAAGTGCTCCAGTCCAATCCGGGCCCCCGGGTAAAGCCGCTCTTCCCTCCCTCAGCCCGCAGAAAACAGTGAAACCCTCCCATAGAGGTGAGAGCGCAGATGTCATGAGAAAAGCGGCCACACGACCAGAGCGCACCGACCGACGCACCGACAGACCTCAGCCCGCCGCCCTGCGCCCCGCTCTGGGATGCTTTTAGCGCAGAGACGCTTCCACTCAGGGCAGCCAGTGGACGTCGACGCAGATCAGACGCACTCTTTTCGTTCTTGTTGTTGTTTTTCACCGAGGATCTTTCCCCCAGCAACCCCCCGTTTTTAAGTGTTTATGTTTGTTTCTTCATGACTGCTGCTTTGGGAAGCGAGCCTCAGCACCAGCTCCAGCAACGCCAGCACGATGCGAGGTAAGACATCCATCACACAGCTCAAGACACCGCCGCACTTTCCCCAAAGCTTCACGTCTAACACATATGAAGAAACACACACACACGCACACACACTGCAGGTTTTCTTCTCAAATGTTGGAAATAGAAGTTTTGATCACTTTTTATGTAAGGCGGTTGGATCTCTGAAGCCTCAGGCACTTGACTTATTAAAAGTTTATTTTTAGGATGTGCATGCACGTGTGCATTAAGTTTGTAGACTACAGTTGTGCAGTGCATCAGAAGCTGGAGTTAGTGGGAATGAAGAGTGCTGCATGATGTTTGGCTTTAATGACTTGAGCTCCACACCAGCGGAAATTACAGACAACTCCACCGGATCAGATTATGTGAAGGGGGATAAAAAAAATTTTTTTTAATGAATAAAAACTTTTATTTATTAGTTTGTGTTAATAAACTTTATCGAATATGTTATGGATAGGCTGCATTTCAAGCGCTCTACTAACCCATTTCCGTTCTGTGCACCGAGCCGGGGATGTTGAAACTCAATGTCAATGTCGTACAGTGCGCGCACCGTGTGTCACACACACACACACACACACACACACACACACACACACACACACACACACACACACACACACACACACACACACACACACACACACACACACTCACACACACACACACACACACACACACACACACACACACACACACACACACACACACACACACACACAGCTCATTCTACCCTGACTAAGCCTTTCAGTGCAGTTAAATTCCTCCAAAAGGACAAAGTTTATTTTTTTTCGTTGCTCCTCGGTCATAATTTGCGGTTCCGTTAGGAGTCCGGCACAAAGGCTTTAATATTTAACCTTATTACCACCAGCTTAGTGTTGTGGGGTTTGTTTTATTTGCTGTTCTTTATGTTGTGCAATTATCGCTGACGCAAAGTTGCAACACTTCGCTCAGCTGGGAGATCTTGAACTGCGTTTTATAAATCTGCCTGTTTCACCTGGTTGGAACCCCCCAGGCTGCTCCAGGACTCGAATTAGTTTAAAAACTAAACAGGATGTCTGCTTGGCCACAAATGACATCAAATTAGAGAAAATGTTTTTTGATCCACCTGTGGAAAGTATAAACTTCCACTAAAAGGTAAATTATGTGTTGTGGAATTTAATGTTATTGTTAAAAATAAAATTAACTTGATGCCTAACACTTAATTTTTGGAATAAGATACTGACACAATTTAATATTTCCATACAAGATATTAATTCCAACCAAATTATTAGTCATTGAACCGACTATTTAATAGACATTAAAGAGATAGTCACAGTAAACCAGTTATTATAGCTCTATCTATCTATCTATCTATCTATCTATCTATCTATCTATCTATCTATCTATCTATCTATCTATCTATCTATCTATCTATCTATCTATCTATCTATCTATCTATCTATCTATCTATCTATCTATCTCTAATGTTTGAGTGGTATAAAGCTATGTGCTGCCTCAGCTTCAGGCCATTAAACCTTGAGCAAAAAAAAACATGAGAAGGCCAAACATGCCCTTCTCTCTCTCTCTCTCTCTCTCTCTCTCACTCACTCACACTCTCTCGCTCTCTGAACCTGTGGCAAACTCCTCTGTCATGCACCTTGTATTTTATCCACATTTTAATGGGCCTTGCGACCACTCTCGCGCATGCGAGGCTTTGGGGGGGGTGCACCAAAAGCTCCTGCTTTCACTTTACAGCCGTGGTTGGCAGAAGAGGCCCCTGAAGCGTCTCTCTCACCCCTCTTTCACTGTGTCTCTCTCTCTCTCCATCTTCCTCTCTCCCTCTGCACGCCCCAAAGGGTTTTGTCAGATAGAATTAAATCAGTGTGGGCCGTGCGGCCCCCACTCCCAACCTGAGTGTGTGTGTGTGTGTGTGTAGTCTCGGCTGCTCTTACATAGAAATGTGCTCACAACCACAAGGTTATAAAAAATAGAGGCCCCTCATGAGCGGTGGTAATTATCATTTAACAATAGCCACAACTCTTGAAGCCCTGGCTGAAGATGATGTCACCCCGTTGCCCGGCCTGGAAAAGCCAAGAGAAAAACACACAGAATATCATCATCAAGGCCTTTTGTGCATCTCATAAAATTGAGTTTTGTCTGTGTGTGCTTCTTTTTCAGTGTGGCTTAGTGTGGTATATGACGCTGATGGAGACTGGATAATTACTTCAGTTTTTTAGAAATCTTGATGCTGTGCTGTCAAAGGCGACAAGAACAGTTGTGTAATACAGGTATATTAGTAAAAGTTAGAAAAAATATGTTTTGGAATACAATTTTATTTTTAAGCAGCACCCGCCAACAAAATATACAAATAAATACATAGAATCGTCAAAGTGGTGATAAGCAGTTTAATTGTAGTAATCTTTTCTGATTCAATCTGATAGTTTAATAATTCTACGATGCTGGAAAAATGTCACCACACAAAACATGGTTTGTTATTGTAGACAAGCGTTTACCGGTGATCCTCATCGTCAACCTCATTAGCCTGTCTCTGTGTATGCTTTGTATCAGTGTTGTAAGTCTTTTGCGTCACATAGATGCACTTGAGTCAGACAGGTCAAAGAGTTCAGTATTGGAGGGACAAACAAGGGGAGACGAGTTCATCGCGCCATTTGATCTCCTCTGTTCGCGATGTGTGTCAATCACAATCTCCCACGACAGGATGACAGGACCCGAAAGAATGTGAGGGGGGCCGTGAAGTAGTGAGGTGATGCCGAGCGGCATCAAAAGAAGAAAAGAGGACCAGGACCCACTGAAAATGTTCAACTGGAAATCTGCGACAAATTGCCGATAATTATTTCACCTCCGACGTTATTTGCACTAACTGTCAAGATATCAAGCGGGCGCATACAAAAGCTAAAAGCACTGAGACACACACACACACACACACACACACACACACACACACACACAGCAATACTACGCATGACGGCCTCATGCCAATAGAATTAGTCCCATCCTGCTTTGCTTCAGAGGCTTGTGTGTGCATTGATTTGTCCCGTTCGAAAGCTTCCCGGGATCAATTTTTAGTCAAAGCCAACGGAAGCAGTCTGTTTAGATAAATCTATGGCACATAACTGCAACGGCTTCAGATTTAATGCTTAAATATTTGCACCTTTTACGAATTAGATCAATTCAAAGTCATGCTAGATTTCTAAATGGTTTGTAATGTTTGTTGCTCCGATTTGTTGTAATAATAGAAACAAACACTCCATAACTGTCACCATTTAGCATTTATAAGCTTTGTCAACAGCTCGTTCTTTGAGAGCTCACAAGTGCAAGCTGTTGTATAAACAGGTAATCAAGCGTAAAGCACAATTGAGAAGTTATAATTGTTGCAGCTTGTACACACCAGTAATTGTCCTTGCGTCAAAACACAACCTCAATTTACGGTGGTATTAATCATTTATTTCATGATTCATTAAAAAAATAAAATAAAAGGCTGTGAAAGTGAACACTTCAGGCTGAATATATTGCCTATTTTTAACAGCCACAGTAACACTACGCCTGATAATGCTGCCCAGTCGGACACGGCAGGTTAGCGTGCAGCTTTTCTCACTGAATCACTGTTTTCCTCTCGTCACCATAAAATCACTCTCTGCAAACTAAAGTGGGCACCTGGCCCGAGCGAACCTCTTCTCCTCACTGCCATCAGCCCGTGCATGTGTGTGTGTGTGTGTGTGTGTGTGTGTGTGTGTGTGTGTGTGTGTGTGTGTGTGTGTGTGTGTGTGTGTGTGTGTGTGTGTGTGTGTGTGTGTGTGTGTGTGTGTGTGTGTGTGTGTGTGTGTGTGTGTGTGTGTGAGAGTGTTGCTTGTTGTCGAGCACGGTGTTGTTGATTGTGTTGTTTATTGTGTGTTTGTGCTGACTAATGGCCCAGTGTTATGTAAGAAGAGAGGAGAGATTACCCCAAGCCCATGCAGGCCACACTGTTAATCCCTCAGCACAGCCCTAGTGACTGACTGAGGTCCCGGCAGAGTGCTGTTACAACACGCACATGCTCACACACACACTCACACTCACACACACCATCTTGTATTCAAGACTCACTTCCTTCTGCCTCCTCGGATACACACAGTCTCCTCCTCACCTAGTGAGTCTGCCTGACCTCTTTTTTCTGAGCCGGCTACTAAAAACATCCCACCATGCTGGGTGTGTGGCCTGGATGGCACTTCTATGGTCCCACTGAGCCGCTATCATAGCCCGTGTTTGTTTAGCATGTGCTCAGCATGCACTCCATGTTGGTTTTATCCCTCCGCGGCAGTCTAGGGGCGACAATGCGAACAGATTCCCCTCAGTCAATTTCTCCCTCTTTTTCTAAATCTTTATGCACACAAAAGCGTGGGCTATACGGCACGCTTTGGTTTGTGTCTCTACTTTATCTTAGCCGGGAGGGATTTCAGCCCGAACCACTCCTAAACTCTAAATCTGCCTTGAAGTCATAGAGTCCTCTGACAGCTCCTTCTGTTTTGTCAGTTTTACTCATCCATGAAGGCAGCGTGTCTCAGTGGACGCACAATGATATTCAATTCAATATTCACATTTTCCGACAATTTACATTGAAGTAAAAGCTGGGGGAAGAGGGTGACTGCGCTTATTAAACGTCGAAACTGATAAAATATGAACAAAAAGACTGATAACTTTGGGGGTGTAGCTTTTCTTTATGTGTATGCATCAAGAGTGAAAATTATCATATTATTATTACAAGTCTGGTTTTGTGTTTGATGGTCCAAAGTCAGGCCGTATAATCACCTGCACTTGTGCACTAAACTCTGGTTTTACATGACATGGTTATGAGGGCAACTTGGAGAACGGAGTTGAGAAAACATAAATGTAACCAATTCATCTGGTTTAGAAGTGACAGGACATTCTGATTCTTAATGTTTGTTTGTTGTTGTTTTTTCCTGCACCTGTTTGAGTATTGTGAACTGAGTTCAAAATCTAATCCTCCATTTAAATAGGAGCCAAACAGAGAGTAGAAAGGACAGACTGGGAGTGAGTGAATGAGTGAGATAAGGAAAAAGAGGGCAAGTAAAAGAGACTTAGGAGTTATATAATAGTGCAATCGCAGATGTGTGCGCATGTTTGCTTGAGCAAGAGAGGGCCTACATGAAACAATGGGGGAAAACAGTGACAAAAACTTAGCGTGCACACACACACACACACACACACACACACACACACACACACACACACACACACACACACACACACACACACACACACACACACACACACACACACACACACACACACACACACACACACACACACACACACACACACACACACACTAAAGACTTTTCTGTCCTCAGATTGCTTTGCACAGAGTATCTAGAATAAGTAATAAAGAACAGCAGCACCTGTAATAGCTGAATCCAAAGTCCACTCTTGCAAACCACCTTTTAGATCTTAGCCACTCAAAGCAGATTAGTCCATATACTGTGGGTGTGTCTGTGAAACATTCCAGCCTCTACCCATAATCATACCCAAGTGCATATAAATGCAACAACCAGAATGAATATATATATACGTATATATATCTAAAAATGTTCATTAAAGGGACTGAAAAATGCCTACTGTAATATTTTTGTCTAATCGCACACAAACTACTATATTGTTCTCACAGGGACTTTGTAAGGAAAAGGTATAATTTGCTTCCTCACTATTGCTATAAAGGTGTAAAAAAGACATCAACTTGCAAATTGCTTGCACTACCGTGAAGGTGTCCGGTGCTGGCAGGTGAATAGCACACACCAGCTACAATAAGCCTATAATATGACTTAGCCTACTGCGGCATCTTTTCTTAATGACAAAGATTAGCTTGTTTTAGTGCTTGTAATCTCATTGAAGGGACTCTTATTAGGTCTACCTTTCTTTCCCTCCACCCCCCTCCTCCTCCTCTCTCTTTTACTGTGTCCAAATCCTTAGATACCTCTCTTTACCCTGCGTGAGCATGGGTGTCTGCTCCAGTGTGTGTGTGTGTGTGTCTGTGTGAGACCTAAGTAGTAGCTGTTAATGTGAGGTCTCCCACCATTCAGAAGGAGAATGCAATTATGAAACCAAGACTGCTGCTGCTGCTAGTTCTGCACTCACATTTAATGCTCATAACGCATTCTGTTAAATCATCCCACTAGAGAGAGAGAGAGAGAGAGAGAGAGAGAGAGAGAGAGAGAGAGAGAGAGAGAGAGAGCAGGTGAAGAGCGATGCTGGCTGGGTCGAGCTGAGCTGAGCTGTGTGATAGTCTTTGTGATCAATTTGCCTCTGTGAGAGATGCCCCTGGGGCCACTTTGGGGAGAACCTTGTTAGGCTGAGTTAAATTGTTGCCCGAGGCGAGCTATTAGCGGCCATCCCTGGGAGAGGACACACACATACAATCACACATGTGCATGCTCACACACTCGCTTAAACAGACACACGTGAATTTCAAGATCTCCTTTAAAACACACATGAGCTCAACTGGGAACTCCTTCATATGCTCGCGTTCACTCTCAAGCAGACAGCCTCTTTCACTCCGAGAGACACATCAACTGGCAAGCAGCGGAGCTGGAATATTTGCTCAAGTGGTAGTAACACTGAGGAGTTGCGTTCTTGAAAGGTGCTGCATAAACAGACACAGTCGCAACTGAAAATACTGTCTTGCCAATGTATGCTGAGTATGATTTAATTTAGAAAAATAGGGAACTTCATTCGGAACAACCAAATTCAGGCGCAAGAGCATCGTAAAGGTAATGGTCTGCAAAAATATAAAGTGCATGCTAGTTTTTGACCCAAAAATAAAGTAAATGACCTGTTTGATCCTTTGAAGAAACTCAATAGAAGAATAATTACATGTGAGGGAAGTTGTTCACTTGCTCATAAAAGATCTTTCAAAAATAAATTATTGTGTTTATTTAATATCGTAAATATCAATGATAATTCAAATATTAATGGTCATTTATATTTCCATACTGTTTCAATGTGCACAGGCATAATGGTCAAACATGTTTTTCAGAGAAAGAGAACTCAATGTCAATAGATTCTGTCTGGATTAGTTGAATTACTTACCTTACACCAGATCCAGTAACAGTAACCTCAGTTATTCGATCAAAGGATGTGAAATCAATGGATCTTATATTTCATGATTTAGTCCTTATTAAGGATCTTGGATTCACAGAGTTTGTTTGGTATTAATTCTCACCACATACAAATATTTATATCATCCGACCAAAATTTCATATGTACAGTATATCGTACTGAAGAAATAAATAGGATGAATAAGTATTTACTTCTTACAGATATTGTGAAGCCTGATATGAATATTTCCTTGGTCTAGTGTCATCTGCTGATATAAGATCATAAGTTTTGTACGTAAACCTTGCAAAGTACGAACAAGTGTCATTATATGTAATGAAGTCGATGGAGGTTTGTTCTAGATAAGTACATCTATCATAAAACTGGTATTAAAAAAAATCTCAATAATTGTTCAAGGAATGAATTTTTTTTGCATGTGGAGACAGTAGAGTTTATAAATGTTTGCACGGTATAATCCAGTCTCAGCTCTTCATGTACATCGGCTTGTATAAACAATTTCTACAATATCTCATCAGGTTTGGAGGGAAACACAGACACGGTCTCGCTTATTGATTGGATTCTATTAGCGATCAACAAAAGAGCTTTTCAGTCTGATTATTGCATTAAAGTTCATTCATCCTGATAGTTTTTTTCCTCTGCTTTTATCAGACCAGCCAACAGCTATCACCGGAGAAAATGTCCCTCCAACAAAACCGAGGGAACATTTCTCTTTACCTTATGTAAGAACTGAACAGTTTTCTGTCTTTCTCTGGACGTCTCCCTCTTTCTGTTTCTCTCCACAAGAGGATAGCCACCTTTCGTCTCCCTTCCCCCTCAAAGACACACACACACACATACACACTGTCATCTACAATTAGGCTCAAGAGAAACACCATAGTAGGAGGAGCGAGTAAGGTTAAGCGAGGATGGCCACCGCCAAGGAAATGTTATTTTATTATCCCAGATATGAAACAACAGGATCTCAGTCAGCGTGAGCTCATCCCCACACTGATTCTCCTTCACCCAAACAAAGCAAGAACACTGCTCAGTGTGCAATCGCTCAATGTGCACACATGCATGTCTGCTAACAAGAGGGCAAAGGCGTGAGAGGAAATGAAAAGGAATATGAGAGACAAAGACAGTCTTAAACACTTATTGTACAAGCGTGTGTTTGTTTTCCTGTGCATGTTTGCGCGTTGGCTTCGGCAGCAGCAGCGCCTCTGTGTGTGTGTGTATGTGCGTGTGTGTGCATTCTCATGGTTGATTTCAGGACGGTAATGACCAGATGCAGGCCTCTCACACTTGGACTTGTTCCTTCCACACTGATGCACTCTCTTGGTCCTCAAGAAAAAGGTCAGAGGCCGTCAGGGTCCTACAGGTCACCTGGGGGGTTCGAGTTTGAGCGCACGCCTGCGTGTACGTGTGTGCGTACAGTGACCATGAGAGGCAGATCTGAGGGGGCAGATGGACAGACTGTGTGTGTTCAGGCAGGGGTTGGGTTTACCCTGTGGATTTTTTCCCACGCCTCCTACTTTTCTTATCTATGAGAGGACACATGCTGCACTGACGATATGTGTGTGTGTGCGTGTGTGTGCATGCGTGCGTGCGTGCGTGCGTGTGTGTGTGTGTGTGTTAAAGGTGGAATGGGGGGGTGTAGGCATAAAAAATCATTCAATAAAGAGCGTTTTTTTAAAAAAGTAGTTTGCAGTTATGCATGCACTGAAGCATGTCTGAATGTTTGCTTCTGTCTGTCTGAATATGTCTCGTGTGTGTGTGCGTGCGTGCGTGCGTGCGTGCATGTGCGCGTGCGTGCATGCCTGTGCATGTGAATCGATGCACTGGATGACAGCCAGTGGCCCCCTTCTGTTCTCTCGCCGCGACGTCCAATCAAGCCACGGCACAATATTCTATGAGCAAACCGCAGCTGATCCCAGACCTGCTATCTGAGCAATTACCCAGAGTGCTTTGGGGCCGCATGGCAAGCTGGACAAGCTCATGCCCTCTGACATACAGCATGGGGGGAGGGCAGGAACGACTGTTTTTCTGACTGTTTGTAAGTGTGAGTGTGTGTTGGCAAAACGAGGGGGGGGAGTGGGGGTGGCGATGACGATGGACTGATGGGAAAGCGGAGGCTGGGGGTGGTGGATGTATGCTCGTACAGCAACACTGTGACTGACTATATTACAGAGTGGACAAAGACAAGCTTGGCGGCAGTCGATGGAGATGGGGGAGGGGAGACGAGACCACTGCATGGCATTATGATTATTACTGTAATGCACCACACAGCAGACCGTAAAAACAAAGAGAGCCGAGGTTGGTGGTCCTCATCACATATATTGATGATACGTTTCACGTCAGTATGTCGCCCCTATGCTTCAGTTAGCTCAGGCCCAATTTAGTTTAGAGGGATTACCACCATCACTTTGACTTTGCCGCTGTTATCTAGGTCGTAAAGTTAGATTTGTTTTCACGATCAGTTTTCACATAGTCAAGTAAATATCAGAAAACAATACCGCCTGTCTATCATGTTCCCAATTGTTCAAACGCTTGAGAACAATAACTGATCGGTGGTTCACTGAAATGGTTTCTAATTATTTTTCACCAACAAGTTAATAAATACATAAATTGGGGAAGCTCCACTGATTTTGGGAAGCCGATCATTAATGCAATAAATAAACATGTGAGGTGGGCATCAGCAAAATAATGACAAAATTTAAATTTAAGAAAAACATCGCATAACCATACATCGATCCACTACACTCATTTTATCCAAGAGGGTGATGTGCAGGCATTGAATGTAATAAATGTCCGCTCAAAAAAAAAACTTTAAATCTGAGTTGTGAAAACTGTTGAATATTAAACTGAGAAACAGGCAGTAAAGACTGAAGAATGAGATGCATCACGAGGCCCCAGCTGGACTTCATGATAATGTCTTCAGCTCTTTAATCTCAAAAGCCACAGGACTTCCAAACAATGACATTTTAATACTGTATGATAGCGTTTCAATCGCAAAGAGAAGAAAAGAGGAGATATAGAATGCAAGACAGATGAAAAAGGGTAAAGTATAATTTACTTCTTTTTTTTTTTTTTTTTCATTTATTCAAGTAAAGCAGCTCGTCCACCACATTTCAATATGTACTTTTATAGACGTTTCAGACGGAAAAAAAGACAGGAAAGACAGAAAAGTATGACAGCACATAGCAGAAGTCCGTTTGAAACCGTGTGCGGTGGCAGTGTTTCATTGATTTTAATGGGACAGTATGATGTGGAAACATGACAGGAGACACAGGGGAGATAACCCAAGCAGCACTGCTATACGCTATTCCCAGCAGTGTGCATTAATCCACTCAGCGATCACGCCAACAAAAGTTTTCTCAGTGTTTTTCATCATTGGCAGAGAGAGTGGGGGTGGGGGGGTGGCTTGTTCCTCTCTTAGCTTGACGAGACAAGGAAAACAGAATTTCGCTGAGAGATGGAAATAGATCATGAAATACAGAAACAGAAATGATTTCCCAGTCACACAGCCACTTACAGCGAGGAGGAACAAATGAAAAAGTCAAACAGACTGAAGCGGAGTGGATAGCGAACATGATTCACAGTATATAGACATCTAAGACCAGCGCCTGAGTTGCTGAGTTTTAACAAGGAGTGGTGGGGGGTAAAGTGCCGATCTCTTTCATTTTTCCCAAAAGATATCTAGTTAATCGGAAAGAAGCTACAGTATATGCATATTTTTTTAATGAAGTGAAGAAACCACCCACATTCATCCCCCAACAAATCAACCCCTGGGACTACAGTAGCAGCCGTGTTTGCATTTCTGAAGTGAGTCTCACTGGCAAAAGTTATGGTAGAAAGTGATTTCAATTGTTCCGTAAACTGCGATACTACATCACCAACCTCTAATGTAAAGTGTTCCGGAATAATATTGTGTGTTGCTTTAGAGATCTTTCTGTTGTAGACTCAAGCTGTAGGCGAAATGAATGAAACATGCATGTCCAGTCTGACCCTTTAGACACACACACATCCATCATGTCTTCACCCCCAAAAAAAGCAATAAATACAATACAGGTCTTCAAACATATACACCCAAGACACGTGCACTAACTTAACATGTATAGCAACACCTAGTGGCCCTAATTTGCAGCTGCTTTGCCAGTATAGAAGGTATGAAATTACTATTTGAAAACAGCCACTTCGTTCTTGTGTATCCATGAGTGTATAACTTTCGCAACCCTGTTTGAGCTACTTATGCGCTTCAGAGTAAAGTATTGCTATATTATTAGTGCAAGACTGCTACTTTTTTTTCTGCAGTGCAATGTAGATAATTAGGACTCTATTTAGAGAAAGGGCCAGCCCAGGAAATACACAGGAGATTCTCACTTCATTAAAAATCAATTATCACAACACACGTGCCAGCGCAATACAACCCTCATGGCCACGATCGACTACGCACACAGTGTGCAACTCCCACATTACACTAACTATCTTTGCCTTGTTCTTTTGTGAAATTCATTTTGAGTTCTTTCCCTCTCAAGAGATTGTGCAGGCCTGATCCTCCTCTTAGCTGCCGAATCGCCAGCGTTGCAGTCCGGCTCTTACATAATAACCCCAGGATAACGCTCACGCTCCCGCTGGCTGGCGGCGCTGTCAGTCACTCCGCTCCGACGGGGTCAACACAACCTGGTTGCGCCCACATCTTGCGAAAGACATGACGAAGCCCAAACAAATATCACAAAAACAGATAATGAGTAGCTTTTAACATTAAAGTTTTGTTTGGGAAATGATGTTAGTTGGACATGTTGGACTCCTTTCTCTGGAGTTCTGCACCACTTCAGGATTCCACTTTTTCTGCAGCTTTTAATCTCCAAGTTTCCCTTTGGAAAGGAAAACCATGAAATCCAACACCCACAATACATTATCATAACACCTAACTTTTTCAACAATAGCAGCACAGTTGTTGTTTTTTTTTCCAATCACAGCAGATAAATGCATCTTATTGCTGCTAGATGTATAATCCACCGCTGCAGCTGCCGTGTAGACGGCAGTCGGCAGGTATTGTCGACTGGATGAGGAAGTGGGAGTCCTTTAGTAAACAATTCACAAAGCCTGCACTGCTGAGCGGGAGCGACAAGACCGTCGGTGATGATACACCAAGTTGGCTCCACACACACACACACACACACACACATGACATCACTTCCGTTAAGCATGTGACAGCTTAGCACATCATCGCTGTGACAGCCAGACGAGTGCAGCGAGTGGGTGGTCACCCTGGCAACAGCAATGCTGTCATGACCGTCTCCCTATATCCTACCTGACAGTCCCCACTGGCAAAGAACAAAACATACTCGCACACACTCAACAATGCACACACCCACACACACATACGCACACTTTATCAGGCACACATTGATATATGTGCACATACTTTATCTTTCTCTGTCTTTTTTTTTTTTTTTTTTTTAAGTGAAACATTCACTCAAATCTCCACAGAACCGCGCACAATGTACATGCCCACACGCCCATGCCCACACGCCCATGCTCTCTTGGGAATAATTACGTGATACAAAGAGAGAGTACAATCTCCCATGGAGTAAAAAAAAAAAAAAAGTCAAAATATAATGTAATTACTGTAAAGAAACTGCAAACACAAACTCCTCTAAGGTGGAAACATCTTCTATAGAACATTTATACAAATATATATCTGCATTACCCTGCAGCAGGTGTAGGCTGAACACTTTTAGATTGTCTAAACCAAGAAATTAAGTTGTTTCATGATTAACATTTAAATCAAAGGGGTTTTTTTTGAAAAAAGGGAGACTTTACTGTCACAATCCCAAAAAGTAAGGATGGTGAGAAGGAAGATGATATGATGCACAGCTGACACACAGTCGCCCTGTCATCTGTTCACTGCCTGTGTATATGTGGTCTTCAGATAGCATCCATGTCCTGGGTGCAACTGACCTGTTTTACAGACTATAAATAGGCGTTGCAGGCCACATTCATTGACAGGCTTGTGTATGGAGCCCTACGTGTAGTCCCGGACCAGCGCTCTGCTCTGACCCAGTTTGGAGGCAGCTGGTCGAGAATTGGTGGAAATGGGTCACATCTTGGGCCGCGCCACAACTCAGAGCATGAAGTAACTTAAACTTACAGTCCGACACCATGTTTCATCACCTGTCAACACGGGCCGGGTGTCACCACGCTGTCCACTTAGATTGACACAAGTATCTATTGTTGAATTTGAGATATTTATAGGTGGATTATAAATGGACATGAACTAAATAGAGACATGTTCACACTTTCTCTGACTACTATGAAGATGTGTTTGTATACCGGCTCATTAACGCATGGTCCAAGGTCATGGCATGTGAGATGTCATGTAGACAGCGCCCGCCTATCAACAGCCACCAGGGGGCAGATAGGCTAGTGTGTAAATTAAAGGTGAACAGAAATTATTTTCGAGAGTTTGGTTTTGGTTTTCAGAATAAATAGGATCACGTTATTTGTAATTTTCTACTATGTTGAAATGTGTCTCTACGAAGCACTGAGGTTAATTTAAAGGGAAAGTCTGGCCACGGGTATATCCTTTAAATATACCGCTTGACGCGTGGTTGAAGATATATGGAACAATGCTGCTCAGAAGAGCAACTTATGTCTTGTGTGGTTTTTCAAGAACAGAACATTCCAATTACAAAAAAACACATTTACACCTTGAAACAGCAAACCTGTAAATCCAGCAAACATAGAATAATATTACATTTTAATTTAAAATGCGAGTGCTCAATTATGACACAAAGTCTTGAATTTCTTGTTCGCCTCTAAAACCTGCATTGCAGGGTATAATGCAAAATCATTCCATGTTGATCTCATTTGTAATTTAGAAAAAGTCTTGCAACTGGTCATGAACAGGTCAGACTCCCTGAGGTGCAGATGGATTGTTTAGTCCATACCTGCTCGGCTGCTAGACAGACAGAACTGCTTTCATTGATCCTCAAGAGAGATTATCCAATTATGTATACTGCATACTCATTCCAGCAAAGACAGTTAAAACACACACACACACACACACACACACACACACACACACTCAAGACATGCAGACGTGCTTTTGTTTTTTAAAGTTAAACAATATGCAAAATGAAGACTAATTACGGAAAAACCTCAAGCAAACATGCACATACAGATTTGTTTGTCAGCTGTGTCTAGCCATCTCAGAATATTCATAAAACCATGCAAATTTCCCACAGGTGGAACTACGCAAGGAGATTACATGCAAATGGCTATTTCAGCTGAGGCTAAGCTAGTGCTCAGCAGAGGAGGGAACCAGCTCGTCGGGAAATAATTTAGGATTAGATAGGCTGTCTAATCTCTTTATAGACTGTGCCATCTCAGCAGCATACCTGCCTGCCTCTACATCCATGTCATATCTGTTAACAGCAACTGCAGCTTTCGCTTTCCATACATTATGGATAGTATGTTCCACGACAGGAGAAAGAAGTGCTTCTGAGAGTCGTAGTTTCTGTTGAGCCTTTCTGTGCCTTTGGTGTGACATTACATGGAGCTGCCTATACACAGTGAGTATGATGGCAACAGTAGTCATATTATGTGAGGACAAGGTTATATGCACAGCAGTGCATGCCAGTGTGTGTATACACAGAAAAGATAGGACTAACAAGTGATTGTGCTCTTTTGCTGATATAACAGCTTTTATCGTTGTACAAAATCATTCTAACCCGGGGGGGTCTCTTCTCAATGTGTATTCAGGATGTGTGTGTGTGTGTAGTGTAGAGTAGTGTTCTGTGGTGTAATGTGCACATATGCGGTACTCAATGTTCAAGTCATTACAAGATCTTTCACAAGGACATTCTGTAATGAGTGTCTGCGTGTCACTGTGCCCTTGTGAAGCTGAAGTGGAAGTCACACAAATACTGAATAAAGACATAGTGTAAGCCCATTTGTGTTGCACAGCCGAGCAGGTTAGGTAAAGTTTTTAACCTCAAATGAGACCCCCAGCTGGACACGAGCATCGTACAGGGTTTACTGCGCAAGGAGTCGTTCACAAAGCTGAAGAAGATATTTACACCGTGTTCCAAATTAAAGAAAATTGATTTGCTCACACTTTTTCTATTCTTTTTCTTTTCCTTACAGCCCAAATCGAAGTTATACCATGCAAAATCTGCGGAGACAAATCATCAGGTATCCACTACGGAGTCATTACGTGTGAAGGATGTAAGGTGAGATTCGACCGTGTGACTGAAGCATGTTTTTTTGTTTTTTTTAGTCTATGCTAAAACATGCTGGATTTAGTCTGTGCTTCGCGTATCTGAAAGCTGTATACTTTGTTGATTTATAACCAGGGTTTCTTCAGACGAAGCCAGCAGAACAATGCCTCCTACTCCTGCCCTCGTCAGAGGAACTGCCTCATCGACAGAACGAACCGCAACCGCTGCCAACACTGCCGTCTGCAGAAATGTCTCGCTCTAGGAATGTCCAGAGATGGTGAGGCCCAGCGTTCTGAACACATACACAGAGCAACTGAGTTCCTAAGATATCTTATGTTGTAGTTTAATCTTCAAAGAATGTTCATTAAACTGCAGTCTTGAATAGGAGTTGATTCTTAAATTTTTTTTTGCATTTTCTGCCCCTTGCAGCGGTAAAATTTGGCCGCATGTCCAAGAAGCAACGCGATAGCCTGTATGCAGAAGTCCAAAAGCACCAGGCTCGACTGCAGGAGCAGAGGCAACAGCAGACGGGTGAAGCAGAAGCTCTGGCGCGCGTTTACTCGTCAAGCCTCACCAACGGACTGTCCACCCTCAACCACGAGATTGGGGGCACCTATGCCAATGGCCACGTAATTGAGTTACCCAAAGGTGGCCATGGCAATGGAGGAGGAGTCCCAGGAGGATACTATGGGATGGATTCCACCCAGCCGTCTCCAGACCAGTCAGGTTTGGACATGTCGGGCATGAAGCACATTAAGCAAGAGCCAGTGTATGACCTGACGCCAGTACCCAACCTGTTCAGCTACGGAGGATACCAGGAAAGTCAGCTGGGGCCGAACAATGTCAGCATGGGAGAACTAGGTAAAGGCCACATTTCACCACATTTCTCCGATTTAAAATTTCACATGAATAATCCTAATGGAAAACTAGCGATTGAGTCAGACTCCTAATCTGAGAACAGAACAGATCAGACAGGCTTACACACCTGCCTGATAAGAGTGCCATACCACTGTATGCACAGCTCAGGCTGATACCATAACGTTTTGGTGAAATAAGTGATGAATGCATCCCAATTTAAAAAAGGAAAATCGCTTTAATTTTTTAAATGTTCACCACATGAGCTAGAGAATACACTGAGGCTTTAGTTCCCTCTAACGCTTCCACACATATGCATACACTGTTGTATGAAACTGCACAATACATAAATGAACATGGAAAGGAATAAATGACTGATCCTCTCTTTCAGACCGTATTGCTCAGAATATCATAAAGTCTCACTTGGAGACATGTCAGTACACGACGGACGAGCTGCAGCAGCTAGCCTGGCAGACACATTCCTACGAAGAGGTCAAGATGTATCAGAGCAAGGTGAGGTTTTTCTTATGACACTAGAAACTACAGAGTGTGATATTTACAGTAATAATAGCTGTCATGTGCATTTATCTTGAAATTACTTTAACAAGATACCTATGCTGTAATACATGTTTATGGCATTTGTGGCCAATAGTGTGCAAGTCTTTGTTGATATTCAGTGGATAAAACATGATTGGAAATATTTTTCTTTTTTTTTTTTTCCACTTAAGGAACTTGTTATTTAAAAACAATTTGTGTCTCACCATTTTAATTCAGTTCAACTTGCATTTTTCTCATGAAATTGGGAATAAAACATAGTTGTGGCCTCTCGGTGAATGAAGATATCTTGGAGTTTGGTGTGTTTACTCTAACCTCTGTGTCTTTGGTTGCAGCCGCGGGATGTGCTGTGGCAGCAGTGTGCCATTCAGATCACCCATGCAATCCAGTACGTGGTGGAGTTCGCCAAGCGCATCTCAGGGTTCATGGAATTGTGCCAGAATGACCAGATCCTCCTCCTAAAGTCTGGTGAGTGGACGGTACAGACATTCCCAAGATGGTCCCGTCTTTTGGTTTTAGCACGTTGCTCAGGGAAAAGAGCACGTGTCTTATTATTGCTCTGGCTCTTTCAGTCACGTATCAGCTGGAATATCCTTTCTTTGTGATTTTTCCAGGTTGTTTGGAGGTGGTCTTGGTGCGGATGTGCAGGGCATTCAACCCTCTCAACAACACTGTACTCTTTGAGGGGAAGTACGGAGGCATGCAGATGTTCAAAGCTCTCGGTAAGACAATGCTCCCTAACATATTTTGTCTTATTCAGTAGAAATGACATACATGGGCTGGAACTGAGCAAAAAAACCCCAAAAAAAACACGTCTTATCCTGAAATAATGAAAAAAAAAAAGAAAAGTCATCTTTCTCTCTAAGGTATTTTTGTTCATCAGCACATACATGACCAGAATAAGTGTAATGAAATGTTCTCTTTTTTGTCTGCCCTTCTGTGTTTCCCTCCAAGGTTGTGACGACTTAGTAAGCGCAGTGTTTGACTTTGCCAAGAGTTTGTGTTCGCTGCAGCTGACAGAAGAGGAGATCGCTCTGTTCTCAGCGGCTGTACTCATTTCCACAGGTCAGTGTAACGTGAAGGGAAAAGGCAATGTGCATCAAAATGTCATATTTCCACGTAAGAGTGCAAAAAAAAAAAGCAACATAAGACAAGCAAAATGACAATACTTTAAAGTTCTAACTCAAAGTGTGAACATGTTTGGTTTTATTTAGATCGGCCCTGGCTAATGGAGCCTCGGAAAGTCCAGAAGCTCCAGGAGAAGATCTACTTTGCTCTGCAGCACATAATGCAGAAGAACCACATGGATGAAGACGCACTGGCGAAGGTAGGTCAAGTCTTTGCAGTGAGATAAATCACATCAAGACAGCCCCTGAGGCGTGAAGTACATGAATCCTTAGAGTAAAGGAATAGATAAATCAAAGTGAGACAGCCTCAAGGAGAAGTGCAGCAGATAAACCACACAACAAAGTAAACTGTTCTACAAAACACTGACTTCTAACCTCCTCTGTTTGTAATTTATCAGTCTAAATTTTCTTGTCCTTGACCCTCTCTCCTTTCCATCTGGCAGCTCATCAGCCGAATCCCAACGTTGTCAGCCTTGTGCACGCTTCACACCGAGGAGCTCCAGGCCTTTCAGCAGCTCCACCCGGAGACAGTCAACGTCCTCTTCCCTCCACTCTACAAAGAACTCTTCAATCCAGACCCAAACTCCACCATGGCCATGCCCAAGTGACTGCCTGTGGTCCAAACGCAACAAACGGCGCCAGCAGAGGACCAAGAAAATAAGCAATCCACGTGTGACGAGACAATGGCGCCTGTGTCAACCATGTCGTCGTCGTCGTCGTGGCACCCACATATTTCCAAGCTCCCCCAGACACATTTCAGACTGGAGGGTGTGGAGTCGTCTGCTAAAAGCTCAGACTCACCGCCAACAGTACTAGGAATGTCCAGCACTTATTCCATCTCGTTCACCGATACAGTCTGAAGAATGTATATATAAATGAAACGCACCCCGAGCCACCACCCGAGCGGGGCTTCCACCTGAACTGAACTGACTGACCAGAAATGTACAGACTTTAAAACATCTAGGAACAGTTTTAAGCTGTCAAATCTTTTAAGGAAAAAAAAAAAAATGGGTAAGTTAATTTGATTTAACTTTGAAAAAAATTGTTTTGGCTTATTTCATTTGTTTTTGTTCATATGAAGACATTGTGAATTTGAAGAAGCTGGATGGGGGAGGGAATTGTGGATTTAGAGAAGCTACTGTAGATATTCTTCTAGTGGAGAGCGGATTCCAGTATTACTTCTTGTTCTGTTAAAATAAGTTAGTCCTAATTTAAATATACAGCAGTCCAGTGTGGCTGGCTATACCATGTCTATGTGTTTTTATTTTATTTGATAGTTTCTTGTGTACAGAATTTGTAAAATTGAGACTTGTAAAAGAATACTGGGTAAAAACCGGGAACTGATTTGGGTTTGTTGATATATAGAAGCCTTGTCTGGACTTTGTTCATATGTAAAGAAGGTATTGCATCCTTCTGATCAGACCTTATAGAAATGTAAAGAGAGCATATGAAGGATTTTAAAATGAAAAAAAAATAATGGCTACTACTTTTCAATGTGAAAATATATACATAAATATTCTATTTTGCAAGAAAAAGAAGAATCTGGCAGATTTGCCATCCTATCAATCATTTATTTCTCGCTGCAATAATTACGTCCAATAAAACCTGGACTGCTTTTGAACAATCAACCAGAGACAAATAATAAGAGACCAGGACCTCGCATACATCCCGACACTTCTTCCCATAATCCTCCAACCCTACCCTGTAACTCTTATGTATTAGGACCTTGAGAACAGGAATTGGCCGACAGAAGTGGATTTTAAATCACAATGAAGAAATGTTTTAATATTCCAACAACAACTTGAATTAAATTCACATAACTTGCACTTGCAAGAGTGCTTTAAACCCTCATTCATCCAATCACTATTTGCACAATCCAGTGCATGGATGTCAATATGAAGGGCCCCTTTCTCTAAAGAGCAATAACTTTCACACTGCCTTTCTGATCTTATTCCTCTCGTCTCCTCTTCCTCGGTTTCAGCTAAACAGAACAGTGTAGCAGTTAAACGACAATGCACTATATTTCCCTCCTGACCACTGATTTGGTCTGAAAATAATGAATTTCTACAGATGGTACTCATTTCATCACAGGCACTGTCGTGTTTTCGGCGCGACAAAAGCTTTGCCTTGAGAAATTTGTAACGTCACTCGGAGGTGTTACTCTATGTTAACAATTTATATAGTTAACTGCAATAGACAATCCTTTTTTGTTTTCCTTTTAATCATCAGACTGTTTCTGCTGTTGCTTTTTCTGTGACGCACATTTGGCCACTGTAAAAATAAGCAGGCACTACTGAGCATTTACATCTGGTATTATTACTATCTTTTTTTTTTTTAAATGACAAACGGTCACTTTAAATTGAGGATTTGTGTTTCATGAAATTGTGCTTGTAGCCACTAAATGTGTTCAGGAAAAGAAAAATGTCACAGAAATAATTGTTATGCTGGTCTTGCTTTATTTTGTCATTACCTATCAGCATGTCGGTCAAAATGACTTTTACCTCAACTTGGAATGTGACGACTGGTTGACACTACTGGCTGTAGTTTTATTCCAGCAGTCGGAAGAAGAATTTACTCCTGTTTATTACACAGTGGCCAAACGCTTAACTTCATACGAGGACAGTAAACACTCATAGGTTTCTTTCATGTGAAAAAAGAAAATCCATGTCAATAGTATAGCCAACCAAAAACAACTTTGAGCATTTCAAACCTTCAGCGTCCATCCGCCTAGTGCTGCTTTATTGATCAAATTACAGGCTCCTTAAAAATCCAGCATATTTCCCTCCATCCAACCCCCCCCCCCCCCCACCAACCCCCGCCCCCACCCCGACACCCAACAACAGATCAGAGGCCAGTGACTCTTACAGACAATCACTTGCTCATAAAGGCTTGATGCACTACAAAGCATCTCTCAGGGAGCAGCTCTTTTTCTGACTTTGCATTAAAAGAGGGTTTAATATTTTTGCAAATTTACAAAAAAAATAATTATTAATTATAAAGAAAACCTTTGTAGGATTAAAAAAAAAAAAAAAAAAAGTAGCATACACTGCTGCAACTGTATGCCGGAGACACAATCTGCCCAGACAAGGCTTTGATAGGTGTATATCTGTGTGTATGTGCGTACAGAGCATGAATTCACTGTCCAAATTTCTTTATAGAGCCCAGATTATATGAGAAGCACCATTATGTAGCACAGGAAGACAAAAAAAAAAGAAAAAGAAACAAAAGAACACTACAAGTCAACGTGCTCTTCTTGTCATCGTCATACACTCATGTTTACATCTTATTCTGCTGCTTTCGGGACAGTGAGGGAAGTCCACTAGTAAGCTGTGATTCAAGCACCATCACAACTGCCCTGGGACAGTGAATTTCACACTCTGAATATGAAGTTTTTGTGTATGATGTTTTTTTTTTCCCCCCTTGTTAGACTGTGAATCAGCGGGGTGGGATGGGACTGTGAGGGGGGGTATGTGCAGGCAAGAACGAGTGGCAAAACAACACTGTAAGTAAGATACTGTAGCAATAAGAACTGGAGGCATTTACTACTGTCATGTTTGCATTGTAAGATTATTTTTTATTTTATTACTATTTACTATTATTATTGTTCTTATTATGACTACTATTCTTCTATTACTATTAGCCTATTGTTGTTCTGTTCTATTTGCATGACGTTTCATTGCAATGAAACATTTGGGGCTTATTTGTGTTTTCTCTTCTCATGATAATGTTGATTTCATAGGAGCAGGTTTATTTTGGCAGGGTGGGCGACGGGTTTTAGGGCAAAGTCCACATCAATTCAGTCAGTTCAAGGCGATTTTTTTTCACAAGCTGAATTTTTAAATAAAATGCTCTAATTTATACAAAACCAATTTTAAATTTGTTGTCAGATTTGAAATCTTTTTTTTTTTTTTTTTTTAACTTTCTCAACCTCTGAATGTGTGAGTTGGTACAATCAAGTCAGCAAACAGCCCTTTCTGAACTGGCCTTATTGACCCGGATCTGAGACCCTGAAACTGCCGTGGGAGGGAACGATGTGGGGAGGGTTATCTATTCTGAATGTTATGGAGTAGCCTGTTCAGTGTGAGGGGCTGAACGCATCATGCGCCTTTACCACTCCATCAACACAGAATGACATCACAAGACCACACAATAATCATAGTCGTCAGCCTCTGCGGCGACTCAGAAGAATTGCGCAGACATTTTTAATACACTCTGGTTTGAGATGCATTTCCTACACTTAGTCAAATATACTCCGAACCTCCTTCTCCAGTTCCTAAGAAAACCTGTGTGAGCTTAAGTGTGAATGTGTGTGAGACATAAAAGAGAGTGAGACCATGTTTGCTCTACCAATGCTTTGTAAACTTTCTTGATGCAAAACACGTGTGCAATTGGAGTAGTGTTGAAAATTGTTAATTTATTCTTTAGAATGTCTTTGCGTCCCAGCAAGAGCAAATAAAACAAAATGTAGCAATCTGTAACCCCAAACCTGAAAGGTACTTGGGGAAACAGAACCTCTTTTACACAGGACTAACAAAACAAAACAGCAAAACAAAAAAAAAAAAGACAAAAAAAAAAAGTACAGGACATTTTGTTTGTTTTCAAAGTGCCATAGCTAGTGAGGAGAGGACGGATTGGCAGAGAGGGGCGTAGATGCTTTACCGTGTGAGTTTACATGAGAAACCAATCAAAAGGGGAACTCCAAGGAAAATGTGTATTTGATTACACTGACAAACAGTTTTTACATTTTATGCTTTTGTTTTTATTTTATTTTTTGGTGAGGACTCTGCCAGACTCTGAACTCTAACTCCATGTATAAATCCATGAACTCTACTTTTCATTTACACATGACAATGGAAGTGTGTGTGTGTGTGTGTGTGTGTGTGTGTGTGTGCGTGCGCATGCATACGGGCGTGCATGTGTGTGTGTATTTGCAATAACAAGAGCCACAGACACCCTCAGCTGATGGAGCAGACTGGGTTGAAGTTCAGAGCTATGCAGGGGCCTTAGTGAGTCCTCCTTTGAGATGTATATACAATGTGAAGGTCTGAAGTGATTTTTGTTAAATTCTATATTTTATCGCTTTTGTAGACATTTTGTTGTGGGAAGAAAAAAAATAAAATAAATTTTATGGGTGCATTTCTGGCTTCTTTTTCTGATTCATGCCTGCATGTAGTTCGATTTATCATGTTTCAACAAATGCTTCATTCTTATTTTAACTATACATCAAGTAATAGCTAGTTAATATTCCATAGGCTGTGGGAGTATAATTCTATGAACTATTTTAAAGCTGGCTCTAATTCAAGAATTTATTGAAATTCTTTTAATCACAGTGGGAAAATCTTCTTACTTACAACGGGCTGTATTGAGGGATTTAGCTTAAAAGCCTTTGTTGCACATTTTGAATTATTTGAATAACTTAAACTGTCCCGACACTAAACTTCCATATATTATTTCCCTTTTTGACTGCAAAGGGTCAGCGACAGTCCTGCGTCAGCACAAACACAATGTCTGTGTAAGTGAAATTGCACCTGTCCACTTGTCCCTACGTCCTCAGTCAAAGGTCACATCCTGGTTTCGTTGTCTACTTGTGCGTCTTTCCTTGACACCGGCTCTTCCTCGCCGCCGCTCTCACAGCTGTCCGGACGCTTCCTTAAATCTGAACAACAAAAAAACACCAGTTAGCGACGCGTCGCTCCAATAACACAGTCATTACCACAAGAAAGAGAATACTGACAGGCCTGGGAGGAAGTCCATGCATCCAGCATGAATAATTTGGTTTGATTTGTTGGGAAAATCTTGGAGAGGACACAAGAAGAGGAAGAGGAAACACAACGCACCTTTGAAATATCAAAACAACTGTGTCTGAATGTTTGTGTTTGTTTGCTGGGCTTGTTTGTTTTTGAGCACAGTTTCTTTCCGCGCAGTTATCCTCTAGATGCCGGTATCATGTCTACCCAGAGACATTAATTAATAGCTAATCAAAGCTAATGTCTCAGCAGCACATCGCCAGCACAAAGACATGATTAATACGTAATCAAAGGCCATGCAGCACAACGCACAAAGCAGGGCCCACCCCCATGCCTCAAACACTACTGTTGTTATAGAAATAAACGAACACTCGTGGCTTAATTAGCTGGCTGTTGGAGTGTGCTGTCTTCATTTGAAGTTGCTGGGGATTTCTCTGAGCCAAGGTGGCCTCCTGAGTGACGACACATAGGTGACATACAAATACATGCATATGCAGGCATCCACAGGAGGAAAGCATTGACACTGATGAAGAACCCCCCCCCCCCCCCCCCCCCCCTCACCACCACCAAAAAAACCCAAAAAAACAACCCTCTATATCTTATGCAAATGTGATGTTTGTCTTGCACTCAGTTAAACTAAACTCTGGCACATTCTTTTACCCCGTGTCCCTGATAACGTTAATTCCTGACCTTTGAGTCCCAGTTTGTGGCAGCGCACATTGCAATTGTGTTTCTGAAGGAAGCCATTGATCGCAGCCTCTCCAAGGTTATCAGGACCAAAGAGCATCTCACTCCTGCTGCCACTGCAACAAAGTCAGATACATCACAACATTTAAAAACCGATCCAAATGATTTCTGAAATCAGGTGTTACAAAAAATGTGTCTGGCAGAAATGATTACTGTACCTTTGGTCATCTGCCATAATAACAGTTGGATCAGTCAGCTCCTCTCCCACTCCTGACAATAACACAACAAACAACACAAACAGAAAGAAACATAAAGACAGCTGTACATGCAACGGCGTATGTTTGCAGACATACACACGCGTGCCAAAAACACACAAGAAGAAGTGGGAACATGTGCCTTGGATGTCGAGCACGAGGAGCTCTCTGCGCGAGTACTCAAAGGTCCAGTGGGAGAACGCGAGCAGCATTTCCTCCAGTGAACAGCAGGGGGTGATCTCCTCCCCTGTGTTGTTATTGTATTTTCTGAATTCTCCAGACATGTTCCTCTCAATGGTCAGCCACTGGCCATTTGAATGCCGGAGGACCAGTGACACATCCAGAAATCTAAAAAACAGACAAAAGCATATTTCAAATGCCAGAAACTACAGAGAAATGTACAGAAAACAAAAATGCACACCTTGGGGAGTGATGCATGTCATCAGGTTTGACCTGGTTAAACATCTGTATCATCTTCTGAGCCGCCCTCTGTTGCTGGATTTCCTTTTAGGAGGTGAGGGAAAGGTTTATCTAGCTTCAATTTCTTGCCCACATGCAGTTCAACCCCTCAAAGGGCATCTATATACAGTAAATAGGGTGTTATTACGATGCGTTTCACTCAGAAAGAAAACAACCATGTTTAAATGCCTCTATAATACAATGCAATTTGTGGGTAAGAGTGTAATTGCCAGTGTCATATATATGCCATTGTTTAATGATACAAATGGTATATAAGTCGATATATTTCTCTAAGGAACATTTACACTCTTAACTAGACATTCTATATGCTGTTATGTAAAAAATATTACATAAAATAATATTGTATTTATTTACTCAGCAGAAAAGTACCCTAAATATGACTGGCAAAAGCAACGCTTATATAATGTTGAGAAGAGTGAAGCAGACATGTGATGTGTTTTCATCATGCATCTTGTCATTTTTACACAAAAATCCTTCAAGGGAAATACCGATCTGAATGTTATGACTAACACATTTTTGAAAATGAGAGGAAACAAACGAGAGCAAGTTGAATATTATAATGTTAAGCTGCTATGAACGTACTCACCCTTAAACAAAGCTGCAGTGCTGTGTTGTCATGGAAATACCTTTGCCATGCACGGACCACCTCCTGCCTGAATGCTTTGACTATGTATATCAGACCAGGTTTGAGCACCTCCTGTTCTGCCCAGGTACACAGCATCCTGCAGCCCCGCCGGAGACCCCCATCCAGGGAGCCCTCTTCACTGGGGAGGGGCTGCAGCATAGCAGAAAGGCCTCGCGATGACCAGGACGTTGCAGAGCTGGATTGAGGATCAGCATCAGAAGGAACTTCCTCCAGGATGTAGACGCTCACCTCCTCGCCTCCTGCTCAGAGAGAAGTAGGGAAAGACATTTTTAAATAACTGAAACACCAGAGAAACGGCCAACTCAAATCGGGTATTTACGCAGAAGTGAAACAGGAGTGAAGGGGATGGTGTGAGCCAATCTCATCAGATTGTTTCTCTCCATCGCTGTTACAACAGAAGAAACATGTTCAAGTATTCAACAAGCACTTCTCATCTCAATCAGAATCATCCGACACATGATTTTGCCATATTATGTCAATACCTGAGTAGTGTGGGTATAAATTTTCAGTGGACTGGAAGGATGAGCTTTTGGCTGCAGACAGAAAAATAAAAGTAAATCTCAGGATAATCAACAAACTCACTCCCTTGATATATTTTATGGAATTTTGTCAAAGCTGTCAGCTGAGTGCTACCTTCGGGTGCCATTGAACTCTGTAAGCTGCCACAGCCACATAAAGAGAAATGTATCATGTAAGTTTTATTATAAAGTGTAATTGAATTCATGTTTTTTACAGAAGACTTACGAAGATCTGCGGCTCATGGATCTGGCCCAGCTGTTCCATGCTGAATGAGTTGGACTCCACATATCCTTAATGTCGATGCAACAGAAAGCAAGTCAACAACATAATATACACATAATTCATATTTCAAGTATTACTTCTAATTATACTGTTTCTAATGTTACGCCAAACGTCTGCAGCAGGGGTGCCAAACAAATAAACTCATTCTGGCCTTCAGGATGAACTCAAATGTAAACAAAAAAATTTGGTTATTTGTTTAAGAAAAATAAACACTGTTTCTGATTTAATCAGTGGTTGTTGCACAGTTAAAGTAGATGCAGTAGAAATAACATCACAATGAAATCTAAGGCCCAGGCTGAGATCAGTGACGCAGCAGTGAAAGCCAGTGACCTTTTAGTCATGAAAGTGTCCACAAAGCCATATTGTGAGGATCACTTTGTAAAAATATGCATGCTGAAGGCTGCAGAAACCATGTCTGAAGTACTGAAGATATAGATCTTTCAGTCGATTTGCCAAATAGAACATTCAGAAATTTGTTGGATCTGAATGCAACAAAATGGAAAGATAAAAAAACAAGCACAAAAGGAGGATTTAGTGAAAGGATGTTGAATCAACTGCATTGTACTGGTACTGTTAAACAATAAAACATGTAGTGTTGTCATCATTTATTTGTTGCTTTGCTAAAATTCTACTGATCCAACCCACTCAAGTTGTACCCCACAACATACCTTAGAGGGAAAAACCTGTTTCTGCAACAGATCCATGGGTTCAAAATCTGAAATAAAATTTACAATCATCAACTGTGCATAAGAAAACAAGCTGTTTGTATATTATTCATGGAATTCATTACTGCTGCACTTGTATGCTGGGGTAGTTGCATAATAAACGTGGGATATTTTAATGACATTATATTATCATATACATATTTGCCTGAAGCTACTGAGCACATACATTCAACTAGGTGATGCCTATTTACAACAGCTGAGTGAATATCCTACTTGCTGATACAGTATGTACTCTTAATATGAACATGGCCGTAGGTCCTTACTGAGCTGACTGAGGCTGGTCGAAGCTGACCAGCATGCGGGTTCTCCTCTTGACTTTTGAGGGTGTCTCCAGGAGGCATCAGACAGATGGGTTTGCATGGTAACCTATCACTCATAAGAAAGAAAGAGATGCAGATGAAGAATCACTGAATTCATAAAAAGATCATCATTCAGGGTTGAATATTCTGATCTGCAGTCAGGCTTTGAATGACAAATCTTGTCTCGCATTACAGGATCGGGACCGGTTTCCTGTATCTTCACCGTCTTCCTGTTCTGGTTTTTGCCTCGACCGTCAATAACGTGCATGAAGTCAGAGGACTTGTACCACTCTGTTGAAACACACACACACGCACGCACATACACACAAACACACAAACACACACGCACACAATCAACTACAATGATTGTGAATATGTTAAACAAAAATAAACACAGCCATAAAAAGATATAACATACAGCAGATTTACCATTGTAATCCACTCTACCTCATTTAGTTTTGAACTGATGTTATGAAATTTGAATGAATTCGGTTTGATTTCTTTTTAAATTGTGAAATACTTTGAGCTGGATTTTATGTATGAAAGCATTTCATGCAATATAAATAAAGTTGTTGTGATGATGATGATAATTATTATTATTATTATTATTATTATTATTATTATTATTATTATTATTATTATTACACCACTTTAGAGTGGAGGATGTTGAAGTTTATTTTGGAAAGGAGCAGGATGACAGGATTAAAAAATTAGTAAGTTAGAGGAGCAGATCCTGCTCTAGCCTTCAGTGGGAAAGTAAGAGAGATGAGGTCGTGACGGTTTGGTCATGTATGAAGGAGAAATGTTGGCTGTGAAGAAAAAGGATGCTGAGGATTGAGCTGCCAGACAAGAAGCGAAGAGGAAGGTCAGTTTGGTTTATGGATGCATGGAGGGATGCATGGAGGGATGCATGGAGGGATGCATGGAGGGATGCATGCAGGTTTTTGGTGTGAGGTCGTAGGATACAGGAGACACAGAATTGGAGGATGGCCCATTGTGGCAGGAAAAAATACCAAAAAGAAGACATATTTTATTTTACTAGCTGATTTATTGTTACTTTCCTTCTGATTATTAACACATTTATTGGATTATATTTTTGTAATATTGGTGCTTTTAATTGTATTTTATCATTTACCAATTTATACATTCATGCTTTTATTTTGCAATTTAATGTATTGTTTCGCATTTATTCCAACTTTTGTGGTTATGTGTTTTATTTCACATTCATAAAAAGTGAAAAAAAAAATTGGAATTTTCTGTGATACTTATGGCCTTTGGATGAACATCTGATCTTAAGCCACAAACTAGCAATATATTTTCATAAATTGTAAATACAAGTGACATGATTTCTAGGCTAAAATTACTGAGAGTTTTTAAAAAATGTCATAAGTCTAAAACACATGGAAGTTTATCTTAGTGAATACAATTATGGGAAAATGAAAAATACTGTTTAATTCTCATTACGTCTTTTGCCTAACCTAAAATTTGTCAATCATACATTTTCAATTGTATTATAATAGCAGTGTGTAATATTGTAGGAGTGACAGGGAGGGTGGGTGGATGGATGGATGGATGGATGGATGGATGGATGGATGGATGGATGGATGGATGGATGGATGGATGGATGGATGGATGGATGGATGGATGGATGGATGGATGGATGGATGGATCCATACCTTGGCTCCTGCTGCAGTGCAGTGTTGCACCATCCATAAAGCTCCTCCCACCAGACAAACTTTCTTTGTTTAACGGTTTGTTGAGAGAAGGAAACGATCCCCTCATCAGACTGACGGGGGCTCCAGAAAAAGTGATATTCTCCACACTGGATGACAGAGACCTGCAGTGTCCGTACGGGCGGTCTCTGGACACACATGCCCACCTTTGGGATTTTGTGGGTCTTCTGGAGTGGATGGAATATTTGGGCCGGGACGTTGGCTGGCTATCACCCAGAGAAAAGGCCGGATTTATCAAACCCTCTGGGATGTCTCGAGGATCAGACAGCAGGAAAGCTTTGCTGGAGGTTCTGCTTACTCTTATATTCGACTGTGGTCTCTGTGGTTCTTCCTCTTTCAGCTCTTCTGTGTCTTCACCTTCTTCATCCACCTCTTCTTCTCCCTCGTCCATAGAGGTTTCCTCCTGACTAGGATATAAATATGGATCACATGTCCATAGTTTAGGATAAGGTGACTCCAGGCCTCTGGGAGAAAGGGGTGATCCACAGCGGGATAATTCACAGGATTCACAGGGAGTATGATCCTGAACAGTGGGGTAAAGTCCAGTAGCATAAAAGTGGGAGAAGGAAGGATGGGATGTAGATCTAGAAAGCCCCATCCAGTTCTCATAGTGATGGTGTATAGTAGGAGACTGTAGATCCTATAAAAGAATAACGTGTTGAAATAGCTTAAACTGTTAGTCTTTGACAGATTACCCTCCAATTCTAAATTCATAATTGCAACATCATGATGAAATGACAAGCCTTAAATAAACAATAAGTACCTCCTTTTGTCTGTCCTCTGACTCATCAGTGTGTCCGTGTCTGCCCCCCCTGGCCCCCCGGGGTCCCACGTGAAACTCCTGTGACGGACGTCTGCTCGCTGCCAGAGTGCAGCCCTTCAGTAGAGAGGGTGGAGTGCTTTTACAAGACTTGGCCATCAGGCGGCGTGCATTAGGAACATCACTGTCTGCTCTATTTCGATGTGGGAGACTCCAGCTGTGAGGGACGACGTGCCGGGGCGGTGTGAGGACTTTACACTGAGCCAGGCGAGTGCCCTCCTGATGCAGGCTGTCGGAGGCAGAAAGCACAGTGAGGGTGTCCACGGCGAGAACAGAAAGGTCCTGAAGCTGACCCAGCTGACAGTCCAACTCCGAGAGGCTGTCCTGAATGAAGTTGACTTTCTCTGAGACCTCGACCACCATCTTGCACATCTCCTCTGCTCTGTTGGAAAAGAAATACATAAATAAACATGTGCGAAACTGAAACCTCTTTCTAAAACGACTTCACACAGCGTCACACATAGTTTTCTGCTTTGACACAAATGCTTGACCTCACATTTCTCACAATAAGAACCGGACTAAACATTCACTTTATTACACTGCATCGAAACCAATACATACATTTCTATTTAGGTTTTTTTAATTATTAGTTGTAATTACAGGGGAAACTTTTATAGTCACTTCAATCTAAGCTCAACAGTTTATGAAATCTTAAAGTCTCATACTCTGCAATGATCCAAACAAAACAGGAAAGCAGTTATTGTTAAGTCCCAGGCACATTTGTCAATCCTGCTTAATACTGATCGACAAGCTGATCAGCCCAACCTGTCAGCTGTGGCTCTGATCCTGTTGGTTTCAGTGCTGTGGAGACCTTCACTCTTCTCATGAAAGTGGGCCTCTACACATTTCTCTTCAAATTCGTGAAGCTTTTTGCGATCCTGATGGCCAAGATAGAGCTCTGGTAAAGAAATGCAACAAAAGAGAAGCACATTTATTGCCTTTTTATATTTGTGTAGATAATTGCTGAACATACAAGCCGTGGTACTCACTGAGTCCAGAACATCTCTCTTCTCTCTCAGAGTCTCCACTGAGCTTTCTGTAGATGGCCCTTAATCCGACTGTGAAGTGACTGAAGAGGATAAGAGGTGGCGGAAGCCATGGCCTCTCCAGGTAGGTCATTATGTACCGATAACGATTGTACTTCCACAGCTTGTTGGATGTTGATGCCATGTCAAAGTAGATGTTGCTGTTAATAAGAACATTAGCTCATCTCACTGTAAGTCTTCCACCAGAGAACAAAAACTACAAAGTACAAGCATGCTTACTTAAAAAAGGCAATGAGGACATTGACCATGATGATATACTGGAAGAACATGTAAACTGCCTGCAGGAACGGCGTGAGGAAAGACGCCGCGGGACATGGCTGCCCATCGTCACACGCTGTTGGCACAGACACAACGAGACATGACACAGACAAAATGCCGTCGTCGATTGCTGAGCTCCTCACTCAATTCAACTTGTAACCACCATCTCATCCTTTCCGTCATGACCCAAAGTTTATGATCATATGTGAGGGTGACTAACATCCAGCCCGTTGAATCTGCAGCCAATATCACAGTTGCACCTCAGATCACACGTGAATTCCAGTGCAAATTGTAAAGGGAAATTGGGGGATCACCTTTTTGTAAGCAATTTTCTATATACTGCATTTCATAGATCACAGGTTAGCAGAACTATTAAATAATTAGTTAATGTCTATGCAGAGAACCATAACTTTATTATGTCCTACTTGTGCTTGTACTTGGAGTCCTTTTGATACTTAAGAAGTCGTTTGGCACAAACCCAGCTTCCTCTAAATACACTATATATCAATTATCATATAGAATTGTTTCTTGTTTATTTTGCACTTGTGCATGCGTCAATGTTCGATATTGATTAGTTATCCAAGGTCTGAAAGGAAAGGTATAACCCACCTCTTCTTTATCCTGCAGTCAATAGTCAACACTGTAATACAAAGGTAATTCAAGCAAGCATCACTCACTCGGGTGAGTATGGCAAACAAAGACTGAGTGGTATTTTAACCTTGCAGCAATTTGTTAACAAACACTCCCAGTAGAAAACTCATGACAAACCCAAAGGTTGAACTCCCTGGCTTTAAACAAACATAGGTTAATAATTATGGAGGCTTTCCTATTGAGTCGCTTACGATTTATCTTTGTTGCGTACACTTCTCCATAGATCATCCAGTAGGGCTGGAACACGATGTCTCGGGCGAGACTCCAGGACGGCTCCTCATCCGGGGACAGGATGGCTTTCCTGGACACACCGAAGCTCAGCAGCACGATCGCCATCATAACCACGATGAAGAACATGTTACTAGTCTGGGTAGGAGGAGGGAGAGGAGGAGGAGAATGTTGACCAAAAATGTTGCGACTTTCTACTACAAGTCTTTCAGTCTCTACCCACCATCTTTGTGATCATGGTGAGGTAAGGGCCTGCATGCTTATTGACAGCCAGCAGGTCCATGACTCTGACAAACCAGAAGATGATGTCTAGACAGTACGCGATGCGCCCGGCTGTCAGGTAGGGATCAGCATACCAACGCATGGTCAGTCCAGCCATGAAAAGGAGGATGGCAGTGAAATCTGAGATGTTCCAGTACTCCGAGAACCAGACTTTCAACTTCTGACTCAGCTTCCTTGGTTCAGACATTAGAACCTAATTAGGAGAAAAGAAAATGTATATATATAATGTCACCTGTCATCATCTCTCATTGATTATCAACACAAAGGGAAGCAAAGGAGAAAGCATGTCTCTTGCCTCTCTGGTTTTCTCCACTGCGGTGGATAAAATGTATGCTATGACCAACCACTCCTGAATGCTGGGGTATCCCTCCATCTTCACCAGGACCACATAGGAAAATAACATCAAAAAGGCCAAGTAGGACATCTATAGTTGAGACAGAAAAGTCAGAGATAAATAACGCATGCATTTAAATACCACCTGCCAAAAATAAAACAACAAAAAACATCAGTGCAATGCATGTTGAGAAGCATGAATATTCAACATGTATTTACTAATACATCAAGATCCATCCACCTACTGTGTGAAACCAGAACTTGACGACAGGAGCCGTGTAGAAGTCATAGAGTCTTGTGAGCCAGGACAGACACTGCAGAGTGATGGAGGACATGGTCTCGGCCACAGGACCAAGATATTTGTCATGGAAGGAGGAGCCTCGCTCTGCATCCTCACCGTCCTGTGAAAGCAGAGGACCCAATGAGAGCAGTGTGATATGACGGCGATTACAATAACAGGCATAGCTTGACAATATCGTATGAAAATAACTGGCACCTAACCGTGTGATCAGTTATCTCAGTGGCTGGAGCTGACTTCACTGGGTCAAGTCCGAACAGAATGATCTCATGGGTTTGTGGGACATGGCACATTTCGGCTTTGCTTTTAAACTCAAGTAATAAGATGGCAGGAGGCAGAAGAAGGCTCAGAATGATCTGAAACATAGAGATGTGTTTTGTAAGGGTTTATACAAGTGTCTATACAAGCAACATACCACAACATATAAATTACCAATAAAAGAAATGAGGCATTACATTACAAGTTTCAGCAAAGCTGTGGTTGCTCTGTCTTTACTACTTGAGCTCTTGTTGAACCTGCTCCCTCTGTACCTCAGAGGCCCGCACTTTTACAAATGGGTTTGATGTTCATGGGCTGGATGTGTGATATCGTGCTCTATTGAGGTTGTAATGCGTATACTGGGCTTTATCTTTTCCCCACAACAACATCAAGAATGAAAAGATTTATAATTTTGAAAGCAGTGTTGGTTACCTATGTGAGTATGAGGTAATTTTAACAGAAATACATGCTGCAAATGTCGGTAGAACAAAATGTAACAAATAACACTTACAGCAGCAATAAAAGGATCTAGTCGTTAAATTGTTCTTAAATCTGGATGGATCCGTTAGATCCATGAAATGGGCTGCTATTGATATGTGCTTCACTAGTTTATGATTTTAATTTGTTTGTGGTATATAAATGGATTTCTTCATTTCCATTCAATAACTTTGATTTAGTGACAAATGTGAGGAATAATGTAAAATGTAATGGTTAATTAGACACCACTTTATAGCTGTGATCAAATTAACATTATGTGAGTATTAAGTGGGTACGCCTACATTCTCTTCAACGTCTTCCGGGTTTACCTTCAGAAAAGAGTTTTTCCTCATGTTGAGCGGACCAGTCCAGAGATCGGTGAGGAGAGTCTGTGTGCAGGAGTGTGAAACAAACGGCCTGTGACACGAGGACACGGCCATCTGCAGACAGGTGAAATGACTCCACGCCTCCATCTCTGAAGTCAACAGCTTCATGGCCATTTGCTCATTCTGGCGAAATGCACAATCCAACACATCCACCGCCAGCTGACCGAAGTCACTGAGGGTCAGAGACAAAGACAGGGGAGACGGACAGGCTGCCATGAATCAATTACATTACATTAAATATATATATTATTTAAAGAAATCTTATGACCACTCCAAATTTTTGCTGTTTGTTTCAGACCTCTGAATTTTGGAGTTAAAAAAACAAACACAAATGACTATTATAATGATTTATATTGATTTTCTGGTTGGAGAAATGTCAAAGCTGTGCAATGACTCACTTTTTCCAAGACAAGTTCCACTTTAAATATCTAGTGGTTATTCAATATTAAGCATATACAATATATACAATATAATTTTGTGATTGGAGCATTTTATTTGTGAAGACTACATCACCTTCATCTGTAGATCTTGTTTCCAGACATTTTCTTGTTACTCATCTAAATACGTCAGTGACAAGATACTCACAGGGAATAAGTCTTGAATCGCTCAGTGATGTCGTCGTCCATGCTGCTCTGCCGTGCCTTGAAGGCCATAGAGCGGTAAAGCTTGCAGGCCACAGTGGCCCGCGCCAAAGCCTCTTCGCCGTGTTGCCACAGGAAAAGTGCCATCTGCTGGCGCTGCTGAAGCACGGCCCACACAAACAGGTCGTTGAAGTTGAAAGAAACCAGGAGCGACGTATCACTCAGCACTGGACTCGACGTGGACACCTCTCCACCACCTGCTGGTGACCCATCCCGCTCCTCGGAGGAAGAGGGTGTGAACGTTAACATTCAAAGAGACACAGAAACCTGTATAAAAACAAAAAAACATGACCTACTTTGCGTTTGTACGGCTGAGCCGTCCTGAAGAACTGCAGGTCCTGCAGACTCCTGTTCCTCCTGGAGTTTATCAGCAGCCCTCGGCGGTGTTTAGAAAATGAGCCAGCACGGCCTTGTTTTCCCTTCCACAAACAACAATGAGACTGTTTGAATTCTGATGTAACTGAATGAAGACAAATCAATTTTTCAGGACATTCATGAGGAGTTACGATAAAAAATTAAAAACACACATTGATCATAACTTACTTTGTCCTGCATGCGGCTGTACGCAGCTCTGAAGTGTTTTCGTGTGTAGGTGCTGCGGTACGCTCCTCCAATGAGGCACTCTATCACGAGGCCCATATCGATGAGCGAGAGACGGTAACCTAAGGGAAGAGATGTCTACGCACACACGTAGAAACGCTCTACAGAGGGCTGCTTCAAAAAGTCAAACTATCTGAATATAATAATAAACCGAATCTGCAAAACATGAATCCATTGCAACTTTATACACTGAGTAAACTACATTATGGTCAGAGTGACGAACATGAGAGGAAATTCCCCTCTCATAACTCACCTGTTTCGCGTCTTCAACAAGGTGATGGAGGAAGTGGTGTGTCTGTCCATGAGGCTGAGGAAAGATATCTGTGTTATTATCTTGGGATTCAAAAATACATAAGAGAAAGAATATAAATCATAAAATAAGAGCAAACAAAACACAACTGGTTACTTTTCAGCACGGATGCATAATGCAGAAACAGCAGCAGTGCTGTGATTGTTAAGACTGTTTCTTAGAGGGTCTTATTTTTAAAGAGTTATGAATAAATAAACAGGCTTTAAGGGACAGAAGATGAAGGGATTGTTGAGAAAGCCAAGCGTGAATGCATGACAAAGAGTTCTGGGATTTCACAAGCATCTAAAAACAACAACTGGGAAAATATCCCGAAAGAGATTGACCACGAAGACACAGTGCCAAACACTTACAGTACATTACTGTGAATTCTATCAAAGCTACACTTTTCAAATTTGTGCTTCAAAAATGACAAACAAAAGAATTTAAATTGTCTGGTTTGTTTAGCAAAGTGAGAGTCAAGGGACAAGAAGACAGGAAACAGTGCAGCAAAACAAACAAACAAGACAAACTATCAGAAGACGCTATTATCTGAAAAAAAGAAAAATTAAATGCTTTGTTTAAAGAAAAAAATGGTTGTTTTTAAACAATGAAATCCCATCAGTGGCAGAATTTTAAACTTTAAAGCTTGGTAGTTAAATCCATGATATTAACCATGTTGTAGAGCTCCTCAAGGCGATCCACAGTGAGGAAGCGGCTCATTGTCATTCCGTTATCAATCAGCAGTTTGACAAAACTCACACGGTCCATCACCAGAGCATCCAGCATGGCTTGCTCCAAAGAGCCCACCTGTGCACAGCATATTAAATGAATCACAATCAGAATGAAAGTAAGAATGTCCCATTTTTCTCATCTGGATTAACAAGATGAAATGAGATTTTATTTTTGCAGCACCGATTGAATGTCGCAGTCACCTGCCAGTGCTGTCCATACACCAAGACGTCTTTCTGAGCGATGTCAGCCCTGTCCCAAGCCAGTGCCATACTCAGCTGCTCTGCAGGACTGGCCTTGGTCCCTGTTTTACAATTAGGCCGAAAACAAATGTGAATTTCATGCATTAAGAAACCAGTTGAATTTTTCTTAAAGAAATCATTACAAGAAAAACTTGATAATCCTTTTAATCTGTATTTATTCCAGTTAAATTACACCTTAAGAAGTTCATCATTTGAAAATCAGGCCCTCTGGGGGCCTATCTTCATGATTCCCACTGCAATTATGACTTATGATTTCCTGTTATAACATGACAAACTATGTCAAGAGAAATTTACTGTATCTATGTATCTCGAGTCAAAATCAAAAGGAGAAAACATGTACCCTTGAGAGCGGTAGTCAAAATGGCTGCATCTGGTGCCAACTGATCCTCAGACTCTGAGTCAAAGATGGTAATCTGTTGTTAAAAAACAAACTGAATGATTAGTCAGTGTCTTCTGCACTTAAAAAAATCAACTATGCCATTTTTCAGTTTACGTATCAGAAATGTGTTTGATTAACATGAGCATATTGAGTTTCTTGTTGTTAAATGGTTCATTCTAACACATGTTGTTCAGATAATATGAATAAATGGGATTCAATCTACTTAATATGAATAGATGGAAATGTGTGACATGATTAAATTCCATTAACTCAACAAATTATTTTTGTGTTTGTGGAAATGACTGAGAATTCCTTTTTTTCAGTGTGTAACAACAAGAATCAGTGGTGTCTAACCGTCATCCCCGAGAGCTGATGTCCTGCTTATCTTAGATGTATCGCTGCTTCAGAACACCTGATTACATCAGCAACACCACAAACATACAGGACAGGACGCTTCACTCACAGACTTTCTGTGATCCATGCATTGCAGCAGCAGAGTGTAGAGATGAGTGGCTTCTGTCCGCTCCACTCCAAACACATGCTCAATCCGCACCAGGAAGTCTTCTTTGATATCAGCATCCAACTGCCTAGAAATAGTTGGATGCTTTAGTAGATAAAGACACAAGATGCAAGTCCTAAAAAAAGTCGTAAACAAATCTGTAAAGAAAGTCTTTGAGATGATTGTGTTTTGGCATATTCTTTTTAATTTTATCTGTATGAGTATTTTGTTTAAATTCCCTCTGGTGATGCACTGGTTCAAGCTTTGATCTGCAGCAATAACATCCGGACAATAAACCAGTTACATCCAGGGTGGAAGTTGCAGTAACTGTTGTTACTCCTATAGAAAGGAGAAGCCGCGTAGACTCCACTATGTGAGTATTATTTGTATAAAACATATTTTTCATGTCGCTTCCCCCTACAGCTTGCAAAACCATAACTTTGTGTGTGGATTCATTTAAAATAAATTCCAGAGAGTAAATTCCTTTTCTTTTTTTACTCTAAGGTGTGTGGCTACTTCCCTGAAAGCAGGTCACTCTGATCAACTGTTATGGCCCATGAAGGTGATATTCTGGTATCGAACTCCTGCATTGTCCAGTCTGCTATAACAGAAATGTGACACAACATGCCTGTCCATAGCAGTCTGCTTGTGTAAGAAGGCCAGCAGGTCAGCAGCTCTGCCCGAGCCTTCGAAAACAAACACTGGCACCGGCGGAACGTTGCTAACATAATCCAGCACTGTGGACACAATAGCAGGACCTCCTTCCACCACCACACACACCACAGGCACTCCCTGGTTTAGTCCTGCAAACAAGGAATGAAAGGACCATGTAACTTCAGTCCGATCAAACGCATGTTTTCTACTAATACAGACACGCTCTAAACTCACGAGGATGTATTTTCTGAAGGTGGATCTGTTTCTCCAGTTTTTTCTTGAGACCGTGCTGACAGCCAGATTTTCCAAGTGTTCCGTCATCCACCAGCAGAAAGTGGGAGTGGAAACCATTGAGACAGGACCTTTTGCTCAAAGGGTTCCCCAGCGGCTGGTAGGGCCTGAACACCTGAAATCATGTGAATTTAAATCGATGGAATCAAGCAAAATTAAGTCAGATACAAACAAAACGAGGAGGAATGACATTGATACATCAAAAAAGAGGGTATTAGTACTGACATCTCGGCCTATAAGGTCCGTGTTATTGTCAATCACCCCCCATGGTGTTAGGCCAACTGTGTTTCTCTTTCTCAGGTCGTGGCCTCCAAAATTCTTGACGGCCTCACCTACATACTTGGACACACCTAGAGAGTATGTGAAAATCAGCTGAATGCAGCGCAAGATTTGATACATTAAAGAATAATAAAACATTTGAAAGTATTTACCAGTATTAATGCCATCAGTGAGTATCCACGCCCCCGTGCTGAGGGCAGCTGTCATCAGCCCTTTGCTGAACGCCTGACTGACCTTGGGGGGGAGAGTGAAGTTTTCTGAGCCTCCCTGGATCGTCAGCAGCAGCTTGGGTCTTTCCATCTGCCATTCCCTCAGCATCAGCTGTAGCAGCGCTTCAGGTTTAGAATCCACCGCAACACGGACGTACTGGGTAAAAAAAAACACAGAGCTGCTCGGAATCTGGAAGAATTTTATCAAACACTGGTGGTCTGACTGCAACACACACCTACAGCAGACCTACAGTAATATACACTAATAATCACATTTAGAGGCCATTTTGAATGACAGATTAGTCATAAATGCATGTTTTTGGATTATTGGAGAAAACATGAGAAAACCCACACCCAGGTACCCAGGTATGCTGAACACTACACCACTGTGTAGTCCCTCATTATGTCCTTCGTGTTAACTTCAACTTCGGTTGTCCTATTTTAAATTATTTTAATCGGTGATGTGACAGACCTTGGCCCGACACACACGTGTGGCAGTATCTTTGAAGTCCACAATCCCGTAGGCGTCAGTGGGACTGGCTGTGGTGTGAAGCTCAACCGACCAATCCTGCCCTCCGTCCTGACCGGGACCGGGATAGAGCGACACCGGAGGAGGAGACTCCTGCCAGGAGTGTTCCCCCACCAGACGGCCACAGCAACATCTACCACAAAAAAAAAAAAAAAAAAGTAAAGGGATCAAGCAGTAAAGGATTTTGGAGGAGTTTCTCATACAAAGCTAAAATAGTGAAGTGCTGTTTTCATCTCAGCTTTGTCAGAGTGACATCTGTGTCTGTGTGACAGTGGCGTACAGTTTTGAAAGAAAATACTCAAACATTTGCGACTTTTAGCCTGTGACAAATCTTAATTTGGTATTTCCTTTAGATTAGTTGGGAGTGATATGATCGGCTGCTACACTTATTCAGCTTCCTGTCTTTTGCTCGTTCTCCACAGCTTTCACCAGCCTTGAGTTCAGCTATCGCTTTACGGCCCACAAATTCACACCTCTACTAATTTAAACCCTTTCACTGATTATTCTATTTCAAAACATGTTAGAAGTTTTAAAAAAAAATGTCGAAAGAAGCAAAAAAACTAGAAAATGAGAGAATGTGAATTTCTTGGGGTGAAGGTGTGAAGCTGGGTTGTTATGTCGGTGTTTAACAAAGATAAAAAGATCCAAAATATCAATAAAAGGTACCTGATCAAGTTTTGGCACACTTGACAAACTGGAATACATCTGTAAGAAACAGGAAATAAAGTTTCATCAAATAAGCCACATGATTCCATTCAAGGAAGGAGAGACGGAATGCCAAATAGCTCTCAGTAAAGCAGTTTCCAGCCATTGACAACATTAACAATACAGTACATGCCTAGAAAACAAAGTGTCCACAAACAATAACATTCCAGAGAAAAGTGAAAACTTTGCAATGTAATTCCTGCATTGGGTTTTTAAGCTTACCTGTGCAAGTCCCAAGACAAGGGAATAAACTTCACACACTCTCGTTTGGAGAAGTTCTCCTCTATCCAAGGCTTTCGTGGCTGGAATAAGTAGATACAGTTTTACTTACAGTATTAAAATCCTGGATCAATCAAGTACTACATTCCCATCTTAATTAGCAGACTCCTCCTGTTGACAAACTGGAGGAGTCAAAAACAAAAAAAGAGGAGTGAGTGACCTTCTCAGTGAAGCTCATAGTAATGCCGGCAGCAGTTCACATGATGAACTAACGTGGAACTAAGTTTAGATCGCTCCTCGTCATACCCGCACTGCACTCTTCAAAACGCTTACACACTGACAGGACGTGAGTAATAATAGTCAACCCCTCATTTCCCTTCAGGAAAATATTTTCTTCAAGTTCCTCAAGTTTTTTTGTTTAGCTTTTTTTTATAGTCTGTGCTCTGTTTCCTCGCCAGTTTTAACAATGGCCTCAGCTAAAGAGAACACTGTTAGTAGGAAACATACACAACATCCCTTTCCTGAGATTAGACCACACGGCTGAGGAGCTGCTGCTCTGCCTCGCTGAGTCCGGCTGTGTAAACAACCAAACAGCACGCTGAAACACATCTGATGCTGCTCAGAGTTTATGCACATGGACCGACATGGAGTTCAGCTCTAACATATATTCCCCACATATAAATCAAGATCCTGAAACCTGTGTGGTAATTTTCAAGTATTTAAATAGTTGTGCAGAGGCTTATTTATGACTTTTACCCAAGAGCCGTTCCTGACCAGTCAACATGACGTCAGTGAGAAATTCCGAGTCAAACAAAAATTCCCATACATGATGCAATATGCATACAACACAATTTCAAGAGCACAGGAAATACTCATAGCAGGTCGTATGAATTGCTTTCAAACTTTCTTAAAGTAAACTACTACAGAGTGACGTCTTCTCTTCCAACATGGAACATTCATTATTTCTGTCTCTCTTTCTGAGAGTTAAGTTTGCACACTTTTGTTGCACATTTTTTTTCCATCTTAATCCCACCTTACAGTATGTTTGAGGATTCGATGGGCAGGGCTGTTTAATGAATACTTGATCCCCCACAACATGCTGCATATTGGTGTAGTTAGTGATCTTTCCTCACATATGTGGGGGCGCCCATGTTCTCCTGCTGTGGAGATTTCCTCCCATAGTCTAAAAATATGTACTTGACGTAATTGTTCTAAAACTAAATTCAACTCAAATAAAATAGCTTATCCCACTCAAGTGACGTACTTTTAATAAATGGGCCACTCGGCAAAAGTTATTTGCCCACTTCATTTATTGACAGATCAATGATTGCAGGCTGCATCTTTGATTTTTATTTTGTCAATACACTGCATTATCAATGCAGTGTATCATAAAAATGTTCAGGCAATGATCCTTCACTCAACATTTGTAAAAGGGACCATGTCAATTCTCAATTAAGAAATGCAGTTGGAACAATTATCGTGTTAGCTCCTCATTGATTCTCAACAAATAAACACAGATTGCGTCATATTGGTGCAGCTCACAGCACTATGATAAAAAAGAAATGTCCGGCTGCTAAAAGTTCATGTAAGAAGTGCAATAAGAAGGGGCATTGGGCTCGTGTATGCCGTTCCAAAGTCGTCAATGAAGTCAGTGAAAGCACCCAGTATCCGTTCTTAGGTGAAGTTACTGGCCCAGCTCATCTGGATAAATGGACTGTCACATTAGACATTGCCAATGTCCCCTTGACTTTCAAAATAGATACAGGGGCAGATGCAAGTGTCATCGGAGACTAAATGTTCAGTCTAGTCAACAAGAAATACAAATTGAGTCCTACAACAACACCCTTCTCGGGGCCCGGAGGTCCACTCAAGTGTTTTGGGATGTTTGAGGCCAGAACAGAATAAAAAGGTGAAAACTACTCATTTCCAGTGTATGTAATCAGAGGAAACAGATGTCTGCTCAGCCGCATAGAAGCAGTCGAGATGGGACTGGTGAGAGTAGAAGTGGTCAGTGCTGTGGTCAGAACCAGTGGCTTGTTGAAGACTGAACCTGTGGAAATCCTACTCAAAGACAATACATAGCCATATGCAGTCGATGTGGCTAGAAGAGTCCCACTCCTGTTCATGCCACTTGTTAAAAAGGAGCTACAAAGATTGGAGACTGAGGGCATCATAGAAAAAGTGACCGAGCCCACTGAGTGGTGCTCAGCAATGGTGCCAGTCCTAAAGCCCAACAAGGTGGAAGTAAGATGATGTGCGGACTAAAGAAAACTGAACAAAGCAGTGGCAAGAGAGAAATACGTGTTACCCCCAATGGAAGAAATAATGCCCAGACTCACAGGATCCAAAGTCTAAACGTCCCTGGAACCGAGTTCTACCAAATTCTGCTTCCCAAAGACAGTCGCAAACTAACCACATTCATCACTCCTTTGGGAGAAATGCCTTTTGCCGACTTCCATTTGGCCTATCGAGCACCCCGGAGATATTTCAGCACAAGATGGCGGAGACACTACAGGGGCTGGAAGGCACGGAGGTGTATATGGACAACATCCTGGTCCATGGAGACACAGAAGAGGAACATGACAAGCACTTGGAACAGGTCCTGAGAATGATCGAGGCAGCCGGTCTGAAACTGAACAAATGCAAGTGCAAATTCAAACAGAGACAGATCCGATTCCTGGAGCACATAATTGATGAAAATGGGGTGAAACCAGACCCAGCAAAAGTAGAAGGGATTGAAAATTTCCCCAGACCCCAGAATGTTGCTGCGCTAAGACACTTTATCGGTATGGTTACCTACCTCGCCAAGTTTATTCCGGAGATGTCTGCAGTTGGACAACCGTCAGTGGTCGGCGGGTTGATTGTAAGAGGAAGCCTTACAGTCATTCCCACCTCCATGAGAGCCAAGATAATAGAGAATTCACGATGGTCACCAAGGCTTAGTAAAGTGTAGAGAGCGAGCCCAGCAGTCAGTGTGGTGGCCAGGGATGTCAAAAGGCATAAAAGCCAAAGTTGCACAGTGTGATTGTTGAAACAAAAACAGACACACTCAGAATAAAGAGCCACTCGTGTCAACACTACTGCCAGATAGGCCATGGCAAAAAAGTGGGTGTAGACTTATGCAAGTACAAGAAGCAAACCTATTTGGTAGCTTCTGATTATTACTCTTGTTACCTTGAAATACTGAACTTACCAGCAGCCACAACCACTGAGGTCATTAGCAAGCGAGCAGCTACATTTGCAGGATTTGGGGTTCCAGAAGAGCTTGTTAGTGACAATGGGGCTCAGTTTACTGCCGAGAAGTTCAGGAGGTTTACAGGGAGTTTGATTTTGTCCACAATACATCCAGTTCACATTACACTCAAAGCAATGGGCATGCAGACAGAGCAGTGCAGATAGCAAAAGGTATCCTCTTATGGTTTATAGGAGTACTCCCAACGCTTCTACAGGTTTCAGCCCAGCAGAGCTGCTGATGGGCCACAAGGTCAGAACGACACTGCTCACATTGTCCACTAACCTGGATCCAAGCTGGCCAGACAGGGAGGAGATGCACTCTGTAGATGCTCCAGCTAAGCTGAAACAAGCATTCTACTCCAACCGCAGGAATGCTGTTCGAAACCTGCCACCAGGTAACCGTTCTGCCCCAAGGTCATATGCTGTGGTGACACCCAAGGGGGGCTGTTACAAACCGAAACCCAGCTACTTATTGCAAGTGCCTGCTGCTTCCACCAATCCAGCTACCAGCGGGTCACCAGAAGATCCACCAGTCCCGAGCAGTGATGTCACTCCCAGTAATAGTGCAGAAACACCACCACCAAAGACAGGGACGGTTACAGTCGCTCGTTCAGGCCGAGTGTGTAAGCCACCACCTAAGTTAGACCTGTAGTTACTAAAAGAGAAGTTCAGTTTCATGAGTTACGGTATGTTCCAGAATGAGATATTTTGAAACCTTTAGCATGCCTTATGTTTGAAGAAAAGCAGTAATGTAATGTTGTAACCTATTTAAAGTAGGGCTCTTTAGGAGCCACCTTGAAGTTACCAGTTAAATATATTGGCCATTCTGTTTTGGTATTTTGACCTACACTGGATTAGTATGTTTGCAGTGACGGGTTTGAAAAAAAACTACTAAAATCTAATGTGGACATTGCTATCTCAAAAAGAGGGGGAGATGTAATTAATGGAAATGTATTTACCCACGCTAAGTGGTCAGTAAACGCACCACTCGGTATCCTGAGATGTTCCTATGCAGCAGGGTGACACAATAAACCACCAGCTCTGGTTCAGTAAGCTTTTGCTTCGTTTTTCTGATGTCAAGGCGACATTACATTCTCTAATAAACACACTCAGCAACTTAAACTCATTGCACTAGTTGCATTATCTTGGTCATTTGCTTTGCTGAACATTACATTTACTGATAAGCTCACATGCATGGGAACATGAGTGAATAAACAAAATAAAGTCAAAACTATCATAAACAGTCCTGGACTCTTCAGTGCACAGATGCATTAGTGAGAAGTATAAAAACGTACCATTATTAGTTAAGTAACAGGTCCAAAACAGAGGTCTTCAGTCAGTCACTTCATCTTAACTCTGCTTTTATCAGCCCCTGGTCCAAAGGGCGCAGAGAGGCTCCGAAGAGCCTTGAAGAGTTCATGACCTCCTTCTTCTTCCAACAGCCGAGAAGGACTGGAGGAACACCCGTGAACCACAGCCACAGAGAGGAGGTCTGAAAACCCCACAGGACAAAAAAAAAAAAAACATGATGTGGGGACAAACATTAACAACGTCCTCGGTCAGCAGCTAAAAGACTCCATTAATGCTCACCTCCTTCCATTTATTCCTCCTCTGTACCGCTTCATCCAGTTCAGGGCGCGTCCTCGCACGTCCTGCTGTCACCGGCACCACAGTTAGGACAAAACAAGCGCCGCGCGGAGCAGGATGGATCATTTAATTACAGACTTTATAGTCTTTCTAGTTTTTCTGTAATTAAAATTCCTCATTTGTAGGTAATTTATTTTCTTTACATGAAACTGTATCTTTATTGCAAAATAAACGGTTCACGTGGAACGACATGTGTCTGGAGCCACAGAAATGAAATAATATTCAAATAAATAAACAAATAAATGAAATCATGAATATATGTATGCCCATATAACTGTAACTTAATTTAAATTGCAGTTATTACTTTTCATAATCACAATGAATGACAGACGTGTTTTTCTGGATTGAATTATTTCAATTTTTTTTAGCTTTCTTTTCCTTTTCATCTTTAACTATTTTTAGCTGTTTAACTGCTGTGTTTGTTTCTTCATAGTTTTGTCAATATTTCTAGGTTTTGTTATTTGTTGTTTTGTTTTTTAATCATTTAATCAATAGGCAATATGAGTCGTGATGGTCAGGTCTGCAAATGAAAGACTTAAGAAATAAGGTTTATTTATGAATACTTTTATGAAAGTTTCAGGGAGCTGCTACAGAAGGACTACAGAGCCACATGTGGCTGCAAGACAGAGAAACCTGCATCATACTACTCCATTTTTCTATCCTTTAATCCAACAGCATATTCTAAACAGAATAGTATAAACAGAACTGTATATTTCATGTTTGTAAAACTGACAAGAACCTGAATCTGACGAGGTCACATGGGTCATGAAATGAAAACATTTCAGGATTTGGAAATGTGTTTTATGTTAAGTGTATTTGCTGGTGGGGAATCACTTTTCAAAACAGTATCAACAGTAAACACATAATACAAATTTAATTCAACATCGCTGGCCTCACAGGAGAGCGGTGATTAGCACTCTATCAGTCCTTTACTGGTCCATATTCTACCGGTCCTTGATTTACACCCTTCTTTCTTCAATGACATGGGACAATATCCAGTTGCAGCTCTGACTTGTCTGTATGTTTGTGCATGTGTGTGTCTAAATATTCAGTCTCCCTATGAGTATTTCAAGATCCTCCATTTCTCACTTCACACACAATGGACCTCTGTCTGTTATCTCTGCTAGTGTAATCTGTCCTTCAAGGCTTAAAAGCTGAATATGTGATAAACATGTGAAAAAAACACCAATATAAATGATTGACTCTTTGTGTATTAGCAGAATCAAACTGAACTCTACTTTGATTTTAGTGTGTGAGTATATTATGTAATCTTACTTAATGTTCCGTTACATGCTTTACAACTGTGAAGTAGACAGTGTGTCCACAAAGTGCTCAGTCGTCTGTTGATAGGACAGCAGTACAGATGTGGATGTGTGTGTGTGTATACACACTAGCAAAATTAGATGTTCCTTTCTAGAGGCCTGGCTCTTTTAACCACATTGGTCCTTTGTACCATGAGACTAATGATCGATTCACTTCCCATTGATCCAACAGGCCTCACACCTCTATTCATGCACAGTGCTTGAAAACATATAACCATGGACAAATTCAAATAATGTAACAAGCATTAAGAGTCACTCCAGCATGAAGTTCAATTTCCAACAATGAAATGTGAAATAAAAACACCAATACAGCCTCCCAAAAAACTTTCAATTACGTGTATTTATCTTGTACATTCTTAACATCTACCTAAACAAGCTCTGAAAAACAACAGTGGCGCTTTGAGGCTCAGTGGGTAGAGCAGTCATCTCCTAATTGGAGGTTGTAGGTTCAACTCCCCATTTCTACATGAATGGACTGAGTGCCTTGCCCGGCTGCTGCCTCTATTTGTGTGTGAGACAGTGTTACACACTTTGCGGACTGCTCAAGCAGTTGAAAAGGGTGATACAAGTGAAGTCTGTTTACAATACTACTGCGAGTTTTCTGTGCCAGCCAAGTTAAGTCCTTAAACAGAATTGTGTACATTTGTTTGTAATAAAAACACTTGCATCAAAATACACTTATGAATTCCACTATAGGATTGTAACATGGAAATTGAACGTGAACAAAATGCAGCAGTGATGCTCTAACATTAGATTGTCCTAAACACCATTTATATCCAAGGTTCAACAACAGATCAACATTGGTTCATCAAGATCCCTAACATCTCAGAACTGTTTGAACTGCAGCTTCCTCATCAAACTGTAAGATTTGTTCTCCAACTTTAAGCTCAATAAAACATTGTGTATCTCTCCGGCAGTGTGTCATTGCATCTCCACAGATGCATTTCAAACAGTTTTCTTATATTCACAAAAACATCTCAATGTGACGTACTGCTGACCGCAGAGATTGTATCAATAATTTTCAGGTCTCCATGGCATCAGAAGAAGAGTCTTTGAGTTTTGTGCTTTTAGTTTGAGGGTCATGACTTCCTTCCTCCAGCAGAGAAAGGTCTAGCTCGGGTAAGGGCACTCTCCAGTATTGGAAGGAGTTGTAGGTGGAGTCCTCCGTGTTTGTCTCTTTATCATCCTAAGGGAAAATAAGAATCATTAGTTCAACAGAAAAGTGCAAATAAACAAATTAAAAAAAAAAAAAAAACATTTTGTAATGATAAATTGCACAAGCGTTGAGACCGCTATGAACCATGAAGCGGGTAATTGCTGACATCTAGTGGACATTTACTATCATTACACCCACTTTCACCCAATGGCCTTAGCATCGCGTAGCTCATTTCTGGTAATGCAGTCAGTAACTTACTTTATCAGCAGGCCCGTGAATATTGGTTTCTGAACTCTTGGAGTCAGTCCGAGGTCGTTTCGGAGGATTTGTGTCCAGGCCGGAGGAGATGTGTCGCTCCTGGAAACTTCCAGAAACGTGCACAGTCGCAACATCTGCATGCTTCTTGTCGTTGCAGTGCGTGGCTTTATCACGCAGCGCTGTTTTCGTTTCTGCTGGGCTGTCCGGGTCTTCGAAGTGACGCGGCCTCTTTCTGCAGTGGCTGTCCAACAAAGCGAGCACGGCCGGCGGACTCACGCCTCTGCTGGTTGCAGCCATGCTGTCCAGCGGCATATCAACACGACGTAGGCGAGCACAGCACCGCTTGGAGGGAGACTCGAAAAGCAGACAGTCCTCAGCACGTCTCTTTGTCATTAACGTCCATTCAACACGTGGCTGAGAGAAGAAAACTCTTTACTTTTCTGCGGTGTCGAGGTGCGCACTACGCAGTGATGCGTTCAGGTACAGAACACTGGGTACCGGAAACGATAGGAGTCGTAAGAACCAATCAGAGGGCAGCTACGCTATCTAACCCCGCCCTCCCCCACTGGACTTCCTGTGGCGGCATATTTACGACTGAGTTTACAATCACTTACAAAAGACTGAGTTTACAAAATTTCAAGTACTTTCATTCTTTATTCAACCACTCCGCTACACAGAATTCTTTTCATTGAATATGTTTGTTTCTGAAGTTGGTGACTAAAATATGTTGATTCATGGGGACAATACTTTTTTGTCCAAAACTACACTCCAATATTTATAACGTAGCAGCATGGTTGGTACTCTGGTCTTGGCAAGAATGTGAGTTGGAATACAGGCCTGCCTCCTGTGTGGAGTTTGCATGTTCTCTCTGCAGGCTTGAGTTCCCGCACACAGTCCAAAAACAATGCATGTGAGGCTAGTAAGGGGCTATTTTAGTAGCAAAATTATATGGGTTTTACATTTATCTGTGTGGCTTTAAAACTGGATTGTGGAAGAAACAACGGTTTAGGTATGGAGGGTCACCTTTGAGAAGCATTTTAGTATTTTTATCTTTGATTAAAGAAACGAAAAAGGTGCTATTTTTATCCACACAGAGCAGGCATACTGTAAATATACTTAAATTATGAGACATCTTTGAGTATTGTTTAAGTATCTGGGGGCTTGGCCAGGTGTCCTCCTTTAAATTTTGAAATGAAAAAATGTTCACACTAAATAAGATAATGAAATGAATTAATATTTGTTTAGGGGTTGTTGTTGTCGTATCCTCATGAAAATAAAGAGCTAGACTAGTTCATTGAATAAGTGAGGGCTGTGAACTTTATTGTCAAAATAATCACTTTGATGATTATTTCCTTGGATGGAATTATGCATTCAGTTACAAATAGTCAATAGTGCTTCAATTTCAACCTCCATGGCAAGTTTAGATAGAAGTGTTAGTTTCTGAAGTAAGCAAATAGAAAGTAAGTAAAACACGGAGGTATGGATGACACTACTGAATGTAAATAAAGATAAGGTCTATACAGATCCAACTATATGAGAATAATTCACAAAGTTTTGGGAGATTTTTTATTTTTTTTGCAATAGCAGACCTATTGACCACATCTAAAAGTTCTTAGAGTATGAACGATATGATTTATTTTTATTTTTGAAACAGTTCATGATGGCTGACTCGGGAGACTCCAGCGGCCAACGTGCTCCAAACCCTGGACTGCTGACGGGCCGGCGAAACACGGCTGGCATGGCTGCTGCCCGTCTGCCTTCAATGAGATCCAGAGATCTCACCCTGGGAGGAGTGAAGAAGGTAATGTTGTTGTTTTTTATTCTCACTACAGACATCTACAGCCAGTGTTTGAAAGAATGACACACATTTTCTTTCTTCATGTTGCATTGATTATTGACCTTTGTCACTTTCTGTCTCACCAGAGCAAAAGCTGAAAGCGATCTTAGGTCAGAGAGGAGGGATGCAGGTCGGGGTCGGGGAGCGAGAGACCGGGGACGGGGTCGAGGTCGTCCAGAGGTCATCCAGTCCAACTCTATCTTTGAACAGGGACCTGCAGAGATGATGCTGAAGAAGAAAGGTGGGGCTCCAGAGGGTTAAACATTAGTGTTATTGTTCTTCTCTCAGGCATGAACGTCGTCACTCAGACATTCTTGCCGAATCTTGGTTGAGGTGAATCTCCTTGTCTTTCACAGGTAGCTATAACAGCGAGGCTGACGCGCCGAGCGTGGGCCCTTCACCCATCATTAATATTAAAAAGGAGAAACGAGAGACTGAGGAGGAGACGAAGGAGATTCTCCGCAGTCTGGAGCGAGACAACGTGAGTCCCTCGGTCGTCAGTCATTTTCATTGAGCGGGTTTATTGTGCCGTTTCTGAAAGTTTGACTTTCCTTTTGTGTGACATTCAGTTTATAGATGACCCTTACCTCAAGAGTGAGCAGAGGAGCTGCCCTGTCCAGCTTCCCCTCGCCGTGTCCGGATGGGGCTTCAAGGAGGAGTTTTCCAAGCCTGCTATTAAAGTGGAGAAGGAAGAGGAAGATTGTGAACCCATGGAGGTCGCAGTTCAAGGTATTTTCATTATGTGACTTAGTAATTTCACAAAACACAATCGATGTATTTTCACTCCATTTCCATACAAAATAACTTACAAGTGTTTCATCTAAGTTGTTTTTTCCAATACACACCAACTTGTCTTCAGTGAAACAAGAGCCAGAAGAAGTGGAGATCAAGAAGACCGAGGCCATTTTCAGGCCTCCTCCTCTCCCCGATCCCGAGGTTCTTCCCGACCTGCTGCACCAGTGGAGTTTGAGTAAAGCCGAGGAGCTGTTCTTCATAAAGATGCCGGACTCGCTGCCTGGACAACCTCCCACCAAAGAGCACAAGCCCGTGAAAACTGAGGTGCAGTCCGAGGATGGGCAGTCTATGCTGCTGAAAACAGAGACGCAGGTAGATACACCTATTCTTTTAATTGTAGTCTGGTTGTATGGCTGTAGAAAAGTAAAAGAACGTGCCGTGAATAAGCTCTTCTGTGTATTTTTCCAAGATAACTTCAGTATCTCACCTTCTTTTTATTTTGGAATGTCCTTCATAGTGTTAGTGAAAGTTAGTCTTTTTCCAAAATGGCTCAATTTCAGCCGCACAATTTCAAACAGGGAAACCTTGTAAATTTTGGATTTCCTAAGAAAAAAAGCTGGGGGACTCTGAGGAGCAGCAACAGAAGGTGATCCAGATCGGTTGTGGCTTCTGTCTAAAGGTAATGTCGATAAGCTGTATTGTTAATATTCAGCACTGTTTTACATGTGGAATTCCATTTGTGTGTGTATGGATTTGTGCATATCTATAAGGTCCTACATTTTTCATTTGCATACAAATCACGACACAATTTTGCTACAGTAATAGCCCCATCTATCCCGTAGTCTATCTCCACATTTGCCCTATCAAAAAGATGACAATCATGTGAGAACTGACTTTCCTCTGAATCCCTTAAAGAACAAAAAAAATATGTATAAAAAACCTTCTTCCTTTTCTCTTAAACACAGCTACAAAAGTAACACTTATATTTGCCGAATAATCAAATTATTTTATACCCAAAGGTACAGGATGAAAAGAACACGTGACAAAGGGGGTTTTAAAAAATGTTTTTTTAAACATAATTCAAAAATTACTTGTTAGCATTTAACCCATTCTTCTCAGTTATCCTTAACTACACATTCGAAACAGTTGGTCGTCATACAGCCAGGATCCTGCTCAAAGAGCCACTGTGGTAACCTGTTGGCAATGAGATTCAAACATGTAAACCTCCAATCTTAAATCTGCTTCTCTAACTTCTAGGCAATCACTAAATTCTAAAAAAGTTGATTCAGTAAAACCAGAGATTGATGTTTTAAAATGAAATGTGCTGTTTTTATTCCAAAGTGTGATTAAAAAACAAACAAAAACAAAAAAAGGTGCTGGGATTAATTTTCAACTTTAAAACAAGTTTTTTCTTTTTGTCTTTAACTGAACAAGTGAAGCTGTACTAATGTGAATGAGTAAATAGATTCATTGGCAACAAAAATGAAAAGAATAGATTCCAAAGGCAAAAATATTCACAATACGCTCTCCTTCAACATGGCACACACACACTTTCATGCAGCGAGAATCGATGAAGTGTAGGTCCTCAATAGTTAAGTGAAAAACGATATCCATGGCTTACAGATCAAACAAAACCACTCAAAACAAAAGCAGCAAAAAGTGACCGATTCATCTCAAACTCACGGTTTCATCCTGGGCTGTGAAGCGTTTTTTTATCCTGACGTTACAGACAAAATATTACTGCTAAACTTCATCTTACATTCTACATTTAAGCCATTAACAGCTGTGTTTTCCATCCAACAAAGAACACGGGCTCTGTAAGTGAGAACAATGTTCCAAGAGAGCCATCGTAGAGATTTTTTGAAAAAAGAATACAACGTCCACTTTTTTCTCCTCCTGGGTCCATGTACTTGTTTTTTTGTTTTTTTGTCAAGTTCTTCACAAGTCTTGCTCTGCCAACATCAATGTTTACGTCACCGGTTCTTCTTGTCACGTAAGGCAGTCAAAATCCTCCCGCCGCGGCGACTTCGCAGCCGACGGTGAAATTTCCTGTTGGTCGTCGTCTTCGTCGTCGTCATCTTCGTCGTCGTCGTCTTCGTCGTCGTCGTCGTCTTCACCGTTTGAGAACAGCTCTGCAGGTTTTCGAGCCACGAAGAAGACGCAGTCATAAACATACCTCAGCATCGAGCGGTCGTTCTCTGTGTAGGTGGTCTGCATCGACTGCTTCTCCACCTGCAGAAAAATATGAGTTCAGCCAATAGCATGATGGCATTTTGCGAAGGAAAAAGGTCAGATGTGATAAATACCGATAAAAGTTCTTGGTTTACCTCAATGTTGAAGCCAAAGTTGATCATCGCAGTTCGAATGTCTTCGTAACTAAGCTCAATTGAGAGCTCGTTGGCCATGTTCTCAAAGTGGTACAGCAGTGGGCCTGAAGACGTTTCAGAGGTTTGAACACTGGCGTCAAGTCATGATTCACTTTAAAACACATTGTGACAATCTTTTATGTCCAGGTCAAAAGTGGAAATCTCAAGAAGAAGAAAAAAGTCTTCTGAAAAGTGACGTTTTCTGTATCTCTTTGTAACAGTTTAAAAGAAACAAGACAAATATGGAAGTAATCACAGGAAGCTTCATGCCACTCATTACCTCACTTTAACTGGACAATACTAATACTCACTATTTTGAGTTTACAAACACAAATTCCTCAAGATCTTTTAAATATTTGTAAAATATTCCAGTGAGATAAGGTAGAAATCTAACTAATAAATAAATGCATATCTCTTACGAATGCTGAACTCACCTAGGTTAATCCACACTCCCCCTGGTTTAAGAATCTTCCAGATGGTCTCCACATACTCTATGACATTATGAGCTGTATCAATAAAGAAACAGGTGGCCACACAGTCCCAGGACTCTGACGGAAATATAAACATACAGAACAATCAGGCAAAATAATATTTACTAATTTATTTAGAATTTACCGTATGTATGAGTCACTGTGTCCTTGGAAGAAGAAACTTCAGTATGCAAGTCTACTACAGTAGGAAACTGCAGTAGACGTGCAATTTCTTCAAACCAAATATTTTTCCGGCTGCATTCTGTGTGTCTTAACTGGATAAAATACATGTATATTTACCTTGCTCACTGTAGACCTCCACAAAATCCCCTGCAACCATGGAGAAGTCTGAAGTTAATGGCAAGCTCTGGGGATTAACGTCAGGGAATGTGATCGGCCGTGTTTGGTCGCAGGATTTCTTGTTGTTGCTGAACTGATGGATCCAGGGGTAGAGGGTCAAAGAGTTCACATTTTCACACCTGGATATAGAAAGCACAACGTTTCAGCAAAGATTCAACCAAAAAAGTGCTTCACATAGCGTCTGAAAATCTTATTTGCAATTTTTTTTTGCGTAACATATATGCAGATGCAAAAAGAAATTAGTTTAAACAATTTGAATGCAACCAAGCAAAAAAAACAAAAGAAAAGCAAACGCCCATATCATGTTGATGCTGTCACTCAATTTACTTGCAAGCTTTTCTTATAAAAATACGACTGTTAAAAACTCGCTTTCACAACAAATGTTTGTTTTGGTGATCTTTGTTTTATATTTTGTGTTAAAACTGTAAAGTCAGGGGAAGACGCTACTAAAATAATGAAAGATGACACATGCAAGCCTCCTTCCATTCACTCGTATTAATGTTTATATGTTCACTACAACAACAACAACAAAATATCTGGAATTGTGAACATTTGGAAGCCTGGATTAGATCTGTGTTAATGTGATTGCGGGATGTCAATGATCTAAATGTACTAGTTGAGGCAACAAGAATCACAGCAGTGTTAATGCACACGTATTCATTACCTATTAAGAACAAAGTTTGAAGAAAAGAGCATGAAGAAACTCCATTCATTGCCCTGGCATATATAACCCAGTCGAGCTATCTCCCAGGCCAGACGGCCAAGTCCGGCACCCGGGACCAGCACGCTCACCCTAGACACATCACTGACATAATAAAATGCACAGAATGCACATATCACATAGAAAACACAAAGTAAATATCACAGCAACAACAACAACAAGATTATTTGAAACCAAAGAATAACAAATGTGTATTACTATGTGGTCATACTTAATTATCTGTTATTTCTTAAAAAAAAATTAATAAAACAGGAAAAACAATACTATCTTCATACACAATGTCATGCAGGATAAATAAACATGAACGTTTCCTACTATTGGTCCCTTGGGAAGAGCCTTTGTATCTCTTGGATGATCGGCCTATAACAGGAGTCCCTCTCAGCCCGGCCTGTGTCACTCCAGTCTCTGACAAACTGCTTTATAGTGGACTTCAATTTGTCCATGTCAAATGTAGAGGATGGACGTGTCTTCTTCGAATCCTCCTGGTGAAAGAATGCAAGCCAAATAACACTGTCAAAGCATTGACAGTCAGTCAACAGTAGTATCAGTTGGGCATGTTAAAATTTAATTGTTATAAACTGACTATGCATGAATGTAGATGTAGTTTATTTTCTTTGCTGTGCACGTGACGATAAACATCTTAAATCTTGAATATAAATTATGAGTATAAATTCCACGCTGATAGTCAACTGAGTTTAGTTGTTATAATATGAATCTGATGCATGTGTTGTTACAGAGAAGTATTTATAAGGAGGAACTACTGAAACCTGAGCCTTCATGTAAACTAAAGACGATGAGTTGATGTTTTTTTACTGACTGCAGTCATTTGGTCAAAAGATACCATGAAAGAATTCAACACAGCGTAAGCAGAGCTTACCATTGTCTGAAGGCTTTTACATCTCCTTCTATTTGGCGGAAGTCACACTGAATCTACGTAAAGGTGTAGGAAACTAAGGTTGTCAGTTGCTACTGTAGCTTCATTTACCTAATGCTGCATTCATGTGTCTTCAGAGCTATTCAGAAGATAGTGCATTACAACTGAAAAACGCTTGCTTAAGAATATGCTGTGAAATGGGAATTTGCCACACTTGGAAAATGAAAATCTGAGTATCTTAATGAGGTTAAAGAGTGAAAATGTTCAGACAACTGTACCTGCTGTTCGAGCCCTACCCTCTCACTGTACTCCATGTTCTCAAACATGTGGAGGCTGTTGTGAATGATGGCCTGCAGCACCTCCTGGTTGTGTTCTGCACACTGGCTGATGCGGGCCAGGTTGGACAAAACGCTGGGCAGTAAATCCTGGTGGTGTTGTGGGAGACTGAGGAACTGGCGCTCGGCGCGCTGGACTCGCTCCTGGACATGGATCCTGGTGAGAAAGCAGACAATTGGAAGCTAAAGCTAACAAATAAACTGACGTCTGGTGAAGGAGGTAACGTGCAATTAGCTCCCGTTTTTCTACTCCTTGTGTGGTTTAACAATATGATTGACTTATCAAAGAGAAATACGCTCAACTTAAACGCTTTTAACTGCAACCATTTATCTGCTCTGAGCTATTTTCATAGACTGAAATGATCGTCAACAGACACTGTCGCTGCCGTTTACGTATTCTCATCCAAAACACGTTTCTTCAACCTGTAAAACTTGAAAGCGTTGATTATCCTCCAGAAGTGCTGCCTCTCCAGCCTGGCCTCCTCCTCTGGGCTGTATTTTATTCTTTCTTTCTGGATAAACTTTCCGGCCGGCGCTCCCTCCTCTGTTGGTTCGGCCATTTTTGAAACAATCTCCACATCAGCCAATCAGATCGCAGCATTCCCTTCTTCGTGACATTTGCTGCTTTCAGCGGCTCAAATACAACGATGCGTTTTATCGCCATCTGCAGTGTGATGTATGTACTGCAACCAGTTGCTCCAATAACGCAGAGATAAATACAATTAAATACAATTAAGAGCGCTTACGACTGCCCCAACATGCACCCCCATTGTAGATTCCATACAATTAAAATCAGAACACACATTAAAAGACAGAATATGCATTAGATCATCTGGGGTAGGAGCAGTGTATAATGTATTTGGCTTCCTGCAGAACTTTTTTTGGCTCTGTTTGCTAGCCTTTCTGCCAGTGCCCTCATAATCCTGAGTCTGACAGGAGTTACGGTGATAAAAATTGTTTGTTTTTTTAAAAAAGACATTGACGGTTGTGAGTGCAGTAAGATGTGATCTTTTTGGCTCTGTTTTCTCAGCTGAGAAAAATGGATAACATTCATTGATGAGAGAGAGAGGCGCCAATGATCTCTGAAGTGGTCCTGATGATCAGCTACAGGTTTTCCATCTCCTCTGGAGTGCAGCTGGAGAACCACACCATGCAACCACCACCCAGGTCACGTTCAGTGGGGCACCAGAAGTCGGCAAGATTCTTCTGAGGGAATCTAGATTTTCTTTGGGGCTCCAGGAAGAACAGTCTTGGCTGGATCTTTTTCACCAATCTGTAGTATTCATCCCCACATGAGGTGTCTGCAGAGACAATTCTAATCCTGCGATACATGCCTGTTACCAATGTGGCATCATTTAAAAAGGAAATATTCAGTCTTTTTAATAGTGTAAGATTGATTAACTAGAAGTATTTTTGCCAAACCAAGTAAAATAACATACAGCATTGAGGGAAAGAATTCTCAAAAAGTACTTTACAAACCGTAAATTCTTATTTATGCATGAAACTACAAAGCAAAAGATCACAAACGAAAATTTATTTAGGTGGGGATTTTTATTGCACATTGCATCATTTGTGAGTGAACACAAAGTTTTCAGTTTGAGTTAAGAAAGATGTTCACACATTCCCCAAAGTCTTGTTAACAATAGTATTTTATCAGATAATAATGTGGCTAACAGACTTGAGTTAGGTGTTCAGTCATTACTCTGTGCAATTGATGTTGTTCTTTGATAGCATCACACAAACAATGTCCCTGCCCAGATTTACTATTCAGCAGCTGGGTTCATGATCCTGCCCATGAAAAGATAGTCGCCTGCGTTGCGTTCAATGATGACCACCATAAATGGACGGTTGAACTTCAGGACGGGGATGTGCTGGAAAGACATAAGTGTGATACCAATGCCTGTGGCAGCGGTCGCTGTGGCTCCGGCCTCATCAACATCCAGGGTCGCTTGGTGAACAACCTACAGCACAATTGGTAAAGAATGAGAAGAAGATGATTAGAAAACAGTGAAGACAGTGTGGGTTCAGCCACATATGCACTTTGTTTTAACCTCTGAGACTGCCAGCTTCTGTCCCTCTGAAATGCCAGTGAGATTCGCACGATCCCCAAACATGTCTGTCATTCCCATTTGAATCAGCATGTCATTCAATGAGTAAGAAGACTTGATGGAGAACTTTGGAACAGAGATATCATATCTCCTAAAAAAAAAAGAGTAAAACAAACAAACAAACAATTAGATTTTAACTCATCATGCCAAACTTTCATATCAATAATATAGAATTTGAAAATCCAAAAATTTCAACCTTGGCCTCATCCACTTCAGCCATTTGGTGACGTGGCCTGGGCAAATAGCGTTCTCCAGTGTTGCCATGTCATCTGGCAACAGCAGAAGCATGGAGTAGGAGCTGTTGAAGGGAAGGTGGAGGACCGATGTGTTGATTGACACGTCATAATATGTTTCAAAGCTGTCTTCCATATTCATCATCTTGACTGGAACCTGAAACATGACCGTTACAACTGCTTTAATTTGAATAAAACGTTGCACAATAATTCATACGTTACGAGATTTCAATCTGTACGCAATATGTTGTGTGACTTTCAACCTTTTTGTTCTCATCCACATTGAAAATGTCCTCCTTGGTCAACTGAGGCTCAAATGGAGTGGCCCACTTTCCTATGGCACAGTGACGAGCTCATTAAATTAGAAAATATCAATGAAAACAAAAGTACAAACGTGTATTATTTCATGCAAACTTTTACCTTTGAAGTAGATGTAGCTGATGAGATACATGACAGTGTTTTGGTCCAAGCTTTCAACCAGCTTTTCAATCTTCCCGTGGGTCTTATCTGACACATACTTATTGATGGTGTTTGCACTCTCAGTGGTTTTAGTAAAGTCAACATTGAAGCCCTCTGCAAAATATGACTGTTTCAGGACATCCAGGAACTCTGCATGCGGCTTGAAGCGTTGATCCACAAACACCGCCGTCCCTTCATTGGTGTCTTCAGGAGACATCTCATTGGACCTTTCCAGGAGTGTGTGAAAAGCTCGGTCCACATCTGTTTGTGTCAGCTGGGAATTGTTGAAACCCAAACTGCTGTGAAGCTGCGTCTGGGTCTCCCCCCGTGCTCCTGCAGACAAGGCAGCCAAGGCAACAGAAACACTGCGCGGGGAGAAGAAGATGTTTTTGCCTTGGGTGTCAGCATGAGCGGACAGTTTCTTGTACAGATGGAAGGCAAACTGTTTGTTGGCTGAAATCACGGCTGGGACGCTGCTGTCAGCGGCAGTGTCTTGAGCCCCCGAGTGATGACCTTCATGATGGTCAGCGGTCCCCTCACACACCAGAGCTGATAAGATCCAGATACCCAGAGCTGCACCTAACATGGCGAACTGAGACAAAAGTCCACAATTGTGGGATTGTTTAATCAGCTTTCGCAATGTTTGTTATTACAATTACTAATGCACCAATAGCTGGAGGCTGCCATGTCACGTCGAAGGCCTTGCTGCATCTTACAATGAGCTTTTAGTTTCTATGTTATGGGTAAAATTTGCCCGAGTGAGAAGAGTTAAAAATTCAGTTTTACAGGTTATAAAAGTGGGCATGGCCACTCCGAACACGTCACAAGCTATAATGTAGCAATGAGGAGTAGGTATCAATAAAATCCGAATCCGAATTAAATTCGTGATGAAAAGATAACTGATGTCAATTGACCTGAATTTGCAGGATATAGTGATTGAGATTTCTTTTAATGTAAAAGAAAATATCTGTAGATTTGAGCTATGATTTTAAGTTCTTGATTTTAAATTCAAATAACAACTCTGAGCCTACATCAAAGAAAAGAGGCTAATTAGTAAAGCAAGTGGAAAATTTACATTTACCCTCCACAACCATGAGATCTTAAAAATAATGTTGCATACCAATCCAGTAGAATTGTTTAAGATGATTTGCATACTGCATATATTGTATATGTATTTAGATATGATATATGAATTAAATTAAACAGAAATGAAACAAGTGAATGTAGCTTAACAGATCCTTTAAGTCTCTTACCTTCATTTCACCAGCTTTTTCTTCACCTACCAGAGAGAGAACAGCACAGGCCGAACAGACAGAGGGCTCCTGTTTATAAGATTGATTGAAGCTGAACTTTGGCTTTGTTTATTCTCTGTTGCAATGTCTTATTTGCTGGGCCAATGTGTTTGTTCTGTGTAATGATTCCCTTCTCAGCACAGCAGCAAACGCAGGGAGTTCAGTGTCCATTTGAAAAGCTGCTGCTTCAGCAATTTAGTAAAATGGTTCTATAAAATAAAAAGAGCCCTAATGGATACCTGTTCAAATCAGTTCAGATATTTAATGCAGCCTCCATTTATTAAAGATTAACAAACTGGTAAATACGTTAGTTTATCCTTTTTTATTAAGAGGAACACATGAACAAATTTGATGACACACAAGTATAAAAGCTACATGCTGTCACATATCAAAATTGATGCACTGTTTGTTTTTTTGTTTTTTACTGAATCCATAATGTTTCCTCCAGATTATGGATCCCCCCCAAAAAAAGAAAGAGCAGTAAACGTCTCAGGCGGGGTTCAGGAATGTCTGCCGAAGAGCTGCCCATCCAGGGTGATAAGCTGTCGGAGGAAACCTCGATTGGGGATCACACCCCGGTGGCTTTTCACAGCACAAATAGCCTCCACAAGTGTCAGGTTCTGCTTCAGCATCAGGTAAGCCAACACCAGGGTGGCAGAACGACTCACTCCAACATGACAATGGACCAGCACTTTTCCTGGGAATCACACAGAAAGACATTTTATGATATCGGTTCCTGCCCAGGCTGTATCCGGTCTTCACCCTGGCCAGATTTGGTTCCAGCGCCACACGACTCTAAGCTGGCTCAATTGAGACACCAAAATCAAACGTTTATGTCGTCTTTCTCCTACCTCCTCTGCTCAGAGCGCTGTTGATAAAGTCAGCTGCTGCCTGGAAGTTAATGCTCATGTCAAAATTACATGAGTCATGAGCCTCTATGCCCATGTAGGTGATGTTCATTCTCTCATACAAATCTGGTCGTCCTCTGCGTTTACTGTGAGCTGCATTCAGGATGTGAGTGATACCATGGACAGACAGATCTGCCTGGTTCTCTGCACTGTGTCTGGGGAAAAAACAAAACAAAACAAACAAACACAACACTGTGTATTTACTGACACAATATGGCAATACCAAATGATATACAGTCAGAACTGCAGGTGTTCCCAGATATGTGTCGTGCATTCAACATGCGTATTTCACCCGGATGGACTTTTGACTTGGATAAACACTTCAGGCATGCGAGTTCATGCTTTTAAAAGATCTGAGACATGAAAAGGCATCTGTGGAAACTCTGGTATAGGGTAGCTACAGTTTACGCAAGTTCTCACGGTGGAATGCAGAATGCAAAGTCTCAGGTTACATATGCTGGTTTAAATCTGATTTGTTAGTTGTTCCACTTTATCTCAAAGTTGACAAACCCTAAGTCCATGTAAGTGTTTATTAATGGGGTCAACAGTGTTCACTCTGTCATTTAGCAAATATTAGTGAAGTTCTGATGTTAGGAAAGTATGGTTTACACTAGTTTCAGGTTTTCATCAAAAATAAAAAGTGGATTACTTACTGGTCACCAATGTAAAGCCTCGGCCACACTTCATCTGCATGACTAATAATGGCTTTGCCCGTGAACAAAAGCCTTTCCAACTCAAACACTGCTAATCCAGGCGAGCTGAGGTCAATTTCCACTTTGCGAGGCAGGGGCTCATCTTTCCAGGATGCTGGCAGTTTAGATCTATACGACATCGCCTTTTTTTGTTCACGTAGAAGTCCGATGAGTTTGTTGTTTTTGTACAGTGATTAAAATTGAACACAAAGCCTTCCAATTAAAAGTGCTCCTTTAGTTTGTAATCCCTGATCTTTACAGGTCTGCTGTTTGAGAAATAAATCCAAGCGGAAACTCAGCAGCGACAGGAAGAGACCAGACTGGTGAACGTGGCCTCAGATTCACTGGCCGCAGGGTGTCTCGAGTGTTGTCAGGGCATTTGACCCATGAATTAAATCCAGGCTGTGTGAGCCTCAAGCCTCTGGGGGCATGTGTTATGCTTTTGAATCAAAATAGCAATCTATTTAGAGATCTGAATGCTGCCCGGCGGTGCATTGGCAACTGAACTGCATTACTACCTACAACAAAGTAAAACAAAAACATTTGAATGAAATTGCATCCAATGTAAAAAAGGTGATTAAAATATATAAAATTCAGAGCACAGGGTAAAAAATATACTGAAATTTAATGTTTTCTTTGTTTAGTTTTTTTTTTTCTTCTCTTCAGTCAGTTGATAATTTCAGTATTTATCAGGCAAAGATTCCTATCTTGTGTTGGAAACATGCATTACATCTGAACTACACACAACCAGAAACTTAAAAGAACAAGGAAAAAAAACACATATGACAGATGATCCCCCCCCCCCCCCCCCATGCAAACCATATGATTCTATCTTTTATTTTATTCATAGAAAACCATCCTTTAAAATATGGCACTGCTTTCTTTGTTCAAAAAAATCAACTTGAGAAAATAAATGCACTACATAAGACAATGGATTGTGGTTCAAAGCTCATTCTGAATCAATAATATTTGTTCCAAGAGAAAACAAAAACAAGTTAAACTAAATTCCTCAAATTGCGGTGTCAAACATTGTCCACACTTTATATTACTTTAACGGTCCAAGTAGACCATTTTCTTTCTATACAAGTGATTAAAGAAAAAGGGAGTTAACTTCAAGTAATTCTTAAGCTTGTTCTTACCTATTTGTAATAACAGTGGTTCCTAAAGTAAAATACACGGCATTCATAAGTAGGTCTGATTCTAGGTCTGCGCTTAGGAAGCTTAATCATCCAAAGGATGGAGTAATGGGGACAGTGATCTTCTGGGGGTTCTTCACTAATTTGCTACACTCGAGGCTCAATTATGAGCCTGGAGGTGTCAAGACTTCATCGAATGCTTATCTGATATCAAAGTGCATGCGGGGCTGGGAGCACAAGTGAAAAAGAAAAGCACTGTGCCTTCGCAGAGAGAAGGAAGTGACCTATAGGAAAACTACATGTATTGAGATGATCAGGAGGAGGGAACAATGTCGAGAACATGCAAATGGCAGCAAAACGGAATCGTGGACAGCAAAGGAAGTGCACATGTTGTTAAATGTAGGGTCAGACTGAAGCCAACCCTCGATCCTGAGGGACAGAATGATGATAATCTGAGTCTCTATCACAAGTTAGAGACCGCCAGCAGTTGAAATGTGCCACCGAAACAAGTCATCTTCCAGTGACTCCGCCTGGCATTATGCTGGCAAAGGCATGACGGAAAAAAAAAAAGATATGCCGAGTAAGAGTCGCGTCGCCAACAAGTCACTCGCTGACGGTCACTTTCAATTCGTACAGCCGTCAGCCTTCACGTGTAATGCCACCATATCAGCTATACTCGCACAGTAGGACTTTAAAGACTGATTCCATGTGACAATAACTGCTCGGTCTTCCTCTTGGGTCCATGTCACTTTTATCAAGCAAGTAACAATATCATGGAGGTGGAAAAAAAAAAGACTAACTAAAAGATAACAACAGCTACAAAGAACAGGACTAAACCCTTGACATGTCCATGGAAGATCTGGAAGAAACCTTGACTTGCCCATCCACAAGCAAAAAAAAAAAAAAAAAAAAATCTAAGTCTAAATCAGAAGGCTTTTTTCTCCAGCTGGTCCAGAATGGCCTGGATTCTCTGTACTGCCTCTTTTCGAGCTTGTCGGACGACCTCTTGTCCCTGAGTCTCCACGGAGTCCAGCACCAGCAGCTCTTTGGTAAGCAGTTCTTCCAAATAACGGTAACTCTTGTCTGCTTTTTTGCCAACAAACTCATCAACGTCTTCCTGAAGCAGGAGAACTCTGCCCATGACTTGCTGAACTTTAGCTAAGCCGGGGTTATAGCTCAGGGGCTGCTGAGGTCCAGCGTGACCCGGGGCCGGAGATGGAGCGGAGGGTGAGGGATCGCCTGGCGTGGCATTGGGATCATTTCTGCCCGTTTTGATGTACATTTGGGGAGGGGAACTTATTTCAGCTGGCTTTCCATTGGGGGGGTTTGGGGATGGTGCTGGTCTTGGTCTGGGTCCCACTTGCGGGGCTCGCTGGTGCAGTTGATCCTGCGTCGACATGAAAATTAAAAAAGAAGTTGTACATCATTTCTTATTAGGCAGTCGATCGTCTCAAGAACATCATGATCCACTGTACTGACAAACAAATGCATAGTGTACTGATGCACATGTCATGTATCTGCTGTCACCTTATAACAGTATAAACACCATGTTATTTACCTTGACCAATGAAAGTTGAGCCATGAAAGGGATGTTTTCATCGGAGTGTATTTATTTGTTATGTATGTATGTATTTTACCAACTTTTCGCAAAAACGACTCACAGGGATTGCATGAAATTATCAGGGATGGTAGGTCATCATCCAATGACAAATCGATTAGATGTTGGGACGTTAACAACGAACTGTTTCTGAATAAATCTAAAAAGAAGAACTGCAAAAATAAAATCCCATACAAAGTGGATGGCAGAAGCACCTCGTGGAGGAGATCTAAGGAGAACAGCGTCTGTTGCCATGGAGACGCACCCTGCTTCACACAGTGATGTAGCTACCTGACCTACCTAGTTAGCATTGGTATGAGCTAACGGCTATCATGATGCTAACTCAGTTCTGGAAACAAATGTGGCGTTGGTGAAAGTATGCTCTCTCTCCTGACTGCCTGTTCTAGTCTATTAAAGCAATCTAAAGCAATACAGCAACAGAATATTTTTAGTTGGAACATCTTGCTATTTCTTCTAACAACCATGTTGTGCATTCAGACCAGACGTGTACAAAGATTTGATGATATAATTCACATGAACCCATTTACACTTGAAGCAGCACAAATCTCTCGTTAAGAGTTGGATCTGATGTATGTAACTTATGATTATTTTGAAAATCTGTGATCAAATACTTTGATAATATGTCCGAAAACATGAAATTATGCCAAACCCAACTAAACCCACAGAAAACAATATCTGCATTCATAATAGACACAAATTCATGTGTGAAGCTCCACTGGATTACAAGTGTGATGATTGATCCAAATATATTAATACTATTTTATTTTAAGAGGTTTAAAGCGATTGTGTTGTTTAATATCTAATTATTTCTGCTTTCTAGCAGGCTGATTTCCATTTTTCAGTCACCAAGACAAAAAAGAATTTGGAGCATAAAAACAACATATTGACTGTAGAGTCTTACCTTGGGCTGGTATGGTGGTGGTGCTCCAGTTCCTGTTCCTGGCCATGCTGGAGGATGTAGAGGACGGACAGGATTCCCGTAGTGGTTTTGTGGAGGTTGCTGACCGGGCTGCCACTGCTGCTGGGAAGGTGCGTACGGCCCAGAGTGCGCCCATGCATCCGCCTGTTGGCTGTGATGGAGAGACTGGTTGGTGGGATACGGGGGATGTTGGGGCATCGCATGTCCGCCTTCACTGTAGTGTGGGTATGGTCCAGGAGGATACCCGGGACCCTGAGAACAGAAGCAAAATGGGTACGTTTTATTAAAGAAAGCTGTTCTATGATGTGGGGGTAATTATGATTTAGACGATTATTCTTCAATGTGGAACAGGTTACGTCTCAGCTGTGACTAACTCTGGCAGCAGAACTAAAATAAACTCACTCCTTGACAGTGTGGTCCAGCATAGTGATGATGTTGGTGTTGAGAGTGTGGCTGCCCAGACGGCCCGCCGCTCTGCTCTGCTGGACAGCCCTGATTAGGATAAGAGCCTAGAGCAGGGCGCTGAGGGTCAGCACAGTAGAAAGGGTTGGACGGATGGAAACCACTCGTTGAGTATTGACTCTGTGCTGGGCTGTACACTCCATGGCCATTCGGATAACCTCCAGGCACTACCTACATAAAAGGCACAGAAGAGAAAGGTTAATGACCAGGTCTTCTGCTGAGTGGAAATGTCTCATTGTGGTGATGTAAGAGTTTCAACTATTTGAACATGCATGGGAAAGGTTAAAGCACTTAAGAGACTTAGGATAATGAGATGATTCACACCTACATCCTAGGATTAAACAGGATAGGCCATATTACATAATGAGCTGTACCTGCGGGTTGTACTGTGGCTGAACATCTGATCCCGAGGGATAGGAATTTGCATAGTGCCCTGTGGAATGAGCCTGAGGGTACCAGTAGTGTGAGGGGTAGCCTGGATACTGAGGAGTGTCCTGTGAACACAGTAAATCACAAAGGAAAGTCACATTTAATGTGGACACATCACAGTAATCCAAGGGTTGAATTTAGTTACTATGTGGCTCCAATGACTCAGAAACCTACACACCTTACATTACATTTTTACAACCGCACACACTGCGACATGCACAAACCTGCACGCCATTACATCATACAAAGGCATGCAAACAAGTATGACATAATCTCCCAATGGGTACCAAATGCTTTTGTATATAATCATCAGGTATAGCAGACATTATCTCATCCTGGAGCTGTGAGTTCACCCTGAACACAATCCAATCTGACAACTATTACCCGTTACCACCAGCAGGGCCTACCCATCATACTGCTGCATTATTGGTCAGTCCACAGCCTCTATACATAACTTCCGTTGGAGTAACAGAACAGAGCGGAGGTTAATTGGTGATGGTCTGTCTCTCCGTGTATTCCGTGTATATCTCCCCGAGTTGGACTGGCAAACTGTCCTAGTTGTACCATGGTCAAAGGCTAAAACTTGTGTTGACATTGGATGGATGTGTGAACTCTCCGTACACAAACGCTGAGACATTCAGTAACCTCTTTACACGGCATGACTGGTGTCTCCACTTTGGTCATGTCAGCTCCTGTTATGCCACATGTCCATAACCAATAATCACAATTCTATACAACTTTATTTAAATTGCGCCAAATAACACAGTCATTTCAAGGCACTTTTGCAGAGTAAACACAACAATTCCACATGAGCAAGAAAAAGTGATTTTTATAGGAAGAAACCTTTGAGGAACCAGGCTCAGAGGTGGCAGCTTTCTGCTATTCTGGTTGGGGGGAGGAGAAAGAAGGAGAGAAAAGGAGAGGACAGACAAGACAAGAGGTCCACTTGCTGCAGGAGGCTTGAGCTACACTAATATATCAACTTGTACCATGTGTTGCATCATCAACTTCTTCTGACCTATTCGGAAAGGGGGGGGGGGGGGGGGGGTATGTTTAACCTGACTGCACACAATTGTCACACAACCTGATCAAGTAGGACTCATATTTCAAAGACTTTGGCAGCTTTATCTCCTCTCAAAACCACAAATCTCCACCACATGTAATTCAGTCCCATTTATTCAGGTGTCACTCATCCCTTTTCGCCAGAATAGGAAAAGTATCCGGAGGAGTGTGAGGCCCATGCTTTCATCGGTTGTGACCCAAGTCTGAAAGAAAATGGTAAACAAAGACATTATTTGTCCCGGGTGGAACCGGTTTGTCTCGGTGCAGCAGCCCCGGTGCAGCTGAGCGGAAACGGGCCAGGCTGGCTGGACATCGCAGAGGAAGAACTCGGCGGCTGAAACATATATGATCTGACACCGCCGTGCAAAGATCAGCAGCGTTGTCACGTCAAGACAAACGTGACAAACTCGGATAAGGACTGAACTCGCAGGATCGCCGTAACTCTTACATAATGGCAGCTAGCTCCTTTAGCCGTCCGGCTAACGTGGACAGATTCACTCTCGCGAGCCGCCTCACAATGGTTCGTCTGCAAAGTTTCACAGGAATAAAACACGGAAGAAAAGAAAACAGCCCGGGGTGTGTTTCAGCGGTCTGTTCACTCACCATTGTGTTGCTCCAGTTGCCGTGGTTGTCTCCGGAGTTACACGTCGAGGGCCAGCCAGGTTTCAGGTTGGGCTGCATTTGATGATGATGCATCAGCTAAGCTCGCGCCCCGGCGGCCGCCCCGTCATCTGTCATTGTAAACAAAACGAACCGTGAACCTGCAAACGGGGAGTTTTCCGAGCCGTCCCCGGTCCCCGCCTGTTATCAACAAGAGCTGCCCTTTTCCTCAGAGACTCGAGTCGCCAGATGGGAAGCAGGAAATGAGCGAATGACGCGCAGCTCGCGCGCTCTGTCGCCGTCTCCTTAAGGAAGAGCTCGTGTCGAACTGAAGACGACTCACTTCGATAACTTTTTTTTTAAGGGTCAGCACTGAGATCTAAACCACTGTCACTGCACGTGTCATAACTGGACAAGTTAAAATGAGGAATAGAGAACTCCTCCTATTATAAAGGTATATTGGCTGAACCGCAATATTCAAATTAATACATTTTACTGTGGTCTGCAACTTAATATTTCAAGACTAATGATGTATTATAGTAGTGTAATCGGGGAAAAGCATGCATCCATCCATCCATCCATCCATAAAAGAGTAGTGGGGGTCCAGAAGTTTATTCACACAGACTGATGGTGAAGGCAGGATGCTCTGTGGGCAGACCACCAGTCCATCAAAAAAAAAAAAAAAACACCTCTGTGTTCACATGAGGAATTTACTATAGCCACTTGGCCTCAAATGTGTGTTTTTGTACTGTGACAGAAAAGTGGAGGGCATGGAGAAAACCCCACACATGCAAAGGAGAGAAAATGCAAACACCACAGAGAAAGACTCCCAGACAGACTTAAACCTGGGTTAGTCCTGCAGAGGAGAGCACTAACCACCAGATCCATGTGCGGCCCCGAATGTCACCTGACTTCAAACGCGTGTCGATTTCCTGTAGTATAGACGATCTTTGCCATTGCGCTCACGTCACGGAGCGCGATTAGCCAATGAGGAAAAACTTCATACAATTTTATTACATTTTGCAACAATGTCTAAAAACCTGATCTTGAAAAACGAAGAATATGTGGTTTCGCTTTTTATTTCGAGATGCGATGAGATTTTATTTTGTGCGGACGTTTTCCAGAAAATCCCGAACAGAAATGTCGCGAGTCAGAAGCACAACGAAGGGTTAAACACTTACAGGAAGTCGGTCCTGAGCACGTATAAAGACGCTTCCTGTGCTCCACTTGAAAGAAACATATTTTGAAACATTCATGGCTTGACGATCCACAAAAGATCAGCAACTGTAAGTAAATAAAACAGCAGCCCAAGATGAACTACGTACCAGGGACTGCAAGCCTCATCGACGACATCGATAGTGAGTTTGATGGAGGCTCGAGTCCTCAGTGTGTGAAGATCTGCCATCGTGTCGGACACATTGAAACCCGGGTGAACTTGTGATTTAACATGAATGTGTTTGGCTGCGTTCTGCAGAGAAACACCTGGTGCTGCTCCGGGATGGCAGGACTCTGATCGGTTACCTGAGAAGCATTGATCAGTTTGGTACAACTTATTTCATTTTTTTCACAGCTTGGGTTTTATTTTCTCCCTCAAAGCGGTTTTATTTGAGGGCACAGTCAATCTCCTAATCTCTATGTCTTTGTGTTTAATTGGTGTCTGCTTCTTTTCCCACCAGCCAATTTAGTTTTCCACCAGACAGTTGAGCGCATCCACGTGGGTAAAAAGTTTGGCGACATCCCCAGAGGAATCTTCATTGTGAGAGGAGAAAATGTGGTGCTGCTCGGAGAGATAGTAAGTACCACTGCCTTCATTGTATTACAAGTCGAGCTCCATCCCCTGTAATGATACTGAATCGTTGGCAGTGGCATATTGGCTCACATTAAAACATAGTGTGGGTGGCGATAATCAGTTAAGGACGCAAAGAAATTTAAAGTGTTAATGGATGGTATTTATTTTATTACTCGTTCAATTTCTTGACGTGGTCAAATAGGTGGTGGTTAACATGTAGGCCGGATCTGCTGTTAAAGATTGACTTTTTTTTTTTTTTTTTTCAGGAGAAGTTGGATGTAATAAAGTACACATACCAGTTAGTGAAGGTTATCGTTGCCTATGCTGTACTTATGGATAAATTACGACTTTTTTTTTTTTTTTTCCACAATATTTTATATCATTAAATCTCAAGTCTTTTTCATTAAGCGTCTCATCCAGATGCTCTGAGTTAGAATGGGCTTGCTGGTTATTTTGCACAGAGTTTGCATTAGATTATTTCTAAATGGTGACTCTGAAAATAAATGTGAAAACTAGTGTTTGTCTTGTGATGGACTGGTGGTCTGTTCAAGGTGAATCCTGCTTTTCCACGTAGTCAGCTGCGACTGGCTCCAGGTCCCCCTGTTGGATAAGCTACATCGCTGGATCTTTTAAGCGTTTTGGTTGTAATTCAACCTTTATCTTTCCGTGTCTGTCAGACGGATTATCGCCTTAAATAAAAGTCACAAAACTCCATTCAATAAGATGATTAGACAGATGGTTAAGGAATTGAGATTTAATTATGGAATAAAAGTACTTTTCAAAGTAGTTAAAATTCAACATTGATAAAATTTAGAATCACATTCCTTGTTTAAAAATATTTGAACTTGTTTGCTTGAAAACCAAACGTATTGTAGAGATTCTCAGCAAGGGGCCTGTGCCAAAAGTTTTATAGTGAGAGTACCTTTCAGAGCATGCAGTCTTGCCTGGCTTGAATTGAAACTGGACTCATAACTGCCCCTCCTAATTATATTGTTACATGCTTTACTAACGAGGATGCACTTTATTAATCCAGGTTTAATACTTATGGAGCGTACATGAGGATTAAAGTGACACACTGATATGATTTCCCTTGTCATAGTCCCTCTTCTCTAATGTATGCATATAAAAGTGACATATGACCTTCTTGGCGAACGTACAGAGCCATCATGACTCATGAGCCGAGACTAATCTCGCTCAATGAATATGCATAATGCATTCAGTCACAAATCTGTGCTTCAGACTGCAGTGCCGTCTCCTTCTGTTAAGATCGGCAGCATGTTGAGGGTCACAGTTTGTACACGGAGGGTTTGAGCTGTGCTGCAGACGATGACTTGAAATAATTAATGTCCGTGTTTGGCTCACTTATTTTGGTGTGGGTTTTAATCTTGATATTGTTCAGCATGCTTTGCAGCACTGTATTAAGTGTGGGTGCCAATCAGCGAGGTGAAGTCATGAAATATGTGTTAAATGCTGCAAAAATAGGTGTTTTTTTGATAAAGTGTGACGATATTGTGGCCGATTACAAATCTTTCGCCACACCGAGCTGAAGCTTATTCACATTGTTGCATTTTTTTGTTGCCAAATTCAAAGGGATAATATAGGAGTTAAATGTAAAACATACTGGGGTTTTTGTTGTTGTTTTACACTCGACTGTATTTTTACTGTGTAAAAAAAAAAAAAAAAAAAAACGTTGAAATTGCACATGTTCCAAGTTGATCAGGCTTTTGAAAAATGTCCTTTTCATCAAACAAGTTTTTCAGAATCAAGCAGTCTGTTGTACAACAAATGATGGATATGATATTCTTTTCACTTAAGATGTAAAATGCCATAATTATACTACTGTCACTTTAGATTCAAAATCTCATCAGGCAGATTTACCAAGCGCGTGTTTGTATGCGTTAAAGCCACAGGCGTTCAACTGTAAAAGGGGTAATGACGTAAATCGCATGCAACGACTTTCATCCGTTGTGCTCTTGTCTCTGTTTGTAGGACGTGGATAAACCCTGCGACACAGTCCTGCAGCAGGTTTCCATCGAGGAGATTCTGGAGGAGCAACGGTTGCAGCAGCAAGCAAAGCAGGAGACGGAGAAAGTCAAAATGCAGGTCCTGAAGGACCGAGGCCTTTCTATACCAAAAGCTGATAACTTGGATGAATACTAACTCGGCCTTTCTCTGTTTATCAGACTGTTTTATGTTGAAACACACCTGGTTTATTTTTTATTTTTTTTCCCAGAATGAAGCATCAGGCGGCGTCTACACTAGTTTACTGTATTGATTTGAATTATATGGAGAAAAACAATTGTGATCGCCTTCAGTTCTGCACTCGATGAGAGAAGAGTATTAAAGAAACATGTTTCTGAGATCACTATGATGGAAATTTAGCAGTTGTTTTACAGCAGCACTTTGTATTTTGTCACAATATTGTAGTGGGTTGTTTGATTTGGAGATGCGTGAATCTGCTATTGACAAGAAAACTGCTGCTTTGGTCCATTAAAGAGTTTAGTTTTTCACTGTGGAACGTCTGCTTGGCGAGTATATGTGGCATTGCATCATGTTGTACTCATTTTAATTAAAAGGTGAACCTGTTTGGGTTAGATGTGGACCCTTCTCTTCAGTAAGACCACTTTGCACGCTGCAGTCTGAGTCCAGACATGAGTTGTGCAGTTATTGTACCATCTGAGCGCAAAGCGCATCGTTCACAGTGGTAATTCAATTGATACAGGCTGAATATCACTACATCAGACAGCCTCATGTCCTGTTTACAGACATGGGAGGGCGTCCGGAGAAATTGATCCTATCTGCCTCCATCAGTCAATAAGCTTGTTAATTGCTTGAACTGATGCAGTGAACGTGATGTGAAACGGCTTGCTGACCTCTTTTATCAGCATTGTGGTAACGAATTTCATTGTACATGTACACAATTTTTTATTTTAACCTTGAGTAAATTCAAATCATACCTGGTTAAAATATCTATCAACCTCTCATACCAGTTATAATTGCTGGCTGGAATTTGCTTGTGTAATCTGTAAAGCAGCCAACAAGCAGAAATAAACTTCTTGAAAGTGATCAATTTTCATACTAAGATAATATCTGGTCATTCTTCAGAATATAGGTCCTCTAAATCATAATTTGCGGTTCTGCGTGCAATGGGCGTACACAGAGGCAGTCCATGTTAATAGTCTGGTGACTGAATTGGATGAATTCATTTTAAGAATAATTTTTGAAGATTTAGTCAGCTGTGTGTTTGTAAAGAAAAAACTTTGAAGGTACTTAGACAAAGAACACAAGTATTAAACTGCAATAGTTTCCTGTAATGTATAAAATATTGAATAAATGCATTGTTAGATATTTCAAACTTTAGAAGCCTTTAGGAAAAGAGTTTAGTTACACCTTTTAGGCTAATCAAACACTTTCAGTTTAGGTTTTTACAATGTTTCATGGTGCCAGACACACTCTAGTCTTCAGCTGTATCAAAAAAAAAAGGCAATAAGTACATTATTTTTCGTGGGCTGCATGGTGATCTAGTAGTTAGCACTCTGGCCTCACAGTGGAAATATCTCAGCTTAGGGCCCTTTCTTGTTTGCATGTTCTCCCTCTAAATGCATGTTTTCATTCTGTGGGAGGAAACTGGAGAAAACCCATGCACACAAAGTTAATTTAATGATTGAAATGACTCCCAACTCTATACTTGATAAACACAGATGGTAAAATGTATTTGCTTTGTGAAAATACTCTGTTTCTAAAATCTACATGGATACAAATGACCTCAAGCTTTAACACGGAGCCATGGAGTAAAGACATTTAATAGAAAAACAAGTAAACTTCATGTCGATAATAAGTGTGGCATCAAAACATGTCAATGCCTTCTGTGGCTCAGCTTTACTCGACCACTAGAGGGCGTCCCGCTGCCTTTCTGCTCGGTATTTCATCATCCTGCATGGTTATAATTTACGAGTTGCTCTAATTACGGTTCCACGAACGCAGACAGACACTTGATGCTCAACGGCAACGGACCTCTTTTTAGAAAAAACCCCGTATTGTTACAGATTTAATGAATATTCCGGTATGGCTTGGTGGAGTTGTGGTTAGACTATGACCTGATGGGGATGCTTTGCCTTCAATCAAGTCAGATGCGAATGGCTCCAACACTCAGGGACCATATGTTGGATGAAACCTGAAGATGGAGATTCTCCCTTATACAGACACTGAAACCATTAATTCATACCTGTGTTGGTGACTATAACCAACGATTAGTATACACCTTTTGCATCATTTGGTATGCATTGTTTGTATTCCTGCAAGCGTAATATTACTTTGACACAGTTTACATCTGGTCAATATGTGGTCATGTCCTTTGTCTGACTCCGTGTTCCATTTGTATATAATGGCAGGAACCATTGCAACCTAACAGAAGTCCAGTGTTCTGCCCAAAGACATTTCAACAGATGGGCAGGGTGGGATGGGGGATCAAATGCCAGCCTTTGGTTAGAGAAATGGCCACTTCAAGTCTAAGATACTTGTTGTAAAACTGAAGAATTGCTGGACTACAGCTGAAATGATCCATCAGTGGAGGACCACTGTCATGCATGGGTTGGTAGTTCCCTGCTCCAACATACAGCCACATTTCTGTCAAGTGTGAAGATGTGTGAGTGCATGGTAAACTGTTTTGGGCTGAGTCCAAGTAGGTTGGACTTTTCATATGAATGCATTTTTTCGATGCACCGAGAACCAAAAAATGTGACAATAAACCAAAAATATTTCATGTGTGGACTGTTAGTGGATAAACAACATTTTTTGGCTTCATCTCAGGTTTCTAAAGAACCAGTGGACTTTCTTCCCCATTTTCTGACATATTAAAAACAGATTGATAATTGACAAAATGCAGAGGTTAACCAATGAAGTGTGGCTGTTTTTAATCAGCAGAGGTTTATGGTTGCTTTACAAGTGCGTAAATAATTTACGATGCCTTTTATCTTGAACATTTGATGAAGGTTGTAATGTGCCATGAGTCACGACGAGAAGGAAACAAGTACGCCTGACTCTCCGCTTTTATTTTGCGGACAACTCTGCTGAACTTTAGCAGGAGTTGGTACTTGTGGCTTGACGCAGCGCTGCCCGAGAGGCCCGGCCTATTTTGATTACGCACCGACAGGGGGAGGGGGCGCGCTGATGTCCTCTCTGGTGCACCCAGCCAACCGCTGCTGTTGTAAGGTAAAAAAGCTGCTGCTACCCTGGCGTACAGTTGGAAGAAGAAGCTGGCTTGCATACATCGGAGATCCCGAATCTGTTTATATTTTTCTTTCTGCCAGTCGGGAGAGATTTCGCACAACATTTACGCATGGAATGGTTTTGGGGGGATTGGACTAGAAATGCAGCGCCGCACTTCCAGCTAATAACAAGAACCATGCCCAGCTTACACTGCAAGCAAATCTATGACATCCTGTTTCATCCTTTACGACTTTGATATGAGTGATTTTGTCTCGGTCGCCGACGAGGAGCAGAGAGCGTAAGCGCACTAGGAGTGGAAAGACGCTGATTTTTCTTTTTCTTGCTGCAGACGCTTGTGTACCGAAAACCATCTGCATTTAGGAATTCTTTTTCTTTGATGGAGCTGGAGAACATTGTAGCCAACACTGTACTGCTGAAAGCGAGAGAGGGTAAGTTGAGACATCAAGAAAAAAAAAAAAAAAGTGCAAATATTAGGCAATCCTGGCTGTGTGACATTTGGCGCTCACTATGTAGAAAAGGTGGGAATAAACGTAATGATGACGGCAGCCTGCGGCTCAGAACAGCAGGTAGACTCCACAGATGCAACAGTAAAGAGTCGACATTTAGTGTTTTAACACGCAGCATCCACACATCCGCGGAACGGCTCATCTAATAACCTTGAAGCAACCTCACGGATTATCTTATGTTCACCCAATTGTGGCAGATTGTATGCGTTTTTCCCACATATGTAGGCGAGGGTGGGGAGTGTAGGGGAGGGGGAGGGGGGGTGGGGGTCTGCCTCCCACATCCGCTTTCGCTGTCTGTGCAAATGAAAGCGCTCTTTCGCAACATTTTGCATGCTGAAGCACACACACTGAGGCTGGGAATAACTCATTTCTGCAGAGGGGATAAATGAGTGTAGGCTGGCTGGCATTTGAACAGTGATCTGATGACGTGCCTGGTGTTGAAATCTATGTAAAGGGCCTGTAAAGAGAAGGAGAGGGAGAGAGGGAGTCTTGTTATCAGTGCAGAACAGTAACCAAGAAGGCCTTATGCAGTTTGGCAATGGGATTTGAAATACGAAGGCATATAGTGTCATCAATAGCTCCTATTGTGAAATACAGGGTCGAGCTGAGGGCAGCAGGAAGGCCTGGAGGTAAACACTGTGCATTGTGACTCCATGATTGTTTCTCATCAATGGTTATCTGTGGATTAGGGGTATGAAGACACCTACCTTACAGTTTTAAAGTCTATTATTGTGCAGATTAATTGCAGCATAACTTAAGCTAGATCATTCGTCTTCTACATCAGGGCGGACTGGAACCAATCGAAGTTGAGTGTGGGAGAAGGTATATTGCAGCCTAGACGGGTCACCAGTCCGTCACAGGGCAAACAGAGACAGACAGTAAAGTACATACTCACATTCACACCTACATGGAAATTTAAAGTCACTAATTATCCTCTAAATGCATGTTTTTACACTGGGAGGAAACCGGAGCATCCGTAGAAAACCACCACATGCACAAAAAGTCCACCTCACACCAGAGTGCTCACCACTACACTACCAAGGGGCCCGCACTCCGCACAGTGAGGTTTTTCTTTTTAGTTCTGGACAAGGGAACAAAAATGTTCTGACAAATTGGTAAGACTGTCATACATACTCACATAGTGAACAAGTCACATCATTGTTTACCAGCGTTACTCTTAACTTTGAGTTGACTCAGTTTTGTGTTTGTGTTGAGTCGGCCCTCGTTCTCACAAGCGCATCCACAAGTTTGCTTGTGGGCTGCGCATGGTTTCACGTGGGAACGGTCTCTGAGATGTTTCAAGCTGATGCATGACAGAACTCTGGCCGAATCCTTTCATCGATTGTGTGGTACAAAGATGACACGATGTGGAAAAAGCACTAGATCTGTGCTGAAGAATGAGGATGTTTATTGAGATATAATGGGGGTATATATTTAACCACAAAGCTGACATGCTGTCAAAACCACCCTTGTGAAGAAGGCTGTGGGTCAGACTAGACGTTTGTTTTCTTGGAGCAGAGCACGAATGGCTCGAGCGAATCAGGCTTCATGAATTAATAAGAGCAGTTAATGACCCATGACAGATCTTGCTTGTCTCAGCTGCTCCATTGGTGCTCATCCATTCCCTGCCCTAACTGTGTGTGGGAGAAAGAAAAAGGCCTTTTACAATTATGGGATGAGATGGTTCTTTGAGTTAATAGCTGAAGCATGACTTTCTCAGCAGCTTTATCCATGTCCCTGTAAAAGCAGCCACGTGAAACTGATTTAACAATTGAATATTTGTTACAGTGGACACACCGAGACTTGTCACAGGCTGCCATGAGTGTTGTGTCTTTTAACTGCCTGAATCATTATAAGGGTTGTATTCCAGGGCCCGGTGCCAAAAGTTGAGCTGTTCTCATTTGTATGTATTGCAGAGTACGGTATACACATAGCAGAGGCTCATTTTAGGTCACATACTTGCTACAGAGGAAGAATGCGAACGGAGCAAATAAAGAGTGTTTATTCCTGTTTGTTTATGCTGGTGCATCTCGAGCAAGAGCTGAACCGAGAGGCAAGCATCCCCGGTCCAAACGCTCCCAGCTACGCACAACAGGAAGGCCCAGTTTACTCTGCAGTCTTTGAGCTGTTTATGCCAGCGTTCTCACACCTCCCAAATCAGTCAAACAGCGAGAGTGGCAGCACCACACAGAAAAAAGAAGAAGAAGAAGAAGAAGCAACTATTGATATTCCTCAGGCCAAGAGGGGCAAAGCAGGCATTGTGCAAACCTCACTCGGCTCTTTGGCTCTTCTGTGTCAGCAATGACTGCTCGGGGCTTTACTGCCAGAATCCTGCTCGCGCTCGTCATTGATTACAAGGGCCTCGAGATTACCTTGAGATTAAATCCAGCTGGACCTTGGTGAAAACTTTTGGACCAAGAGAATTTACGATCAATGTGGTCCTCTACGTTAAGAGCTGGAAAATGTAACTCATTCTGACTTCTATTGAGGGGGGGGGGGCACCTCTGACCAAATTGAACCATCTCGTTAAGTGACTGCTGTCTTACATAAAGCAAAATGGTATTATGCACTATCAGTTAGATGCAGCCCATAAGCTATTTAATCAAATTGATTGTTACATAACAAACTGAGTGGGCTACTGCCATCCGAGCTCCATCTTCCTGTGGAGCTGCTCTCCGGTCTCTGTGGAAGATACTTTATGGCTGATGAGTATGCGGTAAAATGAAACACCCCAATCTCCAGCACGGTCATCCGAGTATCATCTGACAGCTGCAGATCCGTTTACAAATTTTCCGTGTCGAAGCAGCAGGAAATGCTGATGTGCTGATCTAAAAGGCTCTGCTGTCTGTGTGGGTTCTGTCAGCCGAGGAAATCGAGAGTCGCAGCAGATCAAAAAGAAACAGAGGTGCCCGGGCCTGACACGTTTCCGTGGGATCCGATGGCTTGTGGCTCTTTAGCGTTATAGTGACTGACGCGGAGGATTAATATACCGGAGCATACTCCAGATTTATGTGTCTGTTAGTGGATGAGGGGTGTGGGGATGAATTCCTTTGTTTAAATGTAACCCGAACTTAGCCACTGTGACGCGAGCAACGTGTGTGTGTGTGTGTGTGTGTGTGTGTGTGTGTGTGTGTGTGTGTGTGTGTGTGTGTGTGTGTGTGTGTGTGTGTGTGTGTGTGTGTGTGTGTGTGTGTGTGTGTGTGTGTGTGTGTGTGTGTGTGTGTGTGTGTGTGTGTGTGTGTGTGTGTGTGTGTGTGTGTGTGTGTGTGTGTGTGTGTGTGTGTGTGTGTGTTCCCATTCACAACTCCTGCTGGCAGCAGTTGTAGATTCCAAGCCAGGCAAGAGAACGTCATCGGCTGTCGAACTGAATGAGTGGAAGGGGGAAAAACTGCATTGCTGCATCCAGATGCCTTTCTTGAATTGCGGTATCAGAGCTGGGGTATTTAGTTTGGGCGACTAGACTGAATTCCATGCTGCTGCCTGTGGGCTTTCTCATTTGGGCTGCTATGTTTTGGGATGTCACAGTTACATAAGTAAGGAAGGGGAGGAATCTATTAAAGATCACTACAAATCCAAACTTGTGGAAGTGATTTATACAGTTGAGCCTGTTTAATACAACTGATACAAACACAGAAGACTGAAGGGACGCTAGGATCTGTGTTATTTGTCACTTCCCTACACTTCATTGAAAGATAAGTCTAGAAGGGAAAATCATAATAATTCTTAGGTTTCCAGAATTTAGTTTATTTTGTGCATCGCCAAGCCAGTAATCATGCAGCATTTGATACTGTCTGCTGCTTTTCTGTGCAAAAGCACGAGTGCAACAACACAAAGGTAAACACAATCCTTGCAGGATCATTAACTGAAAATGCTTGTATCCAAATATTTGAGGTTCTCCAAACTGTAGATGGTTTGAGGATCAAATCCAGATTGCAACAAACTGACTGGCTTCGTTTTTCAGTTCTACCATGTTCTGCCCCATCGCACATTGATAAGGCCAGACATCACAGACGGACTGATTAGTCACTCTAAGGAGGTTTGCACGAGATAACAACAAGGCATGAGGTATTTGTCTTTCAAACTGATTTGTGTTGTGCACTGAGCATGCCTCCTTACCCCTGTTGGGGGTGGGGTGTGTGTGTGTGTGTGTGTGTGGGGGGGGGTGTTCAGAGTCACACGGCAAGTCGAAGCAAGCCGAAATAACTGTAGTGATTACCACAAACAGAAGTTTAGTGAAATGAGCCGGCACCCTGAACTTTCAAACACGCAGCATTGATTTCTGTTGTCCCATCCACCTGCCAGCTAATGATAATGTGAGTATAAACAAGATACAGTAGACTCTTTGTCTCCGTTGTGGCATACAAACCAGAAAACACTCGCCTGGAGTGCTCCTCCCACAGGACCCCTCTGAAAGGACAGAGCCATGGAATAATGCTGTCAACTTTTATTGGGTAGAGAGCCTTAATGGAGGGGAGAGTAAAATACTCTGGAGGGAAAGCAGAGTGCCATTTCCTCGCTGGGTTCTTTTGACAGAAAAGTCAACCTGCACTGAAGGTTTAGCACTAATAGCTGCAGGGCTGTTCATGGTTCACGCTTCCATTATTAAAGCAAAAACAGTTTCTTTAAAATTTCATTCCCCTGGATCCATGCTTCTGCAGCACTCCAACAAACCTCAAGCCACCGCATCGTTTGGCAGTCACAGTTAATACTTCTCATATAAGATAAGAGACTGAAATTCAATGTTTCTGTTTGGACCCATGTTGTGCAGACTGAAGTATTTCAACCATTGCATGGATTTCCTTAAAATGTTCTATGAACCTGATAGGATGAAGTAACCTGAGGTCTACAAGAAATCATCCATATAATTATTTTTAAGGAGTTTAGTCTGTAAAAAATACACTTTGGTTAATTTTTCAATTCACAATATAATATTGACTGCACTGTGTGGTGAAAACTATCCAATATTAGCACACTACTATGAAGCAACATTTCTCTAATATGATATAATATGCGAGTGATATTGGTAGGTATATTGGCATATTTGCTAGGTAGAGAGTTTTTACTTTTACATTTTAGTTATATGGTCAACCATCCCGATGCTCTCAAAAGCAATTTCTTTTTTTTAACCAAATTAGCAAGCAATACCCTGAATCCTCTACATTTAAAACCAACAGTATTGTTTCCTTTAGTCCAAGGCTGCTCATCATCTTTCCATCAGTTACACATGGAGATGCAAAGCGGTGGCAGAGATACCCATCGACAACACACCATAAGGCTCACTGTGTTTTGAGTAGGAGTGTGACTCATTTTATTTCTTGAGTAGAAAAATACAGCTCTCTGGCTCCTACTATCTCTATTGTTATTGCTGCCGCTACCCACACATACAGTATACGTAACTCAGCTGGATGCAACAAGTTCACGCCTGTTCTCCGGGGGTTGTCGAGTGGAATTCTGGGAAACATAGGAGGCAGTTTTCTGAAGTGGACAAGGTGGACCGAGGGGAAAAAGTGGATGCGGGGAAAAAAAAAAAAAAAAAAGCCCCTTGAATGCTTGTTATTAGAATACTCCAGGAAAGCCAGGGGAGAAGCCCGGCTGATAATATCTTTTCCCCCCATTGTCAGACGTACAGGTGACCACTCATGCAGCATTTCATTGTGTCTGGATGTGTTTCCTGTCTTCTGCACAGCTGGCGTATCTCTTTAATGGAACATACTCTGAATATTTGATGTGCATTAATCATATAATCAATACTATAACTTTTGAACCTTCCTCTCTAATGTGTCTTGTTGTGTGGGGAGATACATGCCAGACTGGATGGATGTACAGAAAAAAAAAGAAAATAAATGCACAAACACATGCATACACACGCTTCCAAGGTTAGACAGTTCATGGAGGACTTTATAGTTTTTTCATCGACGAGACACAAAGTGTTCTTTTATGTTTTCTGGTGAAGGCAACATCATGCATGTGCATCAGCGGCATTACGCCAGCTTATAGAGCATTCAATACAGCAAAATAATACTTCTCGTTGCATAGTTTTGTTTCAAGGGGTGTTGCAGTAGTGCAGACAAAAGAACACAGATTGTCAACACAGCAGCAAGACAAGAAACAAATATCTTCATGTGGCTTGTGCATGTGTGTGTGTGCATGTGTAAAAGGGAAACTGAAAACAAATAGAAAGGGCAGAGACAGTAAGAAGGGCAACATAATCACTTTAACCTGTCTTCAGGGAAGGTTTTTTCTAAAAATGTATGTACATGTATTAAAAAGTACACTCTATAATACCAGGCCACGTACAATACACCATGCACTCCATCAGTTGGATAAGCTGAAGTCTTTGTTTTTATTGCAGGCACCTTTTCCCATGTTTACTCGCTTGTGATGTAACTGCAGAGTTACATCTGCACAAAAATCTGGACCAAAAAAAGACTATCCTTTGAGGACGAGTAGAGAAATACATGGCAGTAATGTTCTCTCTATCAAAACATTTATGAAGGTGAACAAACACCACAGTGCCCTGTCAGAGCGTAGGAGCGTTCTGTTACAGCGTGCTTCATGTGGACTATGCTCTGTCCTCCTGGATCTTTATGGATGAGCAAACAGCATGTATTACCCAGCATGCCCCGCGCTGTGTGTGGTCCTTTGATCGCACGGCCTGGTTGGTTATATAATTTCAGTCTTTTTGATGTCTTTCCCCCTTTCAAATTCCATATTTTTTGTATTTATAGAACAGGAAACCTGTGGCACCTGACTGTTCCCAGACAGGATACGTACCCTGCCTTCTGCTGTTTTTGTGAGATTTCTGCCCTTTGTGTGCAGGTTTTCACACTGAGGCTCTTCCTGCACACTGCGGCGCACATGTGAGCACATACCCTCTCAGGGACACAGTTACTCTAGCGACAACTGTCACCGCTCACCAGCTCTGAGGTCACGGACCGGTTTGACCACATCGGTCTGTGTTAGTGCGCCACTGCTGCTGCCCTTGAGTTGCTCGCTATTTATAGCACTAATGTTTACAAGGACCTATAGATATGGGGAAAATGTCCCTGTGGTGTATTTTCTTCTTGAAGCTTTGTGCAGATGTATATCTATGGGCTACATGCTGCATGTTGAGATTATAGCAATCTTACAGCATGTGAGCGTGTTGCTCTCTCAGTAAATAGGACTTCATTGTTGAGATCAGATAGGGTTTGGTTGTTGTTGTCAGTGCAGCATTTTCACTGGTCAGGACACAGCTGTCTGCCAGCATCAATACAGCTGATAAGATCATACTTCATTGTCTATGACTGATTTTGAGTTTACCCCCCCCCCCCCCCCCCCCCCATTAAGTGATTTAACATGTGACCCCCCCCCACAGCAGACAGAAGAATAGTCAAGTGTTGCCAGGTAAAAGCCGCACGTCACAAATATTTGCTTTTAAGCAGCTTCGCAGATGTTACAGCGAGATCGTCCGTGTTTTTATTGCATTAATGAGAAATACGTGGACGCAGAGCGTTGTTCAGGGATGGTCAAAAGGAGGCTGGACAGAGGGACCGACATGGTGGAACAGGCCAACAAAGAGGGTCTTCCTGCTATAGTCCTTCCCGTCTGCTCAGGTCTGGGCAACGTTTCCCCCCACGGCTTCCTGTGGCACACACACACACACACACACACACACACACACACACACTGAGTGTGTGCGTGCGTGTGTCGTGGACTAACTCTTCAGTAAACTATTTTTTACACATAAGGATAATTCCATTCTGAAATAAGAGCCTAAGTTATTGATAATAATAATAATAATTAATAAATGTTATTTGCTTTGTGCTTTTCAAGGCACTCAGACACTTTACTCATATAATATCAACAAGCATAAAATGGAGAAACACCATAAAAAGAGTCATAAAAGCACATAATAAAAGAAATAGATTTGTGCTAAGCATTAAAAGGAGTTCTGAACTGGTGATGAGTTGAAGGTGTTCGGTACAGTACAGTACAGTAGGTTTAGTAAACAGTTAAATAGAAGTCAAATACAGCAAATGGGGTAAATACAAATGAGTTCCCAAAGGTCAAAAAAGAAAGTAATGTAACTTTTCGAATTGTTGAGAGCTCACAGTTTACGTCTTTGCTTTCCTTTCTGATTAAATCGTATCGGTCGGTCATAGAGAGCCTACTGACCTAATGCTGCAGGAGGAGCAATACATCAAAAGTTAGTGGGTTGTTTTTCAGTTGCATGCTCATGGATTTTATTCCCCCATGTCAAAGTGTCCTTGAGCAAGACACTGAACTCAAACTTGTTCTCAATGGAGGTTGCATGTCTTGACTAGTGTATGAATGTGTGATTGAAGGAATGCGACTCACAATGTGTAAAAGAGGTATATAAGTGGCATTCATTTCCCATTCCCATATGCTGTTCATCTTCCAGGTCAGGATTTGGCCCGGGGCTCTAGCACATGAGAGAACACTGTCTCATTTCACTTTCATCTCGACTTCTCACTGCATTATCACTGTGTCTTAGTTGGAAGCAGAAAAGTACTTTTAAAGTCAATCTTTAATGTTTCATTCATTTTTTTTTTCCTGGAGTGTAAATGTAGTGTGAAGAAAGTGTAGTAAAGAAAATTAATAAGGACTTTTCCAAGATTCTTGGCCAACTTGCAAATCATCTGACTTTTCTGCAACAATATTGCTCATGCTGTTTTGTTTAAGAAAAATGTTTTGGTTCCTCTCGTGTTACCAAGTATTCAGTCTTTCCATCTATATTTAACTCTACTTTCCTGTTCCTGTAGCTGCACAACATTCGCACACAACATGCCGTGCAACTCGCAAAAAGCGCAGCCTGAAAAGGTGTGATTTATTATCATTCAGCTGATCTTCAGCCTTTCTAACAGATGGATATGTAGCACAGTGTCATCACTGATCAAGATGTTTGTTCTGATAAATGAAAACCCGGCTAAGAATCACCGCGGGGCCCTGAGAAGCAGGAAAAGGATGACTTCATGCACAAGTGCATCGGTTCTTTCCATGAAAACCAACCCAGTTTTGTTTATCACTCACGTTTTGCATACACAAAAACACCAGCCTTCGCCTGCAACCCGCATGCAAATGCTTTTCCAGGTAATCGCACCATTGGGCATTGTGGGGGAGTTGACCGTCACCATATGTTGACCATCACGTTTTGACTCAACCGCGAGGCCAACGTTTAACGGATCAGACAAAGAAAAACTGAGAATAAGCAAGACTCTGATATTCACACACAAATAATCAGTTGTTTGTGAGCTCAGGGAGGAGATGAGTGTGAAGAGTCACAGAAACCGACAAGCATCATTGCTCAGTGAAGACGCATTCACGGCGCTTCGCTCTGCCAGCTTCTGCTCTGCCAGCTTCTGCTCTCACGTCACACCCCGGGTTACAGATGTTCCTACGTACAGTAGCTATATACCAGATGTATATCTTGGCTGTCAGGATGTGGTTTGACAGGCCGTCCTCAGGAGAACGAACCTAAAGCTCAGAGTGACGATGTAAGTGGAGAATATTTTTTTCAACCTCAGAGGCCGAGTATGTGAGCTACTAGCAGTTTAATGGTCAGGTGTGTGTGTGTGTGTGTGTGTGTGTGTGTGTGTGTGTGTGTGTGTGTGTGTGTGTGTGTGTGTGTGTGTGTGTGTGTGTGTGTGTGTGTGTGTGTGTGTGTGTGTGTGTGTCAACACTTTATGAATATAACCTCCCAGTTAAGCCGAGACGTTTTTGAATGTGTGGATTGATGAGGCCTGCAGGACGGCCCGAGTTGGTTAAATTGAGCATGAGGACATTACTAGAGAGAGGTCACAGTAGAAACACTGTGCACACACACAAATGTTTGGGATGCCGGTAACCCCCTGGTGTAGCGCCAGACGGATGTCGTTGCCTCTCTGACCTTATTTTTGCTTCACTTGACAAGCCTTTGTGATGTCAGAGCAGAAACATAAATAAAGGGTGGCGACCACACGGCCCACATGGAATGAATTAGACTGACAAGTTCCTGTGTGCAGCGGATCCACGGAGCAGTGCATATTTCAGCTCATGTGTAAGTGACAGACCTTCTGAAAGTGAGAGCTCCTCTGTGGGGAAAGAAATGAAACAAAGGGCTGAGAGCAAGATTTTATGAAGGACATTTATGGGCATAACCTTACTTTTAATAATCCAGATCTAAACAGGAGCTTTTAAAATCATTGTACTTCCTTGAACATGAGCATTTCTATTCCCTTTTTTAAACTTCCTTCAAGGCTTGGTTGATTATTTCCTCCTTTTATAGCAGTGTACTTGTACACAAAAGCGATGCAGCACAATAAGCTACTTTGAATTGATTAAAAGTGTTTTGTTTTTTTTAGGCCTTGGACACACAGACCAAAATCTCTGAGGGATTAGTATTCAAGTCAAGGACGGATAATATATGCAGAGTATTTGCATGTCTGAAGGAGTGGTTGGATGTGCTCACGGGTCTCTGCACGAAACCTTCCGGACAAATTAAATATGCTGACAAAGATGCAGGAAAGTGATTGGCTGGCACTTCTATATTTGCTGAAAAGAATAAACTGCCTGAACTTCATTATCTTTCTCTCTCGGTGGTTTTCACTCTCTGGGTCTGGAAAGCAACTCTGAACCAAACGTGAGTCATGAGACAACAGGTTAAGACTGCAGGAAAAAAGAGCCTCTCTTCTTTTATAACTATTTTAGTGGCTTTAGGCAAGTGTGGAAATAATAATGGAGCAACTGTAAGGTTTGCGTATATTCTCTGCAGGATTCAATTTAATTTACTTACATAGTGATGAAAGCCACTTCAAGAGGAGATCAGCCCAAAAAAAAAAAAAGTCTTAACAAAAACCTTTTAAACTAAACAGTAAATAAAGCAACTCATGCAATAAACTCTGAAGTCCCGCCACATTCCATTCCCCTCACATCAAATAGGTTCACGTTGAATGTTGGATTGTCAGTAGTTGACCTGTGGGCAACAAATTAAATCCCCATGTGGCTTAAATTTAATTTAAATTCCTGGTACAATACTAACCTGACTGGAACATTTCCCATTCATGGCCGGTTGAATAACTGAAACCACACCCATCTTTAAAGACTTACTTTTTAGTTTTTTGACTTTGAATACAGTTTGCCTGTAGTTTTCAAATGTTCAATTCATATTTTTTTCTCCACAAGTATCTGTACTTCTGCTTAAATGAAGAATGTGTAAGTATTTGAACCCGTCTGTCACAGAGTTGAGAAAGCCAAATACAAACTTTACTTGGAATAAAATAAAATCAAGTGAACAGCTGATATTTTTCATTTGCTTTCTGCTTGAGCTCTAAGCTCATGACCTTATTTAACCCTAAAGCAGAGGGGACTGAGGTCCCTGAAGCAGGAGCAACTCACCACGAGGTAGAGGTGATGACTAGAGCCTGACCGAGGCAAAATTATTACAATGAGCAGAATAGTATTCCGGGACAAATGAGGTGCAACAAGAAAAGAGAGTTGAATGAAGGGAGAGAAATAGAAATGTGGCGAGAGGACTGAAAATAGGACCAGAGGAAACTAGAGGAGCTAAGAGGAATATCTCAGCATTGTGTAGAAGTTGAATGCATGGGTGGAGCGCCGATGTTTGGTACAATTATCTGACATGGGTTTGACCCTTCACAGGAAATCGGTGCCATTTCATGGACGCGTCTTTCCACAAACTCCTCACAGTAGCACGAGTGCGTTCATTTTTAGCTTGGTGGCCCTGTGGGGGATGACCTTCTCCACTCGCTGCACTGTTGAGCTTTTTTGGCAGTCGCCATGTTTTTATTAAAAGAGATTGGAATATTGGACCACACAGCAAAGCAGGCCGATGTCTTGTTGGGCAGCACAACTGCGTGTTAACTGTTTCCAAAGAACAACTGGTGCTTCAGTAAGGAAGTGTGCCTGCTTATAGCTTGTTTGGTCTACGGTGATGTTGATGAGCAGCAGGTGCTGTGAGTTAATGATTCTCTCAGGATAGTCTCACTTGAGTTATTAATACGGTCATGCTTAGTGTTTGCCCATGGTGATACGACTTCCATTCTGTGTGCTTGAGCTCTGGTGACGTTCTGTCGCTTAGTTTGAAAACAGATTCTGCCTGAAGTATAATAAGGAGCCCTTGCAAGCTTTCAAAATGTTTTTTCAAAAGTATATTGCCTATTGTAATTTAGGAATTTATTCTACTTTTGTTAATCACAGGGTCAAACAAAAACAGGGTTACAACATCTAATCAATTGCCGTTCTGCCTTTTAGTGCCTTTTTTTTCTTGTCTTGTTGTTGCCTTTCTTAAATTAATGTTCCACACTTAGGATCTGAAAGCCTGCTAAATTGTTAATTAGATTTTTATGTGGTAGCTTCACCATGACCTGAAAATAATAAGGCCTGCATTCGGTCTAAACTCACGCCAACTCTTTGGCTAATCTGCGACCTTAACATTTACTCCGCAATTTGAAGTTCTCGTGTTATACGACATTACGCAAGTACGCATTGTGTATTTGATGAACAGATGTGTCTCCAACAGCAGAAGAGGAACAGATGAGGCAGTGAATCTGCAGGAATGATGGGAAAACTGCAAAAGCTTCTACTCTGTCTCCCGCATGACGTAGTGCCTCTCACATTCCTGGGTTATTACTTAAAGACGTCTGCTTGTCATTGCTTCTCCTCTGTGCTGCTTCTCACACTGGGCTCGCGATCTGGTTGCTGCAAATTTCCACCGCACAGAGCGGGGGAAGGAAATCCCTGCCGGTTCATCAGAGCCGTCAATACACATTAAGAAAGAGCTATAATGGATGACGTAGGGTTCAACATGCTGTCTGGGGGGAAAAAACACAGAAAAACAGTTTGTTTAATACCTAATAATTATCAGTAGAAGAGAGAACAAAGCATAGATTATACCACAATTTTGATATAAGTACATCATAATAGTAAATGATAAAGTGACCGTGCATAACCATTTTTTGTAAAGTGTTTATTCAAGACGTTGAGCGGGAAGCTGATTATTCAGTGCTTTGGAATCTAGTCTGGAAAAAGTCCTTCTGGTTCTGATGGGAACTGAAACGGTCAGAAGAGGCTTTTCTGCCTGTGTGGACACAAACACATGCAAACACACACATTAAACACACACTGTTACACTTTTCTGAAAAGCTACTGAGTGAGGAAGAACGTCAGTGGAGTGAGGAGAGATTTACGGAGGAAGTGAGACATAATCTATGAATTATATATACACACTGAGACTATGATTTCATTCGGGGGGGAGAGCCCACACACAAACCACTGCTTTTAGCCATTAGCCGTCCATTCTCCTCAGTGATGAAAACTGACTTTGACAACTTTATGAAGTTCTTTCATTAAAACATTTTCACCTCATGTGTTTTTTTGTTTTTTTTTGTCACCGCAGGTGGAGGAGGAAAGAGGAAAGGACGGAGCAAAAAATGGAAGGAGATCCTTCGCTTCCCCCACATAAGCCAGTGTACTGAACTGGGAAACAGCATCGGTGTGTGTTTGTGCACTCTTCGAGTGTATTTGAATATTCATGTTACCCTTGAGCTGTGTTTTCTTTTTGTTTTTAATTTGCATGTTGTTGTTTTTTATCTCTACAGAGAAGGACTATGTCAACATCTGTGAGAAACAGCCTATTGGACGGCTTCTTTTCCGTATTTACTGTGAGACCAAACCTAAACTGCAACGATGCATCCAGCTACTGGACGCAATGGTATACACACACACACACACACACACACACACGCGCACACTCATTTGCATACAGACTCACACAAACATCACAACTACTTGTTGAAAAAACTAAACTTTGTCCAACTTTGAAGGCCCAATGTAGAGGTTGAACAACAAGCAACATAACAATGCCTCAAAGTAAAGCACACATGTTCCTGATTTAATTGGCATTTACATTAATTACACACCCCACCAGTTTGACCTGTTATTGGAAACCCCTGCAGTCGGTGTTGACAAATCTTTCATATATTTGCTTTCTCATTTTCATAAAGTGGATATGCAAAGTCATTTTGGTTCCCACAACAGTAGTAAATAGATGCATACATACACCTTAAATGGGTGTGACTTTACTAGAAGTTGGCTGATGAGAATACCATACGAAAGCACAAAGTGGCATTTTTTTCCCTTGAAAAACAAATTCTATTTATTTATTTATTTTTTCATTTTTTTGTTATTGGTATTTTCATAGTTCACAAAATTCTCCACATAACATTTTGCCTTTATAGCATTCATCTGTGCATTACGGTTAAATCTCCACAACACATCCAAACCTGTATAAATAGTACATAAATGAATGATTGGTCCTTCCACCATCTTATAATTCACACTCTGACTAAAACCTTACCACTAAATAACTACACTCCATAGAACAGGGAAACATGGGTGCACACTGGTATTATTAACAAATAAATGAAGTGAACCTGGCCAGAACATGAAAAAGGAACCATACCCTGTATTATTACACAGAAGATGGCCTCACTGGTTTAATATACTTGATCCATCTTTCCCATCTTTTCAAAAACACATTTTGTTGAAGTGTTATTGCAAATGTAATTCTTTCCATCTTAAAAACATCATATATGTCATCAATCCACTCGTCCACTGTTGGTTTTTCTGGTTTCAACCACTTTCTTGTAATTGCCTTCCTGCCGGCTGCACAAAGTATCTGAAACAGATATTTATCCTTAAAGGAGAAGTTATCAGTTGGGAGGGCCCAGAGACACAGAGAAGCAAACTCGAATGGAATGTCTGTCATAAATATGCTCTGAATAATTTTTTAAACCTCCATTGATAAACAAATTCAACAGCTAATAATGAACAGGCCTCTGAAATCCATCTCTGAACACCAATTGCCCAAACAAGCTTGAGAGGAATAAACTAATCTGCGTGTTGTCATTATCATTTGCTAACATGACTACTGATAACAGTAATTATTTTTTGTGATTTACTTCCAACCAGGAATTATCAACTGTATGTTTGCCAGAATGGCCGAATATCATACAGCAGAGTATCTGCAACAGCTCTGCGCTTTCTACTTTGAATTAAGTTTATTTAAGACTTCCACAGTGTGGGCCAAATTGCCCTAAATATTTTTAATCGTACTGATTCTTTTCTTAGGTCAGAGTAAACTATTTGAATGTACAAAAGTACAAGTATATCTTCGGTAATATGTCTTCAACTTTATCTTCAGGCATCATCTTACAGTTTGTAGGTACCTGAGATATCTGAAACATGCAGCCTTAGCCTATTTTTGTAGCATTGTATATTAATTCAGTCACCATAAGCACATTTGAATCCCATTTTAGTATCAGACTCAAAACAAATAAACAAGTCAAGTTGAGTGTGAATTCAGAGTTTTATTGCTAATATTAGCTCATGCTACCGCTGACAAAATGCAGATAAGACAAGACACCCTTTATTAGTTTTACCATGTAGAAAATTGCATTGTGAAAGCAGCAAAGTTGACAGTAAGACACATAAGATAGGGATTAAAAAAGGAGCAACAAAAGAAATAATACTACAAAGGCAGTGACATTAAAGTGACAATTTAACAGTTAAAGTATACATGTAATGTGAAACTGTGTAATATATTAGTATTTGAGTGGTGTTTCTAGGGAAGAAAACATTTGGATTTGATTCAATAATGTCTGTGATCTGTCAGCTAAAGATTTTTATATGCTGTATATATTTTTTTTTTACTTTTACATGAAATCAAGGAATTTTTTTAAACGACATGGAATTTTCTCCACTGTGAACTACACGTGGTCAGTACTTTAATCGTCGGCTTGTATCCAGGTGTGAATGTTATTGAAGATTTTGTTAAATAATGGATAACCGTCGCTCGCAACACAGACCGTCCACACTTGGTCATCGTGTACTCATGTTGATTACATAGTTGCCTGAAAATACACCCGTACTGGGTCATTGCAGTCGGAGGAGACAATTAAACTGAGTAGTGATTATTCAACCAGCCAGATCCCTACAGCCTCCCGGCTTGTTGCCTCACCCTTCCACCCCTTCTCTCTTCCCTTCTCTGCGTCTAGACGAAATACCTCCCACATGACACATTTAAGTCTTTATCTATCTATGCCCAGAATATCTTTGCGGCCATGTGACGGGACAGAAAGGACAGCATTGTTTCCCTCATCACCCCTTCCAATCCCAACACCCCGCTACCCCCCACCTCTTCCTGGCCTCCTTTTAAACCACCCAGCCCTAAAAGTGACCAACACCCCCAGCAAGGGGGAAAACACTCTTTCGGCGGCCCACGTTATGAGCGCCGAGGCCACGTTCAGAAAGTTGTACACTACACTTGATAATAAAACCAGGTGAAAGGACTTTTTTTTTTTTTTTAAGGAGATAAATACATGTGAGTTCTTGCAGATATGATATATACTGGACTATTATGTTATGTATTTGTGGTATGTCTAATTGTTCAGTGGCTTCAAACGGCAAAGCACAAATGCATTGTGAGTGAATATTCAAGTAAATGAACTTCAGTATTTATTGTTTAGGCCTGTTTTTGTTGTATTTCCTCCATTTTAAAACTGGGATGTGGTTTGAGGAAACTAATTATATATGTATAGTTTATATTTTTGATTGCAGTTTAAAGTTGGTACTTTTTCATCCATCCTTCCATCTTCTATACAACTTTATCCAACTGAGGGTCACTGAGGCTGACGATTGGTGACTTGAGGATATCTTCAGTATAGGTTCTTACCAGTCAGAGCACAAAAACGTGAATTTAAAAAAAAAAGTATATATTTTTACCATTCTGGCGGTGTGTGTGCGTGTGTGTGTGCGTGTGCGTGTGTGTGTGCGTGTGCGTGTGCGCGTGCGTGCGTGCGTGTGTGTGTGTGTGTTTTAAAGGGGTGTCTCATATCCCCTTTGGCTGACCCCCCGCCGGCAAAGGGTGGGAGTCAGACAGCTCATTTACTCTGTTTGTGTGTGTGTGTGTGTAATTTCTCTGGAGCCTCCGATAACAAAGCCCGAGTTAATCAACACTTGGCACCCTTTGCAACGCTCTCTCTTCTTCCGATCGCCCTCTCTCTGTCTTTCAGTCACACTCCTTTATATTGTCATGTGTTCAGCTCCAGCCTTCTTTTTGTCTTTGAGCTGAACTGGGAGTGACGCCGTGGCTTTTTTACACCCAGATCCAACCCGAGCCCCGAGCTTTTGTGTGTATGTGCTCCGTATATACGGACGTGTGTGCATGTGTGTTTTGTAGTGGAAAGCTGGTAACGCTGGCGTGACATGCTGTGACACTCCAGGACCTCAAGGAATCCCACCGTGTTTACTGTGGGGTTGCCAGGCAACGCAGGACCATGTTGGAAAAAAACCCAGTAATAGAGTCGAGGCAGCGTGCGGCGCAGTCGCCATGTTGCTTTCCTCGCTGTTCAGAAGTTGAAAGCTCTGGCTACGAAATGCGTCACCGCGGATTTTCATGTCGCCGCTTCCTCGAGATGTCCGGCATCTCCAGTGTGCGATGGTCAAACCTTTTTGTGTCAACGACGACATACGTTCAGAACCTGGAGGCAAAAGTAGCATATGTCATTGTGAGAGCGACGGTGACGAAGAAATGCTGGGACTTTTCACCACCAAAACAGAAAATCTAGTATTTCTGATCAAATTTTGACAGAGGCGTGAAGTTGTTCTTTTACCACAGCCGGACAGTGTAGATTTGAACATTTTCTTGATGAATTGAAGAACATTCGGTTAAAATGGTTACGTCGCTGGACATGCTCACAGACATGCCATCTTATATAGGAAACCAATGCCACCTGTTCCAAGAGAATTAAAACATTTGGAGTCATGACACCTAACTATGTGAAATAAAGAATTGTTGGACAAATCCAAGCATTTGAAAAAGCAAGGATGCACATCAAAAATATAGGCCTCCAGGTTGATTTTATTTCAATTAACAAGATGCAAAGTGAAAGAACAGAAGGAAGATCAGTTTTCAGAGACCTTTTGTCCTCCAAGCAGTTTTCTTTTCGTCTCAGTACACTTGCACACAGTATTTTCGAGGACTTCTGCAGGGAGGACAGAGGAGGATATAAACCTAATGAATTTCTTTGTCTCTTCCTTGTTGGGTTTACATTACTACTTCCTGGACTCATTTATCTAATTTCAGGACTGGTGTCCTCAGTTGCAGCATATATTTGAAGCCTATAAAAAGCTTTCCTTGTGACTTTAGTTATGGCATTTTCGTACGTTTAGTAGGAAAAAAGTGCCACAAATTAAAGTGTAAATCACTTCATATGGTTGCTTAGAGGCAGCCAAACTTATCCACAAATATGATGATGAAATTCCTTTCTCCCTTTCACATTTCTGTTTTTTAAAGCCTCCATTATTAAATAGAAAGTCATGCATTTGTCACAAAACACACTCAAGTTTAGCCTCCATTAGATTTGTGTGTTTGCATATTTCATTAATAAAAATATACAAACATTTTATTTAAATTGCCCAGTTGTCATTTATTTCCAATGAGAAATTATTTAATATACATTTTATGGAAATAATAAACTTTCATAAATATTTACCTTTTGAAGCCATGGTGAACACACTACGAAAATCGCACCTTATAAATAATCCACTCAGATTCATGGGGTGAGGGATGGTGTTGGTGTCAGAATGGTGTTTTGTGGTCGAGGGTCTCAGAAAGCAAATGTTTCACAGAGCTGTTCATAACAAACATACATGATTTGACCAAATAAAACCAGCAACTTGTGTTGTATTTGCTACTTCCAGTAGGTTCACAAACAATGCCCACCATTGAAGCGGGATCAGTCATGACATAAAGGCAGATGTGACACCGTAGCCTTTATAGATGTTTCTATTGTTCTGGTAAAGAAGGTTTGACCTGCTTCATACAAAGATTCTCCTCAAATTATGCATTTTTTTTTCCCAACAAGGCAATGGCAGTTGGCAGTCGTGCAATGATGGATATTTTCAGCAGAGTTTATTCCCAAAGTGGCAGACTGCAAGCTATTTACACAGATGGAGAGACTTCAATTTCATCATCAGCCCAAGTCTGCAGAATCGGCACAGACCCTCCTGCTGTCGTCTGCGTACAGGCTGAAAAGTGTCTGACCGCGTTGAGGCATTGCAAGAGTTGTGGCTTTACGAAAAGGAAATTATGATTATGATTTATGCTGGAAGGAACTAGATAGATTTTTCACTTATTGTACAATAAAAAACGTAAGAACAGACAAAATTCATCTGGAGAAGGAAGTAAATCTGCTGTTTTGCTTGTAAGCCGCTAATAAAATGCTTTTACGACAGTTTCCCAAATGAGTGTTAATAAATGTTTTCCATATGAGGAAGAGACGTTCAGTACAAATGCAGAAAGGATTTACAACCTCGCAATGGAAATGCCAATCATACACGTTTTACATTTGAGTTAAATATTTTGTAAATTACTGATCAACCAGTGATTAAATTTTTTTTACTTCCAGTTGCGCCCACAAATATAAAAACTAAAAACACATGCGCCAAAAGGTAGATGGGGGAGAAAAAGCAAATGTTTACACGGAAAGACACTTTTTGATTTACAAGTATTCCTATTGATGATCTATGGATGAAAGGATCTGATTTTGTTAATCACACCACAATATTTCTTTTATAGGAAGACTATGAGGTGACTCCTGATGAAAAAAGAAAAAGCAGAGGAGACCAAATCCTCAAGACTTTTCTTTCAAAACAAGTAAGTTTCTTTACTTTTCTACCTTCTCTGCCTTCTGTACTACACAATTAAAGTCATATTACTAACTTTTAAATGTGATCTATGTTTAAAACAGACATTGATGTTGAGTTACTGCCCAATGGAAGCTTGCAAAGCTACTTTTAAGGGTGCAATAAATCACATGTGCAACAAAGTAATGGTTGTTCAGATAATAAAAAGTGATGTATTATTTGTGTGTGTGTCTGTGTGTGTCTGTTTATATGTGTTGATGTAGTCGCCTCAGCGTGTGGACATAGCTGAGGTTTTTGCAGACCAGTGCAGAGAGAATCTGGAGCTCAGTCCATGTAAGGAGATCTTCAGCAACTGCCGCAAGTGAGTCGATTCCTCATTCATTCACTCACTCATTCATTCATTTATTCAGTCACTCAGTCACTCACTTGCTCACTCTCTCGGTCAGTCGGTCAGTCACTCACAAGTCACTCACTTGCTCACTCTGTCGGTTCCTCACTCACTCACTCACTCACTCACTCACTCACTCACTCACTCACAAGTCATTCACTTGCTCACTCTGTCGGTCACTCACTCACTCGGTTACTCACCAAGTTGCTCACTTACTCACTTGCTCATTTGTCAGTCACTCACTTACTCATTCACTCACTCACTCGCTCGGTCAGTCACTCACTTGCTCATTCTGTCGGTCACTCACTTACTCACTCACTCACTCACTCACTCACTCACTCACTCACTCACTCACTCACTCACAAGTCACTCACTCACTAAGTTGCTTGATGACTCAGTTGCCCACTAACTCCCTCACTCGCTCATTCGATCAGTCACTCGCTGACTCACCAGTTATATTTTTGCTGTACTTTGCAAACCAAATGTTATCCTCCCTGGTGCTCTCGGCTGAGTGTGAGATGACTTGTGTGTTGGATCAGGACCGTCCACGACTACCTGAGCGGAGCTTCATTCGCAGACTACCAGAACAGCATGTACTTTGACCGCTTCCTGCAGTGGAAAATGCTCGAGAGGTGAGTTGGGATTTTTTTGGGGTGTTTGCACAATTATAAAATGTATTGTGTGGAAAGGTAAACTGGGTATTTGATGAGCCCAACCTACAACTAAAAATCTATATTATTGCTGTAGGAAATATTAGATATATTTAGCTTCATTAAAGTCTTAGCAGGATTACAATGCAATTGAAGGAGGTGAAGGAGAAGCCAATTTAACCTTTTAGGATGTGTTTTAGTTTACTTACACTATATACATCCATCTTCGATACTGCCTTATCCAATTCAGGGTCACAGGCCACCGGAGCCGATCCCAGGTAACAGTGGGTGAAGGCAGGATACACCCAGGACAGATGGACAGAAGCAGACAACCACACTGAGGCGCATTTATTAGCATTAAATGCAAGATTTTGGATGAAAATACCCATGCACACACTGAGAAATGTTTATCGCTATTCCACTGTGTAGCTCTTAGGCTGTATCATATTCTATTTTAGATTATACAGTCACCAGTCACAGCATTAGGCATACCTTGTGAGTATTGATTGAAACTCTCGCTTTGCCTTCAGAGCTGCTTTCATTCTTCTGGCAGTGATTGAACAAGGTGCTGGAAGATTTAAATACAATTTTAGATTACAACATAATACTTATGCTGTAGAGGAATATAGGCTACACATCCATAACATGCTTTATTGCAGGAGTTAAGTTTTGGCAAGTCAGACATCAGAAATCCACAACCTTTCTTAGATGTTATCTGAATTGTCTCCAGGGTAAAACGTTTGGGAATTGCTGCATGAATATTAAAACATAGTGAATGTCAAGGCAAATTTTTTTTTTCAAACTTAAGAATCCAGTTTAGATGACTCATCCTTTGTGGTGTTCAAGAGGTTCTTTACAAAAGGTGCAAAGGCATTAATGTCACATGAATTAATTGGCATATTTGAAGTTTATAGAGGAGAATAGTTTGCTGCCGACATGAGTAGGCCAACATTTTAAAGTAGTGTGATGACTCCAGACAGGAAAATATTTTATGCAAAGTGCCTATCAATAGCAGTTAGACATAAACAGCAAGCTTTCAGAGGAGCCTTAATTGGGCCCGTGTCTGGAAAGTGAAATTATGTACAGGAGGCCCTACCCTCTGTCCAGGAAGCAGAATCGAAATGGCATTGAGCTGTGCAGGTATTATCTCTGTCTTAATCAATAAACGTGTATTAATGGATCTTGTGTCTGTGTTCTGTCAGGCAACCAATCACTAAAGACACATTTAGGCAGTACCGAGTACTGGGAAAAGGAGGATTCGGGGAGGTGAGAGATGTGACGATAAGTACTGATGATGATAATGATGCTTGCCATGTAGTAATGGAGATGCAATGTCAATTTTCTCCACAGGTATGCGCCTGCCAGGTCAGAGCCACGGGGAAGATGTATGCCTGCAAGAAGCTGGAGAAGAAGAGAATCAAGAAGAGGAAAGGAGAGTCCATGGCTCTCAACGAGAAGCAGATTCTGGAGAAAGTCAACAGTAGATTTGTTGTGAGTGGATGTATGATAGATGTCTTTTTCGTACACGTCTCTGCAGTTTTCACAACTCCTAACACAGTTTTCTTGTAGGTGAGTTTAGCGTATGCGTACGAGACCAAAGACGCTCTGTGTCTGGTGCTGACCATCATGAACGGCGGGGACCTGAAGTTTCACATCTACAATATGGGCACTCCGGGCTTCGACAAAGACAGGGTCCAGTTTTACGCTGCACAAATTGGATGTGGACTTGAGCATTTGCACAGGGAATTTATAGTCTACAGGTAACATTGCTCATGTTAACATGTGTTTGAAATGTTGGTTGGGTCATGCAAATTCTGACAGAAGGGAAATTTCTGTATGACATTGCCATGACCTTTTTTTAAACACGCTCGTATGTTGTTTTATTTGTAGGGATCTGAAACCAGAGAATATCCTATTAGATGACAATGGTGAGTTTACAATCTTCAGCAGATCAGATTTCAGATATTTCTCGCACTGTGCAGCACATAGTTTGTTAAACTGCACCACCAGAGGTTCATAATCATCTGCAGGAATGTATAAAATCAGGCTCCTCAAGCAGTTTTTAAGGAAAGATAAACATGTCTTAGTCTAAACCTCACTTGCTGTTGTTCTGCAGGACACATCCGTATTTCTGACCTGGGGCTGGCCATCAAAGTGCCTGATGGGGAACTCATCAGAGGCAGGGTTGGAACAGTTGGCTACATGGGTAAGACACAGTACAATCAACATCTCAGGCAGGAAATTTTCTGCTAAAATGAAACCAATTTGTTCATTTATCTCCAGCTCCGGAGGTGATAAATAATGAAAAATACGGCATGAGTCCTGATTGGTGGGGACTGGGCTGCCTGGTTTACGAGATGACTGCAGGACGATCGCCCTTCCGTGCCCGCAAAGAACGAGTAAAACGGGAGGAAGTGGAGAGGAGAGTGCAGGAGGAAGAGGAGGAGTACAACGACAAGTTTACAGAGGACGCCAAGGCCATCTGTAGAATGGTGATGCTCAATAAAAACTTGTTTGTATGGAGGGAGCGGGGGATTGAGGGAGGGAGGGAAATGAATGATGAATAATTGAATGATTCAATCTCTGCTTCTTCTCGCCCAGCTGCTCACCAAAGACCCGAAGCAGAGGCTGGGGTGCAAGGCGGATGGAGCGGCAGGAATCAAGGCCCACTCGTTTTTCAAAAACATCAACTTCAAGAGGATGGAGGCTGGAATAGTGGACCCTCCCTTTGTGCCTGATGTGAGTAGTACACGCTGCATGTTCAAATCAGTCTCACTGCTGACAACTTGTTAAAAAAATGCTGCTAATCTTGCTGTTATCAGTATGAGTTCATTTTAATCACTGCTGCAGTAAGAATAGTCAAAAACGGATACCCCAAGGGGAAAAATTCTTTTTAAGGACAGCATGTTAGTCTCTGAAAAAGCAAAATTATATAATAAGACAAACTTGTCTCTTGTTTTGATTCTCAACTTCATTTTTTTATGGTCATTGCCCTCTCCCAGCCTCGGGCAGTGTACTGTAAGGATGTTCTGGACATAGAGCAGTTCTCCACAGTCAAGGGGGTAAATTTGGACCAAACTGACAACGATTTCTACTCCAAGTTTGCTACGGGCAGCGTTTCCATCCCATGGCAGAATGAGGCAAGTGTGTGCACTTTGACATTTTTACACCGAGCAGAGTGTATTTTCACCACCTGTAACTCCCACCTTCACCTCGTCTTACATTTCCATCTCTTTTTTTTTTCCCCCTTCTCACTTCAGATGATAGAAACTGAGTGTTTCAGAGATTTGAATGTGTTTGGGTCTCAAGGAACGAGACCTCCAGACCTGGACTGGAATCAGCCGCCCGAGCCACCTCGACGCAGCCTGCTGGACAGGATCTTCAGGAGACATGTGGGTGACGACACGGAAACGTTCATAAACCCAGACACACTTGTTCAAATCAACTCACGCCGATCTCCTTCTCTCTTCATCTCCTGCAGCACCCAGAGGTGTCCATTTCCAACAGCCGAGTGCAGTCTTCCAGTGTAAACTCTGTGGACTCCATGTCCAACTCTGCCCCCTAGTGGCACCGTTACTGTGTGGGAGCCACATACACACAAAGGGAAAGAGTGCTGAGGGGCTTCCCTGCTGCTGATTGGTCCACAGCTGGGGCCTGAGCAGCAGCCAGAGACAGTCTGTCTAAAAGCCTAAATGGTCAGCCCATGGGGAGGGAGGGGGGATGACCAGACCCTGAGACCCTGGGCATTTGAAGTTGGATGGTCAGTGTTGCAGAGATGTTTGGAAATAATGAGACAAACTTTACTTACCCTCAGGATTGTTGGACTATAGAACAGAGCCACTGATGTTGATGAAAACCGAAAAAGGATAGTAACCAAGCTAATATTCAGGGGATCCACTGTATAATAAAGACCACCACAGGGAATAGAAGATGGGGTCTTGGTGAATTTACTTTTTGTTTGTCTGTTTTTCCAGAAAAAAAAAATCTTTTTTCATTTTCAGTCTTTCTGGCCTGTATCTTGTACCAATAACTGTCCATCTGTTAACATCCCCACCTTCCAAGTGGTACCATCTGCACAACTCATACTCTTAACTTATTCTTTGTCTGTATTTCACCTCCCATACCTCAGATCACTCCTAAACATTCAGAAGACATCACCTCAACAACCTCAACACATAATGTACATTGCCTTGCGTACACTCAGGCCAAAGATTACAGTTTAGTTTTGTGATACTGTCGTCATGTTGGAGGATTCTTTTTTTTTTTGTTTGTTTTTTTGAGGTTTTTAGCTGTCCTGTAGAACCACAGGAGGGTCAGAATGTGTGATCCGTTTTATACACTTTCTCTAAATATGAGCCTGCAAACATATCATACTGCTTAAAGCTCACATGCATACAGTACATACAAAAATCTGATAGACGCACACACTCAAGAGTTGTGAGAACTGTGTCGTGTTTTCATTGCATGGACAAGTGTAAGTATGGACAGCTGTATCCCTTTTGCTTCTGCATACCTCATTCCACTGATGTTGCCATCGTATACACACTCCCTCGGTTTACAGTTTCACTTTATATTTGACATTAAGTGGAATTTTAAAATCTAATTATAAGCTGTACAGAAACACAAATCCTTTTTTTTTTGAGTGTATGTGTTCAGCTTTCTGCAAAGTCCCACGGAGTGGAAAGGAACACATGCACTCAGCCTGACTTACAAGTTGCACAATTTAAAATAATGTCATGCTGTTTTGTTACCAAATGAAAATGTTTTACCTCTGATCATTAAGGCACATTCTTGTATCGATATTGTCACATGCCGCTTGTTTTCTACATCCAAAACTAAAGTGTTCTTGTTCTCCCTTTGCCTTTTCCCTCTGAAATATTGCTGCCTCGCCATTGTTGTCTAATGTACAGATATTTTTCTGTAGTTTGCCCCGTGACACTTTACCCTTAACATGCTCTTCAAGATGCCTCACAAATCTAAAGGGTCTTCCTCTTGTTCTGTGTCCAAGCGTAATCAAAGACACGGGGTATCAGCAGCTATGAAAGGTGTAATTTTCTTTAATCCATGGGAGAGCGGAGTATGAGGGGAAGGACCCAGAGGACCCTACAAGCACCACATAAAGAAGTGGCCTTCTCGCAGCAGCACAGCCAATCAAAAGAGAAGAGCCCAGTCTCTTCTGATTGTTTTAAGAATGTGGTAGTATCCCTATATGAGATAGTGAAAGCTGGTCCATGCAGTAATTCTGATCATTCCTACTGATCTCTCGCGAGCCTGTTTTTTCTTTATCTGCATACTTGACATTTAAAAAAAAATTTATAAAAAAATTGAATCAGACTAAAGTGCCTCCTTGTTAGCATGCTCTCCCAGACAATGCCCACACAGACATCAGCACTTTGTTCATTCTCTGACTGTCATACTCTGTTTGCTTTGCCGAGGAACGCATCAGTACCAATACACAGACTTAGTATGTTAGAAATGAAGGGAAGGAGGAGAGGAGGGAGTTGATGAGGGACTTTTCCTTCTTAATGTGATGTACAGCGAAGTGCTGAGTGCATGTGAAAGCCAAACCCACTGTGTCTTTCAAGTCCCAATAAACTCTGTACTATAGTTTGAGTACTCTACTGTTTGTTTGCCTCGTTATTCCCCTGTCTGTTATTTATGTGACCAAAGACATGTTCAATATACAATACAATTTGATATTCATTTCTTTCATGAATGTATGAATATATTTTTTAGGAATAGCATTATGGATTGCTGTTTTATTGTTTGGATCAAATATCTGACGACAAATCTTATATCTTGTAATTTATTTAAAGAGATGTAACGATCCCATGCTCCAAAATATACTCCAATTCCTCAACTTGCCTGGATTTTGAAGATTACACCATTTACAGTAAAAAGGAATCAAGATCATTGAGCAATTCAGGGAATCTGGAGAATAAGTGATAAGGCCCAAAGTAAATATCACTATGATATTGGCAGCACTACATTGGAGAAGGATTCTGTAATGGAAACCATGGCATGGCCCCAGGAACCATTTAAAAATTCATATTCAGTCAAATCTTTTATGAGCAAATGCAATTCCAATTTGTTTCATGCAAAAACAATAAATGAAAGTTACTCTAATATTGTGGGCTACTTAAACATAGTAAATATACTTTAAAAAAAAAAAAAGGATATAGAGGTTTCGCACAAACATTCTAGGTGTTCCTGTCTCTCTTAGGGAAGCTGTCATAGCTTAGAAAGACAATTGTCGACCACAGACTGCATCCATCACAACAACATGCTGTAATTTCTCAGTGGAAGAGTCCAGGTGCTGGACTTTTCATCAATAAAGAACGCTTCAGTTCAATTCAGTCACTTTATTTCCCTTCTAAGGGGCAATTGAAGGCTCATTGAGCAGCAGCATGAAAACATTTGGCACGTCATCGAAATAAAACTGAAAGATTTAAAGAAGCCACAGGACTAGAATCTTGCATTGGACTGAAAGTGGACAACACTGATCACCTAAATAAAACTCTAAAACTGCTCCCCTCACCTTCCAGGCATTTACAGACTGTTGTTTGAAGAATAGAGGATATCACACAAGATCTCATCCCAACTTTTGTTGCTGTCATCATTGTCACATTCATCTAATATCTATCATGAAATAATCAGTTTCAGCTGGTTACACAACATTTTACTTAACAACTGTCTGTACAGAACAAACGTATCTAAATGTAATATTTATTACATAGAAAACCTTTACTGCATTGCCAATGGTTTGCTTTTGGCAGCAACATGGTAACTACTAGTAGACAAATTGATAATTATTGAAGTTTCAGGAGGATTGTTACTTTTGTCAAACATTAAAACTGCTTTTTTTCTCTGTTTTTTTTTTTTTTTTTTTTTAATTGACCAAAGCTGTTGTCCTAATAGTTTATGTTTGATTAACCTCATCTTCATTGGAGGCGGAGTGCCTCTTCAATACTGAATTAACTCAGTTCTCCTGGGAGCAACATGTAAGATGTTTGACTGCTAGTCACAAGGAAAGTAAACAGATGATCTGAACAGGATCAGATTCAAATCCAAAAAAGAATCATAAACAATCTGTACTGTCCAAAAAAATCCCAATAGAAACAAAACTAAAAGCCAAACTAAACAGGGAGCTCCAAACAGATGGTGCAGGCGGGGATGGGAATGAGGCGGGGATAACGACAGGGTCTACCATGAAGCCCGACTGAGACTGAGCAACTAACCAGACCAGAAACCAGGACACAAACCTGACACCTGCATGCACACATGAGGAGAAAGGGATGAACAATGCACAGATGGAAGACACTAACCTGCACATGGAAACACACCACAGACACAAAACCCGTGAAATCAGACCTAAACATCCACATTGAGATGAGTTTCACAAGCAAATATGACAACAGATAAATAACCAGGTGATGCTACAAGACTTGACCTCTCTGGATAATTGAGTGTAACTAAGAGATGAAAATGCATGCATCATGACTTTCAAGATTAACAGATCAAACACCTGCTTGTCAATATTTAAATGACATAACAAGAATAATCATCAAGGAGGGTTCGAAACAACAAGACCAGACAAGTAAGACACCCGGAACCATGTGGAAATCAAACATAAGGGAAACACACTGGGAAAACAAGTAAAATACAAAACACAACATCATGGCCATGAATATTACACTAACATGAGCCTGTATTCACAGTATTGGTGATGTACATTATAAGCAGCAAACAAGGTTAGCGCACCATGAAAGCATCTATGTTAATTTATACAGGTCTTCTTCAACATGAGAGTTGCTTTTCAAATTCTTTTTGGTTTTCAGCAACAAGTAAAGTAACAGCATCACTTTTCCCAGATCTAACATGTAGCAGTAATTGAGAACTTGTCTTGAATATCTTGCACCACATTGCATTTAAAATTCAGAAAACCACATGTAAAGCCAACCCTCCTGTTCTTTAATACACATCATCAGTTTGTAATGATTACATTATCTGGAAATCAAAAGCTACAGCACTTATAGAAAGGCACTTACATTTCTGAGTCAGTTTTATGGGATAAACTCTGTAACCTTCAGGTTGTAAGACCTTTTGCCAGCGCAGGATCCACTTTAGAGAAATGCAGTTTGTATCAGGACTGATGCTCATTAAAATATAATGCTGCTTTTTGCCAAACAGGGAGCCATTAAGAGCAGGCATATGAACCACGATGACTGATGAGTCGTTGTCTCAAAAAATAAAAAACACAGAGAATGAGAGCGAGAGAGAGAGAGAGAGAGAGAGAGAGAGAGAGAGAGAGAGAGAGAGAGATTTCCAATGTGGAGATGTGGACATGTAATTGGTCGAATAGTACTGGGCCTGTGTGTTCTCATGTTAAATGACTGAGTTCACCTTGTAGAAGGCCGGTGGGTCTGATGAATGGGTCCAGTCATCCAACCAGAGGGACACGAGGTCTCAGGTTAAGGTGACTTCAGTCTTTCTTTGGGATTTATGAACCCGTTAAGTTTCTCTGAGCTCATTCGCATTTACTAATCAGATGGCCTCATACTCTCCTGACAGGTTTCCCTTAGTGTGTGTGTGTGTGTGTGTGTGTGTGTGTGTGTGTGTGTGTGTGTGTGTGTGTGTGTGTGTGTGTGTGTGTGTGTGTGTGTGTGTGTGTGTGTGTGTGTGTGTGTGTGTGTGTGTGTGTGTGTGTGTGTGTGAGCCCGTTGAGACAATATTAATCTAAGATAGCTCAGACTTCTCTTGGATGAAGTAAGCAAGGTTCCCAAAACATGTGAGCAGCTAAACAAAACATGTTATTCGCAGATGGTGGCGTGCCATTTGACGCTCAGCCAAGCTTCCTGGAACAACTTCCATACAGAGTGTGATTCAACTGACAGAGAGGCAGAATGGTGCAGATGAAGTTATGCTGTCGGCATGATGAAATGGGATGTGTTTGACAAGTTTTAACGATGGAAAAACTGTTTCCCACTCCAAGTAACTCTATTTAACCTCATATAAGGTCAGCTTGGAGAGGGTCCTGCTTGTTTACTTTGTAACATCCTGTTTTCTGTATTATGCTTTTAATGTTTTTTTTCGTCTCTATTACAATTTGTATGGGAAAATAAATCTGTATGTCCTGAAATAGTTTAGGCTACTTAACTAAAGAAATAAACAAAACAAGCAGCGTTGGCCAGGACCTCACCCCCTGGCCCGTCGGGGTCGGCCCATTTAAATGTTATATACCTGAAAATAGAATTAAGGACATAATTTTTACATGTCCATAATTCTATTGCCAGTCTTGATGAGTGTGCCAAATTTGAGCGTGTTTAGTAGGTCAAATTTGGGCTAATAGCCGAATTTTCTGGAGTGAAAGAAAACATAAGAAGAAACGCACGAAATACAATAGGGTCCTGGCCTTTCGAGCTCAGTCCCTGAGAAAAGCTACAAGCAGCCTTGATCTGGATTTTGTACTAATCATGGCCTCATGTTATTCACCCAGTCACACACACCAATGGAGGCTGCAGGGCGCTGCCACTCCAATGGGGGTGGTTTGGGATTCAGTGTCTTGCCCAAGGACACTTTTGCACACAAGCAGGTGGAGATGGGATTTGAATCTGCAATCTACCGATTGGGAGACGACCGCTCTACTGACCCAAGCCTGGCTATCTGGACGTCATAACAACGTCCAAACCTTTAGATGACATGACACAATGGGGGGAGTGACACCACCTGGGATTGAACCCAAACCTCTTTCATGAGAGGTATGTTTCCTAACCACTAGACCAACAGTGCACATGTGCATATGTCAAATCTGACAATGCATTTGTAAACATGTCACTTATATATGACAAGCTCAAAAAAGTATTATGAATCTATGTGATCTAGGGCACACGTTTAGTCACAATACTTTTTTGACTGATTACATTTATATCAAAATAGTGATTACATTTATATAAAAGTTTAAAGAGAATCTGTTTTGTATTTGATGTGGGAGGAGAAGGGATTTGTTGGGTTTTTCTCTGTTTAAAGCACCTATAAATGACTGTTGTATTTGGTGCTTTATAAATAAAGTTGAATTGAATTGAATTAATTAAGCCATTTCTTTTTTGTGGCTTTATGATTTCATGTTTGGTGATGAAAGACTATGATGACACAATTGTACTTCAAAGACACCTTTTGATCTTTATTTCCTTTGACTTCAGTTAAATTGTCAGTTCACCTGCCAGCGGTTGTGAGACACGTCTGACCTTTTTACAGAGAGACAGACCTTTTCACCGAGAGACCCTTTCACTACTACATTGTTCGCAAAGGCTTACTTCTAGAGAGCATTATTTATTCACATCAATACTGTGAGTAGAATGAAAAAAAGGTATACGTTTTCTCCTGGAAATGCAAACCTCTAGTTTCACTTTAATTTCAGATTGACTGTCAGCTCACCTGCCAGTGGTTGTGTGAGACTTAATCCACATTGAGATTGTTCCAGACTCCATTTATTCACATCAATAATGTGAGTAGAATGAAAAAAAAGTACATTTGGTGAACTTGCATGGCTCATGAAAAGCAATTTTTTTGGGATAAAAGAAGATCATTATCGATGTGTAATTACTATGAGTGTGTTGCCGATTTTCTGTGAAATATTGACAATACATTATTAAGAATATTTGTTCCAGATTATAGTGACGAAATGGAAAACCTGACGTTACTTCCAGAAATGGACACCAACGAGGGTCAAATCCTCCACGACATGCTCCAGATTTTGAATGTAAGTTGTTGTTAAATACATTTTATAAGTCATAAGTATTTCCAGTAGAACCATGTAGTTTTGGATGTAAAAGAAATGAGAGGGAGATTGAAGACCACAATAACATTTACTAAAGTACTGTAGAAATGAAATTGATCAGGTCTAATGATTGTCTTTGCTTGTGTTTTACAGTATATTTGTGGCGCTCCCACTATAGACAGACAAATTCTGGCGACACAAGTAATGGGAGTCGCAGCAAAGAGTTTGAAAACTCTAAACAACAACAAACAGAAAATCACCTCACTCGAACAGGAGCTAAAAAACCTGAGTGAAGAAGTGAAATCTTCTGGGAAAGACATGGAGGTGGTGTGCACCTCTGATAGAGAGCAGGAGGAGGAGCAGCAGGAGGAGGAACAGCAGCTGGAGGAGCAGCTGGAGGAGAAACAGCTGTTGGAGCAGCAGCTGGAGGAGCAGCTGGTGGAGCAGCACCTGCTGGAGCAGCTGGAGGAGAAACAGCTGTTGGAGCAGCAGCTGGAGGAGAAACAGCTGGTGGAGCAGCTAGAGGAGATGCAGCTGGAGGAGGAGCAGCTGGAGGAGATGCAGCAGGAGGAGCAACAGCTGAAGGAGAAACAGCTGGTGGAGCAGCTGGAGGAGGAGGAGCAGCAGCTGGAGGAGATACAGCTGGAGGAGCAGCAGCTGGAGGAGGAGGAGCAGCAGCTGGAGGAGGAGCAGCAGCTGGAGGAGCAGCAGCTGGAGGAGATACAGCTGGAGGAGCAGCAGCTGGAGGAGGAGGAACAGCTGGAGGAGGAGCTGCTGGAGGAGATTCAGCTAGAGGAGGAGCTGCTGGAGGAGAAGCAGTTGGAGGAGGAGCCGCTGGAGGAGGAGCTACTGGAGGAGGAGCTGCTGGAAGAGCCGCTAGAGGAGCAGCTGGAGGAGGAGCAGCTGGAGGAGGAGCAGCAGGAGGAGGAGCTGCTGGAGGAGGAGCAGCTGGAGGAGGAGCAGCTGGAGGAGGAGCAGCTGGAGGAGCCGCTAGAGGAACAGCTGGAGGAGGAGCTGCTGGAAGAGCCGCTAGAGGAGCAGCTGGAGGAGGAGCTGCGAGACAAACAGCTGGAGGAGGAGCCGCTGGAGGAGGAGCTGCTGGAGGAGCCGCTAGAGAAACAGCTGGAGGAGGAGCTGCTGGAAGAGCCGCTAGAGGAGCAGCTGGAGGAGGAGCAGCTGGAGGAGGAGCAGCAGGAGGAGGAGCTGCTGGAGGAGGAGCAGCTGGAGGAGGAGCAGCTGGAGGAGCCGCTAGAGGAACAGCTGGAGAAGGAGCAGCTGGAGGAGGAGCAGCTGGAGGAGGAGCCGCTAGAGGAACAGCTGGAGAAGGAGCAGCTGGAGGAGGAGCAGCTGGAGGAGGAGCTGCTGGAGGAGCCCCTAGAGGAACAGCTGGAGGAGGAGCAGCTGGAGGAGGAGCTGCTGGAGGAGCCGCTAGAGAAACAGCTGGAGGAGGAGCAGCAGGAGGAGGAGCTGCTGGAGGAGCCGCTAAAGGAACAGCTGGAGGAGGAGAAGCTGGAGGAGGAGCAGCTGGAGGAGGAGCAGCTGGAGAAGGAGCTGCTGGAGGAGAAACAGCAGGAGGAGAAGCTGTTGGAGGAGGAGTCGCTGGAGGAGGAGCAGCTGGAGGAGGAGGAGGAGCAGCTGGAGGAGAAGCTGTTGGAGGAGGAGCCGCTGGAGGAGGAGCAGCTGGAGGAGGAGCAGCTGGAGGAGGAGGAGCAGCTGGAGGAGAAGAAGCTGGAGGATGAGCAGCTGGAGGAGGAGCAGCTGGAGAAGGAGCTGCTGGAGAAGGAGCTGCTGGAGGAGAAACAGCAGGAGGAGAAGCTGTTGGAGGAGGAGCCGCTGGAGGAGGAGCAGCTGGAGGAGGAGGAGGAGCAGCTGGAGGAGGAGGAGGAGCAGCTGGAGGAGAAGAAGCTAACCCTATCGCCAGTGAAGAGCACGGAAACCCGCAGAAACACTTGTTTCTCAGAGTGGAAGGAAAGACTGGAGAGATTCAGGAGTGAGCGATGCGAGAGACTAAAGAAGCAGGAGAAAGAGGGGAGTGAAGGAGAGAGGCGGGAGGGAGAGAGAGGAGGGAGAAAAAGGAGAGGCAGGAAGAAGAGGAGAGGGAGAGGGAAGAGAGAGGAGGAGAGAGAGAAGACGGAGAGGCAGGAAGAAGACTTGAAAAAATAAATATTCTCCTGTCAAAAATGTTCGTCCATACTGGATTTTTTGGGGGAATAAATTCTGTCTGATTTTCTTTCTGTATTTTTCTTTTGTATTCATGAATATATTAATATTTACTCATCTAGTGACACTCCTGCAGCATACATACACAGACAGCACAACTTGTGCTGAAAACAAAACAAGTCTAATACATGGTTATGCGTCACAGGGTTAAGGTTTTACATAGCACATAGCGTCAGTGGCATTTCTATATGTAAATCCTTGGTGGGGCAAGATTTTATTTCAGGTCTATTGACACCACTGGATGCCAAAGTAAAGGTGCACAACTGAATAACCAATCAAACAGAACAGCAAGACGAGACCAATAACCAGGAAGTACAGTCCTCCCTTACTTTGTTCAATTTGGGAGGAAGATTTATTCACAGACAAGGAAATATTGTTGATAATTTTAAAGAATTAACAACATCATTTGCATGCAGTCCTTTCTCATGACACCTTTCTATCAAAAGAGCCCGTTGAAGAAGATTGGAGTTTCTTCCTGGGACGAGTTTGCACTAGAAAATTTGGAGACAATCTGATACAACAGAATACCACACACTATTCATGTAGTTTATATTCAAAATTTTTTAATCATTACTTTGTTTAAATGTATGTATTGTCAAAACATGAGAAACCTGATGCTCATGGGACCAAACTGGCCCGCAAGTAAATTGAAGGTTTTTGGGATATTTCACTGACTTTTGCACTTGAAGGTTTCATCAACCTTTGATTCTGGACTGAGGAATGAAGAAGAGCTGCGCGAGCCTCTCGCCACACTCTACGTGCCACATATTGGTTTAGTTTCATCAACCCTTGAGCAGGGTTGTTGGTGAAATCTGTGCTCAAAGCCGCGTGGAGGAGCCGGCGGAATTCGGCATTCGGAACTTTGATGGCGAATTCAAAAAAAATCACTGGACTAGTCAAAAAGTTGAACATAATTATTGAGCAGTAGAGTCTCCTCTATCATCTCATAGTATTTTGAAGGCGATCCGATATTCGCCCTCAGAGGAGATAACGTTTAAACTGCGGCGAGAAGGCGAAATTTGGTGTTCGGAACTTTGATGGCGACTAAAAACAAAAAAAAATATTCGGGATTCTTGAGGAGGAGAGTCTCCTCTGTCATTTGATACGTTTTTGAAGTCCATAGATATTCGCGCTCAGAGCAGCTAGCGATTGCAAATCTTAATTTGAAAGGCAAATTGTAGACTTCCTGTCGGATTTAGGTCAGGGGTACCGAGACGTGATTTGTAGGGCTCGATGAGACGAACAATTGAGTGTTTGGTTTGATCTCGCCTCGACATTCCTACGGGCCGTGGTGGCTGTTTAAGTATTTTTGGTAGCCTTTGTAGTGTTTGTAGGTGGCGCTAGAGAGTACATTTTGGCACGCTGGGGGTTAATTTTTACATTTCCTTAATTCTATTGCCAGTCTTTATGAGCGTGCAACATTTGGTGAGTTTTTGAGCAAGTTTGCTCCAATAAAGGAATAATGATAAGAAGAAACACTACAAAAACAATAGGGTCCTGGCCTCCAGGCCCGAGCCTCGTCCTTTCTCCTCCGTCCCTAATTATTGATGCAATGATACATCTTATATTTATTTTTTTCAGTGTGAAAATAACCAGAATATAAGCACAAGTGTGATGTAATTTGAAATACCCTCTCTGTAACTAACCTTGACTTTTGCCTTCAAAATTTGCTTTTTCATTATTTCAGAGATTATAGAAAAATCAACCAATTCTTAATATTAAATTGCTTTGTTTGTTTTATTCTCCTCCTCAGCTTGTTAAAACATCACACATATTAGACACAGCATTATACTAATTAAAGTACCGCTTTGGATGTAATCTGGGTTCTTTTTTTTAAAAGGAACTATAACCTTGTCACAAGCAGAAAATTGGATTCAGAAGCAGTTTTGATGTGATAAAAGTGTATTGAAAATCTTTCTTGAGCTCTCTGAGAGTTCAGGGTCATCAGATCCCAAAACAGAACAGCAAAGTTAACGACTCGTTTCTACTCTGTTTAAAAGCTACGATAAATGTGTTGTATTAATGCTGAGAAATAAGTCATGATTGGGAACAAACAGCCCAAACTCAATGGAAAATTGTTGCCCTTAAATCTCATTGAGTTTCACGGCTCATGGAGGAGTGGATGAGTCACTCAGGGTCTCCTCATGATGCTCACTGGTATGGGAATGTTTGTTTGTGTATGTGTGTGTGTGTGGGGGGGGGGGGTGGTGCTCAGCACTGGATGTTATCTATCTTACACCGTGTTGGTGAGACTCTGAAACATACTCATGCTCATAATGTTCAGCGACCTTGGTGACATGGCCATTGGAAAAGTGAGGTGATGTGGGTGTGTGTTTATCTACGTGATGATAGCGCAGTGGCCTTGTGGGAAGTGCTCTTATATATACGCACAGTGTCGAACGTCTGCAGACCGAGGAATAATCTCTACGGCTCTCTCACCCATTTTGCCACTACTTCGCTCTCTAGATTATCTGCACCACAAGCAGAATCTGAATCTTTTGTGACTCAGTTGATTTTCTACTTTTAAGCTCCTTAAAACTTCTAGAAGGGAAAATGCTGCCTGCAACTTTTAAACTGTGTGCTGGCATCTCCTATCGACACATGAGGAATATGACAGGTGAGTGAGGAAAAACCCAGTTTTTTAAAAGTATTTCTTTATTAAAGTATTTCAGGTTTTCTCTATTATACTTTGTGTTACAAATGCTCAATTTTAATCTTCAGGTCCACAAATGTCCAGCATCAAAGCTCTAAATGACTTAAAATAGATGAATTTGATTTATTTATTTATTTTATTTTTTTAGTATCTCTCATTTGTGTTTTCTCATCGTTCTCACTGCAGAATGTGAAATGTGATGAATGATCACAGTCGTGTCTGTCCATGTTTTCCAGGTTTGAGAAGGAATGCCATGGTTGCCATTCATCATGAGCTGAGCAGACTCTCTGGTCCAGGGCCCAGCAACTGGATCAGCCAAGTCCGTCGACGCAGCTCCCTCCTCAGTGAGTTGTTGCCATTACAGAGGCAGTTTAATTCCATACAGATGCTCAGAATATAAGCGATGGACATAATAAACCGTGTGATGATTCCTTCTGAAACACAACAACATGACTGTGGGACGTTCCCATGATTTAGTAACTTGCTGTTCTCTTTTCAGGCTCTCGGATCGAAGAGAATGTGCACAGCGAGGAGGAGATGTCCTACGTGAAGCAGGGTGAGAACGCACTGCAGAAAGCCATCGGCATCCTCAGCGAGCAGGACGGCTGGACCATCGAAACTGTAGCTGTGAGTACAAACTCACACACCGGGCAGAGTGATTGTCCTCAGAGGCATTGAGTCATTTAGAAAGTCACGACTGCAGGTGCTCGAGCCGGGATGATCACAGAAGGGCGTCTTATGATTCACGGTTCCTTTGGGAACATTGGATAGCCCTTCCTGGTCTCAGATGATGTACTTTTCTGATTAGTTCCCGTTTCAACCATTTTTTGCAGCCCAATGGGGACAAAGTCCTGAGTAAGGTGCTGCCTGATGTTGGGAAGGTGTTCAAGCTGGAGGTGGTGTTGGAGCAACACCCGGACAATCTGTATGAAGAGCTGGTGGGAAACATGGAGCAAATGGGGGAATGGAATCCAAATGTGAAAGAAGTCAAAGTAAGTGCTTCAAAAATATTCCTCGTTTATATTCAAAATCCCCAATCAGCACAGCAAATGCTGACTTCTTTGTCATTAAAAATGTTTCTCTTTGATGCATCAGATTCTTCAAAAGATTGGCAAGGACACAATGGTCACCCATGAGGTGTCTGCAGAAACACCAGGTAATCTGGTGGGACCGAGGGACTTTGTCAGCGTCCGCTGCGCCAAACGTCGAGGCTCCACCTGCTTCCTGGCTGGGATGTCTACTCAGCACCCAAAAATGCCCGAACAGAAGGGCGTTGTCAGGTAAATTAATCTGTCAGTCAGGTGTGCTACATATTTTAACAGCAGTGACATGTGCATGCATGTATGTGTGGAGAGAAATTGATTTTTGTTTCAGCAGCACGTTAGAAGATTCCTGACCAAACTGCCAGATCCTCTATTGTTGCCCTGTTCGTACACTAAAGACGTACATTTTTTCCCTTCTTATATCCCATGGCTTGGAACAAACTGCGTGCCTATATAAGGCAAACAACTATATTAGATAGTTTAAGGACACAGTTATTTGAATGGCTTTTATTTTGCACATTTTTTTTATCCAAATTGTTTTGTCATTTATGCGTTATCTTCTGCCCTAATTTGGACTCCTCTGTTTTAATGTTATCTTTTAAAATGAGTTTTTATAAAATAAACTGATCCTGTCCTTTAAAGTCTTTGTCACTGTTTTGAGTGTTTTCCTATTTTATGCGGAGGATTTTGGAGTGCAGGTTGTGTAAGCATTCAATATAAATACAGATTGTTACTAGGAAAACTACTTGTGTGCAAAGAATGAATAACTATTTGTTGTCTCATGATGTTTAATTACCTCTATTTTCAGAGCGGAGAACGGGCCCACCTGTATTGTTATGAAGCATTGTGCTGACGATCCAAATAAAACCAAATTCACCTGGTTACTAAGTCTAGACCTAAAGGTAAATCAATACATATAACTTATATCTATATGTGATACCTAACTGTCATGACTGCCTTCTTTGTAATAGAATTTCAAATCAATCTCTCTGTGAAACGTATTTGAGAAAATAAAATTAACCAAACTATGATTTTGTCTCATCAGGGCTGGATCCCCAAGACAATCATAAACAAAGTGCTCTCCCAGACGCAGGTGGACTTTGCCAACCACCTCAGGCAAAGGATGGCTGATAATGTTTCTATGGGGATGGCGCCTGCTTGCTGACACACGACGTCTCCTGAGCTTTGACACTGTGCACTGAAGAGTGGCAGAAAAACAACCACTGCTCATTAAAGAAATCAAGTAAATCTGTTAAAAAAATAAAATAAAAATACTGTAATTCTGAGTGTATTCAGAAAATCAGATGAAGATTGTGCTTTTCTGAGGTTTTATACAAATTGTAGCTTCCAGAAATAGAAAATATGTCAGAAGGTGTAACATCTCTGACCAAAGCCTTGTAGTTTGATTTTTTATTTTCTAGCAATGGCCAGGATTAGATCATGTGTGTTCCTATTAAGTACCGAGACCCATATTTGCACATTTTAGAACAACAAATAAACTTTTCTGATCAAGTTTTGAAATGGCTTGTTTAGGATTTGCCTCCTTGAGTCTATAAGTAAAATCTCTTATTGGATGGATGACTCTACCTGTTCATGGATCACAGACTTAATAATCAGACAAAGTTGAATAATTTTTATATTTTGTGATTGTTTGCTGGCTTTGACAATCAGTTTTGTGTAATTCTCTGCCTCACATTCTTCATAATGGGTTCAACAACAATATAAGTAAAATGTAGGTAGACTTGATGAATTTTAATGAATTTACACAGTTGAAGGTTGTATTTTTTACACAGTCCTATTTTGTACACAGTTCAGAGTTCTAAAGGTTAATGATAGCAAACCTCTTCAAATACAGTACATGTTTTAAAGTGAATGTCTCACTGATGCCTCCTGCTGGTGAAATTAAAGGCTGCAATTTGCCAACTCATTGATGAGCTCTCTGCTCAACCTGGTCAGAAAACAGAGGGCACCACTAACTCATATTGTTTCATTGTAAAAAACGTTTGTGTTATTGTTGCTCCCTTTGCCATGAAATTGCACTTTTATTTCAATGTATTATTTATTGATATCGCATAGACGCATAACATTACAGCCACTCTACAAGACAACGGTGTTCTCTAAATATGTATGATGTATGCTTTTATTGTGGTGGTGGAAAAGTAGATTTACAGTTGAAAGAGTTGTTGTTGATGCACACGAACTTAAATAAAATGCCATTATTCTCATATTCATTTAATTGGTTGTTAACATGATTGCAAAAACAATATATTTGTGAATCTTTACCCACACGCTTGCTTTGTTGCAAAGATGTTTTTTTTCCTTGCCTTGTGCCAAAAAGAAATTTCCCTCAAGCGAAAGATAAATCAAAGATACTCCTTCACATACAAACATTGTTGTTAGGATTTTATGGCTCTTTACAAAGAAAGAAAAGAAAATTGTGCTTCACAAAAAGTGTTTTTCTGATCCATGATGAGTTTTCACACTGACATTTTGCCAGAATGAGCAGGTGTTTGGCCGTTGAGATGTGTGAGAAGCTCAGCAGCTATAGCAGCTCAGCGTGAGCCAGCAGCGCATTCCCTAAGATCGAGTAACAGTGGATTTCATCCCAAACAGGAAATCTGTCCTCTATTATTGCCAGTTGTGTAACATTTCTCCCATTTCGTGTAGTTTTGTTGGATCCAAAGAACTGTTTTGTAACAACTCATTTCCTTGGAATCAAAGCAGACTACAGGGGCTGTGCAGGATCAGTTAGGAAAACCAATAACGGTGTCACTGGCTGTCTTACATAATCAAGATATTCACTGGCACTACTTCAATACTATGCAATAATGTCTGATCAAGAAGACCTGAAGTGGGATTCTGAAGTCAATTTGAAAGTGAGCTGACCACTGAGGTAGCCATTTTTCTACTTTTTCCAGAAATAATTCCTGAGATAAAATGTGGAGTTTTGCTGATCCTGACTCATTTGTGCTTCAAAAGACATTCGTGTTCAAGTAGATTGGTTTGAAGTCCTGTTTGCGTAATGCAAAGCAAAGACTTTTTATCCCTGGAAGAATATATGAGGAAGTAATAACTGACATCTGCTCAGAAACCTTAAAATAATCTGAACATAACCAGATGTGACTTAAACTGTCTGCATTCAGAGATCTTATTCCACTCTTTGTGCGTAATGAGAGGAGACGAGAAATCCATGGCGCAGGAAAGAGACAATTATATTAAGTTGTGTAATAAGACTGGGAAGACAAAACAATGAATCCTTGGCAATGATGACAGCCTTGATTAATTTGTTTTCTCGTAAGTATTTGTTTTCATTCCCTCAATATCCATCTCTGCATCCTTGACCAGAGCTCAGCTGTAAACAAAAAGCTTTTTCTAACAGACAAGAAATGTAGACAAATCCACATTCCTGATATTAAAAGGCAACTCCAAACACTCTCAAGAGGTAAGACCCAATCTCTACAAGGGCTGAAAAGACAGTCGGTGGGTAGAAAGCTCTGTTTATTAAAGCAATAGGGAGGGCTGCTGCTGTAGTGGTGAGCATGCACCCTGCACAGCGAGAGGATCCCCAGATTGAACCCGGGTTCAGGGTCGGTGTGAACATGAACCTGAGTGACTGTCTATCTGTGTTTGTCCTGTGATGGCCTACAAACCCTGTGACCCTGCGGGATGAACTGTTTAGAAGATGTTTGGATGGATGCAAAAGAGATGTAAATGAGAGATTTAAAACAACCCAAGAAGCCAAATTGCAGCAAGGAAATGCAAAATGGAAACAAAAACATCACTGAAAATGCATAACAAAATGCAAAAATGACCACAAAGATACATGGTGGCTACAAACAGACGTGAAACCAACAGCAGACTGAAAAAGTGACACAGAGGTAGTAGTGGATCAATAGTGAATCAATCACGTTCAAAGGGATAAGAAATAAACAAAACTGTAAATAAAAGAAACATGTAAAATACTATGACGCAAAATCATAACATAGAAATGCAAATAGTGGGAACTTTAACCAATAATGACATGGAAAATAGCCAAAAGACAAAAAATTCTCATGAAAAAAATGTCAAACCCACAGAGAGGCAAAGAGCAACAAGTAAGTGTGAATGGACAAAAATGTGATGTGTCAGTAATAACATGTGCAACAGAAACAAACAAACAAAACCTGCCCCAGACAGAAGGGAAGAAGTTGATTTAAAGATAAAAAAAAAAAAAGCATCTAGAAATCAAAATCATTTCGATTAATCCAAAGAAAGAAAACAACAATACACAAAACAACCATGTTTTAACCACATAGACGTGGCCAAGGTGAGACACAAAATAACTAAAATTAGACCAAATTAGTTTTTTTAACATCATTCAAAATGACCCCAAAATGACACAAAATTATGTAAAACATTTGCAACATAGGCACTGAGTGACAAAAAATAGCTCAAGCTCATTATCATATTTTTAATGTTTCAGTCAGCCTTGATGAGATGCATAGGAAACACATACTATGTCTCTAGCCAGCGCCCCATGTTTTAAAAACAGCACCTATTAAAAAAAGAAGGCCAGAGTCTGTATCTACACTTTATTTTAATGCTGAGCGATTGAAGAGAAATTTGTCCCAGCAGTTCAGCCGTGTGTTTATACTTGAAGGCCAGAGGTCAGTCATTGTTTCTCAGCTTGAGGTAAAAATGCAACACAAAACAACCATGAGAAGAGAACCATGGTCGTCTGTGTGCAATGGGGCCAGGTTTCATATTCCACACCTGCCCTTGGAGGTTTCAGTAAAACTGGTTATTTTATTTCTAAAATGATGTTGTCATAATTCAGATTATGAAAAAGCCTGGGCTATGTCTATGGAGAATATTAACCCTAAAAGCATTTCTGTGATCAGGGCCCATGTTTCATGATTGGCACGTGTCATGAGGAGGTTAGATCAAAATATGCTATTGTTATCTATGAAATTATTAATAATATACCACATTTAATAATGTAATTCATCTCAAACCAGGAGAACTGTGGCTGTAATCGGAGCATGGTTGCGTCGATTGGGAAAAAAAAGGAGGTCGCAGTCAGGCTCCGTTGAGCGAGGGAAAAGCAATGACGTAATGAAGCTGATGTCGGACGGGAAACTACAATTCCCATGATGCACTGGGAAATTACCGTGGCCACTGGACGGGGGAAGGGAAGCTGAGATTGGAGGGAGAAACAATCAGAAACTGAGGTACTTTTTAAAAAAAGAATCAACCTACAATTCATCTTAAAACTGCCCGACAGGCCGCGGTGACGCAATGTTTCCAGCGTGTTCAGCAGGCGGCGGAGACTAAAGCTGCCTTATTGCCGCCGGATTTGAGGACAGACTCCTCCATCCCCGTTACAGTCCAGTAGAGCTCCGGTTAGCCCCGTTAGTTAGCCTGGCAGCTGGCGCCTCTCCGTCCGCCGGCTCTCCGCTACTTTCAATCACGGGCGGACTCCGTGACGTAGCTGGTTCCTGGGTGCTCGTCGCAGATTCGGTTCGGGTGGCGTCGGTTCCGTGCAGCGGTTGTGCGTTTTCCGCTGGAAGCCGCGGAGCTGCGTCTTTTGTGCCCGCGGGGCTGCTAGCTGACATGTTTGCTAAACCGTCGCCCGTTCCGGAGAGCAACGGGAGCCGCTGTCACCGCCGCGGCGTGTCCCTGTCCACGGCTGTCACCTGGAGACAATGAAAATAAAAAATAAGGAGGGTTTCGTGTAGTTTTGTCGACATTTCTCCGGACCGAGTCTGCAGCGCTTTGGCTGCGGGTTGAACTTTAAGAGTGTGCAGAGCTGCAACGTTGCGCATTGAAAATACTCAGTTACAAATAAAACTCGGAAGTGTGGTAAGTACATCGTGCATCTAATATACTATATTACACCCCCGTGCAGGCTTTAAGACCTTTTGCAGAAAAGATGGAAACATTTGTTTGCCTGTAATGTTTTAATTGGCAATCGTGGGTTCAATCTATTGTGCATATTAAACAATGTAAAGTGTTAGTAATACAGGTTTTAAATAGGGATTGTCTTCATCTGGATGACGACACACTTTATTGGGGTAGTTTTCCTAGCAATGTTGTAATCCCCTTGCATAAAGAGAAATAAAATCCAGCAAGTCATCACAGCAGAACAGTGCTGCAATAAAAGCAGCAGAAGGAATATATATATATTTGAAAATTCTAACAATAGCAAGGCAATATTATGAAGTCTGAAACATTTATATATTAAGAGGTAAGAATGTTGGTTATAAAAGAAGGTCAGTGTCCAGCTTAACATTCTGACTACAAGCATTCTTCTCTTACTTGTTATTTGCTGCTTATCAGGATAAAATGTTCCTCTAAATCGGTTTTGTCATGGTTAGACATCGGTCTTTCTTGACTTTTTTTTTTTTTTTTTTTTTAAACATTCCTGTGTATACAGTAGGTAATGGTGGATTTGTGTGTTGCTTGCAACGTGGATTTATTAACTTTGTTTTGTTGAATAATTGTTTTTGGTCTACCTTTCAGGGCCTGTGTGCTTGTGACCATCCCCCCTGAGGAGTTTGGCAATACGAGACCTCCCCCCGACCCACGTCCCTCTAAACTCTGACAATTTTTACTTTTTCTACCTGAGCTTCTGGGTTTTGTTTTTCTGTTTGGCGGGGGAAGGTGGAGGATTCAACACAGCTTTGGTGCAAGTAAAATAAAAGGATACTACCCATAGATGCACACTAGACTATTCCGGAGTGCCAAAGTAATGAAGTTTCTTGGACTAGGAGACCCCAGCCCTGAAGAGCAATGTCATTGTCCAGCTTCTGTGTACCTGTGGTGGGGTTGAGGAGTGGGGCAGATCTTTGGAGGAGAGGAAGGAGGCAGGTTTCCAGGAAACGTGTATATTGATGGATAACCCTTTACTCCAGCCAGCACTTGTGGACTGATACCTGCACGTTACCCCACGATCAAACCAGACTGCCATAAAAAAAACTACACAATCATCCGTCGCTGTTACGCAATATGAGGTGCTCTGCAGTGGTTTCCTCCAGCAGCTGATAAATGTGGACATCAAGATATCCATGTATGAGGAGAAAATGAGTCCACTATAGAGACTTTGAGTCACCACAGGTGTGTGCACAACAGAAACCATGGTGGTCCTTGCATCAGCTCTTCAACCCATCCCTGCTTATCACTTCAGAAGCCTTTAGAGGCCGGCATCAGGAACGCGCTCATTCACCGACACGCTCACATGCAATGGAGGAAGACATTGATGTCACCACCCGCATTGAGGTAACCTCAATTGATCCTTTGTTTCGTTAAATTAAAACAGATAGCGACACACTTCTGTGTTGGTCAGTCAAACAGGCGCACCATCTGACCGCTGTTGCCGTCTTGATCTCGTCACACTCGCGGGGGTAAATAGAAACCTTCCTGGTCCACACTATGTTTTAATGCTGGGCAATTAAGAGGTCATTTGTTTAAGCAGTTCTGTCACATGTGTTTACCTTAAAGTCCAAGATCAACGGTTCCTTCTCGTCTTTAGCTCTAATCTCTGATTTGGCATGTTGCTTGCGGTGGCAGCTGACGGGGTGATTCCTTTATCCCCGGCTTGATTTTCTAGCCATAACATTACCTCTCGCTCCCCAACGTTTATCCTTGTGTAATTCTTCATTTGTAAACAGCAAGCAAAGTATGTTCCTCTCCACGCTTGAGAGCAATGTGACCAGGCAAGGACATTTTCTTTTCCTCAAAGGAAATGGACTCTTAATTTCTTTTTCATATTTTCATTCTGCCTGTCTGCCAACACAAAAAAAATACTAATATACAGAAGTTTAAAGATTTAATTGAGCTTTTTTTGTACAAGTAATTTTTTTGGGGGGTGTGCAATGATATTGAAATATAATGAAGCATGTGTTTATAATGAATTACCAGTCTTGTTTCAGACACTGTGTACACGTCTTAAGCATCTTTCATGTGTCGCCTCCCTCCGCTAGGGTCTGAATGGTTTGTCCTGTGAATGCAAACCGTTTGAGGAGATCACCAATGGACACTCCAACCATAAACCTGTGAGTGCAGCTAAAGACCAATTTGTACAGATTCATTCTAGAAATTTTTTTTTTATTTATTTATTTTTATTCAGAAATTGCTTGTTTATTTCCGCGCAGGTCATGAATGGAGTAGTTATAGGTCATAATGTCAAAGACCACACCAATGGAAGTGCGCCTCTCAGATCATTGCCGGTAATTAAATAATTTTCTTGGTATCTCCCTCGGAACATTGAGGCTCTTCTTGATTGTGATTTATCGCTTGTTTCTGCTCCAGATTTCAGCACTGAAGCAGAACGGTCTCCTACAGACACTGGCAGCCGAGGACCAGCCAAAGCCTGCAGGTAAACGTACACAGCTTCTGGTTTTGTCATGCATCTACTTAGCACAGGAGTTTGGGTGTGTCTCCTGGATACAAAGCAGCAGTTGCAGGTAAAAGCTCACTCAGGAGTAAAGGTTGCCTCCTTGGAGGAGGCAGGGGCTCTTAGAGGCACTCTAGAGGATCAATCGGCCAGGAGGGATTTATGACCGAGAATGGATGAGATGGATGTCACAATTTCAGCACAGCTCATTGGTGGAGTATGTGCTCATCCCGTTTGAGTGCTACATTAAAGTTTGTGTGTGAACATCTTAGTGAATTAGATTTTTTTTTCATCTCACGTCTGTCATTTTCTTTGCAGATGAAACTGAAAATTCTGAGTTGGAAAAGGCCAGGCAGGAGTGGGACGCTTTGGAGAACATTCAACCAGGTCAGATTCGACTTGCGCGTTTGTGTAATTATGATCAAACTAAGACTTTGTCAGCATCTCGATGGTGTGTCTTCACAGTTCTGACTGAAGACTCAAACCCAACCCCGCTCATCCCCTTCAATGAGGCCCTGCAGTACTTTCAGACCACAGACCTCGGGGACTTGCTGGTAAGGAATGCAACATGGAGGAACCACAAATTAAAGCATCAAACGTTATAAGACAATGGGCTTTTAAAATGAGGAACATCTCATTGAAAGCAGAAGCACAAGCGTGAAAAAGAGAAATGGTCATTGATCCGCAGTGACATCCAGCAGCTGTGAAACTGCACATATATCTGAACAATGAACTGTAATCACAACTTTATTTTATTATTGTGCCAATAAAACACACAGTGCCATGACAAAGACATAGACCTTTGACAGAGAAGCAGAAGTTAAACTACAATTAAAATATCGACGAACAAGTAAGCTACTGAGGTAGAAAACACAAGTAAAACAGAATACTTTGGGTCATGAGTATTAATTGTGGATAAGATAATTAAAGAACAAACTGTAATGAGACGTTTAACTGTAACTTTAAAGTTGTTTTTTTTTTTTACTTTTTGTAGAAGAACATCCAGCCAACCATCCGCAGGACTGGACTGGCTGCAATCACACACTTTCTCTTCGGGCCTCCGCGGCTGCACAGGGAACTCCTGGAGGAGAGGGATCTGGTGTTTGCCATCGCACAGTGTGAGTGCGCCGTTTGTCAGTCTGTTTGTGTTCGTCCTGCCAGGTGTAAAGCTCATGACTGCCGGTAATAGAGGTTTTTTCCCCTTGAGCATATTTATGTCTGCGTGTGTCTCTTATAGGCCATGTGGACAACAGCCAACCAGTCCACATGCGTGTCCTCCAGACCATCTATAAGAGGCTGATTGGCAGCAGACTGGACTGCCCTCGCTACGGTTCACACTGGGAAAACATTGGCTTTCAGGGTGAGACGCCGACACAGTGGACTCCTGCTCTTTGAATTTAAAGACTAATATTGTGTGTGCGTGTGTGAAGGGTATTTCTCAAATGATGTCAATACGAAATCTCTTTAAAAGGAACCCATGATTTTAAGTTGTGTTCATCTTTCTTTGTGTTTGTTTTCTGCACTGCAGGTACAGATCCAGCCACTGACCTGCGTGGTACAGGTTTCCTGGGACTGATGCATACTTTGTACTTTGTGATGGACCCAGAAACTCTACCGCTGGCTAGAGACATTTACAAGTTATCACAACACCCTACACAGGTATCACTTTAAAAAAACAAAAAAAAAAACGTTTTAACTCATCAAGCATGTCTGTAGTTATATTTCTTTTGGCAGTTTGGTTCCTTTTTATATACAAGGTGGCAAAATCTCCACAGCGATGCTGGGTATCACTGCAAATGCACTTGTGGGATTATTACCAGCTGAGAGTGCACGGCAGCTTATATAATGTTTATTATTGGTAAAACAGCGGGAATTCTTTCACTGCGCACACCAGCAAAGATCGCTTGCAAGGAGAAGGCGGTTCTGGTTTTGGTCGCATCTATTGTTCGATCCATTAAAATGTTCTATGCTGCATTAATAATGCATTTTAAATGGACCACGGTTCACTTCAAGGATTCCAAAGTGGACTGAGAGTTTCTGCCCTCGAGTGGTGTACATGACATTTTTACATATGATTTATATTTACGGTGGGGTTTCTTCATTAGATTGCATCGTTGGAAAAGCGTGCAAACATAATGTTGTGCGCAAACACGTGTGAAAGCAGGTCTAATAACTCGGTTCACTGAGGATTGTGTCTGATCAATGGAAAAGTAGCACTATTGATTTGGTGTATTTTCCTATTGTATATGCATTATCAGGTATTTATACAAGAGCCCTCAAAAACTGGGAAACGCTAAAGCCAATAGATTAATTCATCATGCACAAGGTGATTTACAACACTTTGATGTTCATGATTCTGTGAATCGGCTCACTTTTATACAAACATTCTGGTGTTGATGTGTTGAAAGATATTTCCTCAGCTGAACTTCACCCGCCAACACTTCAAACTCCGTGTTATTAAACTTCACTTTGTGCTCGAGGGGAACTCCGTTTCCCATGCAAACATCCTGTGCGGATGCACGTAATAATAAGCAGAGCCCCTCATTCAGATGGTTCTTGTGCGCGTGTTTTGTCGAGCGCGCCAATACGCTTCGTTCACCTGCAAACTGCACACAAACTAAATGTGCTGTTTGCGTGATTTCAGAATCTAAGGCTTTTTGCCGGTCTTGTTTTAAATGCCTGTTTAATATGGGTCACTAAAGCTTCTCACCAACATGTGCAGCTATGAAGTGGAGTGGGACCTCTCCAAATATTGTCTCTATTTTACCTTCTTTTATTTTTTTTTGTCTTAATTTTTCAGAACTTTCCATTCAGTGTGATGTCAATCAACATGACCCGCATCGCTCTCCAAGTACTCAGAGAGGAGGCCTTGTCCAAGTGAGTCCCTCTTCAGTTCATACCTCACGGCGTCTTCCTGTTGTGTCCAGATTGCATCTCTGTCATGCAGCATCTCCCCATAACGCGTCCCTCTCTGCCTTTGGTCGTGCCAGGGAGTGCAATCGTCGTCAGCAAGTGGTTGGTGTGCTTAATGAGTTCTACGTTGCCACTTACCTGCACCTGTACCAACTGTGGAAGACCCAGCAGAAGACCATCGCTGACTCTGGTTTTGTACTAAAAGGTGGAGAAATCTTGCTCTTAATTAAGTCCAGTTTCACCATAAGCTTATAATTTTAGCCAGCAGCTAAGTATTACACTTAAATGTGTGAGTGCTGCGAGGAAACTGTATTTTCCTTAAGCAAAAATAATGTTAAAACCGAACGTTCACACTGCGGAAGCACGGTTTGATTCCAGATTGTCGTCCCGGCGTGAGTCCCACAATTTTCTGTTTCCTCTCCCTCAGAAGTGGAGCTGTTAGCCAAAAAGAACCCCAAGCAGATGCTGCGCCGACTAGAGGTCTTCCTGAAAGAGAGGCGGGCAGGTGGAATTCCCCGTGGGACGTCGCCAGACCCTCAGGCCCAGCAGCCCTCTCCCAGCCTGGGAGAGCGCGGGGCCAAAGCTGGGACGGGACAGGGAAGCAAGGGAAAGGAGATGCACTTCACAGGAGTGTGTGATCTACCGCCAGACATGGAGGGAGAGGCCAGACTCATCTAAGCTAGACTCTGTGTGTGTGTGTGTGTGTGTATGTGTGTGTCTTACTCGGAGCTAGAAGAAGAGCCCCACCAGATTTAGGACCTGCTAGCTGAACCTATTCAAACACTTCCACTCCTTCCACTGAGGCTGGGGTGCTGCACTTTGATTCAATTTAGCATGTCAATCTTTCAGAGTTATATTTGAATTTTTTATTTTTTTTTTTTTTCATTATTTATTTTTTAAACCAGTGAATTATATAAAGCCAGTAACGCAAGATGTCACAATAACAAAAGGAAATGGATACTTGCACTTTTCTGTGGATTTAGTAGCCAAATCGATAGCTGCCAAATTCAACCAGGAGCGAAGGTGTATCTCTCTCTCTCTATGTGTGTGTGTGTGTGTGTGTGTGTGTGGTGGGGGGGGGGCTTTTCAAAAGGTTTTTGCCTCTGCTCTCGTTCAGAGATGCAGCTTTATCACACGCAGTGCGACCAAGGGCAGCCTCCTTCTGCGTATTGTTGAACGCTCTGTTAATTTTATGGTGATGAGAAGAAAAATGAATGGCGCCGAAGCCCTGCTAGAGAGCAAACGGGAGCAGGTTTTCAATCGGCACGAAAGGAGAGAGCAAGAGAGGAAAAAAATCCAGAAAGTTCTGAGCAGGTGGCAGAAATGTGCAACTAGACATTGTTCTTATAAAAAAAAAGCCACACGTTGGGCTTTAAATGCAGCTTGTTTTGAAGGTCTGATCTCTTTGCCTTCTGCGTTAGTGTGGTAGAAATGTGTCAACAAAATACAGAACGGACTCTGGGTACAGATGTGTGGAGGTCCAGCCAGTTGTTTGTTTCCAGGGGTCTGATAGACTAGGTCCAGAGCTCCCCAAGTAAAGTGGGAATATATTTTAAATAACTAGAAAAAGAAAAAAAATACTATTTAGTCCTTTCTGAAGGGGGCAGCTGTCCCTTTAAGCATAACTTCTCTGTTATGACTATAAGCACTTCAGAGTTTTGTTATCAATCTTCAGGCTGACCGTGAAAAGGGGTCCACGTTGTTGAGTTTCATCCGAACGTCTACAAAGTCCGACTTTTCGTCTTTTCATGATTAAAGCGACGGAAATGCTTCATGCCGGAGCCCCGTGCGCTTGGGCGCAAGCCGAAAGTCTGGAATGAGCTTTCTCTACATTCCGTTAAAAGCATGTGATTGTAATTTTTCTTTTTTTTCTTTTTTTTTGACCAGTTAAAAAATTTATTCCTAAGTGTGTTTGTGTGTATGCGCGCTTGTGAGTGTGATTGTGTGTGTGTGTGTGTGTCTGTTAAAATAAATGAGCTGATATTGACGAAGGGTGCCTCTCCTCAGGGATGCAGGAGATGTATGGTACAGTATGCAATCCCAGCTCTTACTCTATGATAATCAAAACGCTAGTGCTGTGTGATGATAGAAATCGTTCCTAACTTCAGGGTTTGTGCACTCGTGCAAGCGAATGTGTGCGTGCGTGCGTGTGTGTGTGTGTGCGTGCGTGCGTGTGTTTCATATGACAGGAACTGACTACAGATGGGGTGCTTTCCTCTGCACACAATAAGCCAGCTTTACTAAGTACTTGATCCACCAAGCTGCAAAGACGGCACCTTTGTCCTTTTAAAAGAAATGGTACATGGCAGTGTAAGGACGATATTTAACCCAAAATGACACGTTGTTGATTTGCTTAATAAAAAGAAAGAAGAAGGAAAAAAAATAAGACCACGTGTTGGCTCTGAACACAGCTGGAGTCGGTGGTTCTGTGGCCTGGGATGGGTAGAGCTCAGCAAAGCTGGTTTCTGCTCTGTGCTCGCGTGAAACCGTCCCCCATCGTTGTAGTCTCAATCTGTAGCATGTTCAGGTAGCACTAGTACTGTAGCATCCTATAGTCTCCTCCTCCTCCTCTTCGTAAAGCTTGTTGATGTCATGTCTCAGTTACAGTCTGTAGTGTCAATGAGTGCGCAAACTGTTACTACTATAGCACATACATTTCATCGTTTTTATCGAGCCTCCGCCGGTAGACACACATTTAGGTGGCACAGTGTTTGTTTTCGGAGAGATGTGGGATTGGCTTGACGTGGTCTTGAGCTCAAACTTGTCTTCTAAGAAGGTGATAGTAAATTTGGTGCCTATGTCCAGTCGAGCCACGCGGTGTAGAGTGCTGGTTTGTCCTCTCTTCCATTTTATTATGTTTTTCTCCTCTCTTTCATTTGAGCCATCGTGCCACAGTAGACTTCCTCCATTAATGTAACGCAGTAAGCCGGGTTGACGTTACTCCCTGGAACTTGCCGGCCTGGCGAATTAGATCGCAGGCATCTTAACAAATTTTCGATGTCAACTCAGCACAGTTGTTTTTAACTGTGCCCCAACATGTAAACTTCTAAGATGAGCTGGTGTAGATTTGCCAATTGTTTGCAAGTGTTTTAATCGGTCAGGAAAATTTGCACTGTTGTAGATATTTGATAGTATGTGTGACGTATGCAAGAGGAAACGGGCCATCTTCAATAGCCATATTGTAATATTCACTATCGTCCGCCTCATTAAGAAGTCAGACCCCCTTTCCCTCCCCCCCCATTCTAAAAGACGTTGCACCGCTGATATGATCTCATTTTCTTTTCTTTTTTGTTTTATTGAATTTTAAACTGAGGAGCAGTACAGTGTATGTAAATCAGGAAGTTTGTATATAGAGAATTAATGATTGTAACTGTATGATTGTCTGTAGGGCATTATACTGAAACACATTGCTTACCTCAAAACCTGAGACAAATCTCTTCTTTCTCTCTCCTGATGTTTGTTTGGCCTCTCAGTCCGATTCTTCTCTTTACGTTCTCTTCTACCTAGGCCTTTTCTCATACTAATTGGACATATATAATGTATATTCACCCCCTGAAGCACTACGTTATAGCAAACTAACACAAAGGCTGGTCAATGTTACGTGTACTCTATTTAAAGACACATTTATAGACACTATATGGGCCCTCACATGCTCTGATGCACACCTGCAGATTAAAAACTCCTTTTCAAACTGGTCTACAATTGGCTGATGTTTACCCTGTCGAAATGAGCTGGTTTTCTTGTGGCTTCAGTGGTAGTACAGTATACTTTTGCAGTGATTAAGTGTTTGATGTCAGGAAAAACACTCAAAACAATCCTGTCTTTACAGCTCCTGTCACAAGCAAACTGTTTAATATATGATTGTAAAGATATAGGCTTGACTAGCAGTCATAATACTGTGTATGCTTTTTACCTTGGTATATAGTCAGTATCCAAACAAGGCCTGATTTATCCTGTCACATTACCAAAACTTATATTTTCAGCAGATGTAATAGATCATATTCTTATGCGTTGTTCATCGTTTGGAGTCTTCTAAGTTGAGAAACCAGAACCAAGAGAAAAATTGGATTTAAAAAAAAAAGAAAGGAAAAGAAAAACGGGTTCTTGCAGGATGTCGGATGCTCTGAGAGGTGTGGTCTGAAGTTCTGCTTCCTACAGCAGCTCGGCAAATACAATCACTTCTCTCAATATCCTGCGCTTTATATGAAGGTGTTTTACTGTTGCCGTCGTCATGTCCCTCAGAGCATTTTATGACTGTACCTTGATTGTAGAAGCCCTATTTTATACTGAGAGTTATTTCAGAATACAGTATGTGCTGTTGTACATTAAATGTATTGTATGGAGAAAGCTAAATAAATGCTGTTTAAAAACTAACCCGCTGATTCTGCCTTGACTTTTCTACATGGTGAGTGGCCTCTCTGGTATTATCCTCATAGTGGCTCCGTGAAGCTTCAACAAGATGAAGTGTAAATAAACATCAAACCACAAGAACAGACAGAAAGGAACAAAATTCAATTGTGAAATAGAAATATATGAAAACAAATCTTAGCCTTAATATCTAAGAAAAAAAGAATGGCGAAACAACTTTATGCGGTTGAAATCACCAAAAATGTCACAAAAAGCAAAAGTTGTGGCTCCAGTTTAGTTTCACTTGATGAAAAGTCTCAAAATATAATCTTGATCATAAAGGTTGTAGAGTCCCAGATTGAGCCCCCAAATGTCACAGTGCCCATCCATCCTCACACTTAGTAGTACTCTTTAATGTGTGCTTAGTGCAAACATGTCAACACATAAAGGTACTCAAAATATTCTAAGTGTTTAACGTATCTGAACACTTTCCAAAGCAGTTTTTGTTAAGTTTAATTGATGGATGATTCCTTTAGACAGCTCTCTTCTTTTTTGTAATTTGCATATCAACATGTTGATAGTGCTCAGAAATACTGTTCTGTCTGGAATAGGCGGCACAGTTGTAAATAGATTAGCTTTTCTTTAATCCAACCACTAGAGTGCACACTTTAATTGTTTCTATTGGTGCTACATATTTCTACAGCCTCATTGGGGGGGCGATGAGGCTGTAAAATAAACTACCTAAACACATAAACTTGTCAAACTAATGATTTTTGCATCAAAAGTACCACCATTAATCAATCTTTTTTTCACGATGTTTTTAAATCCCAAACAATCCTGGTTTATTGTTATCTTGGAGGTTTGCTGTTGTAGTGAAGCTAATTTCTGATAAATCTTCTGTGCAGACCATTTATATTAAACAGTTACTGTTAAAAGTCTTTTACTGACAAAATTCCAAGCTTCAGTGTTAAAAAAAAGATAATGCCCCCGGGCAGCAATTAAGGTTAAACTTCTTGTTGCTGCAATTTGCTCCTTTCCAGCACAAGGTTGGGATGTTCTTGTTGGTGGGTCAGTAAGGTTGGTGTGCCTCCAAACGACTCGTGATGCTGCCTGCTTCCACATCTGTGCTTAATCAGACCCGTGGCTCCAGTCCCACAGTGCCAGATGACTGGATATGTGGTGACCTGCTGACTCATAGCAAACACTGCATGGAAAAATTAGTTCAGCCATTTATTTTGGTTTTTTTTCCTCAATCACTGAACCGGTTCAGAATTATGGTTCCATAAGCACACTTTCAAACTTCCTAATCATCCGCCAAGCAGGCAGTCTTTACAGAGCACGACTTAAATTCTGCTTTTAGTAAGCTGCCCTTTGTTCGCTTCATGTCTCTCAGGAGCCCTTTAAAGGGTTAAAAAACGTAGCAGACAGAAATCAGCTACATATCAGATGTCCTGCTGAAGTGTGAAAACATGTGGGTGCCCTATGAGAGTGAGGGGGAGCAGAGCAGCATTACGGTCTATAAAAGCTGCTTCCATTTGTACCTAGTGAGCCTGCTGGATTACAGCACTTTTCTCTCACTTTGACGCTCTCCTTCCCTCCCCCAACTCTGTTCTTCACTCTCTCTCTCTCTCTCTCTCTCCCTCCCTCCCTCACTCTCTCCCTCTCTCTCTTTCTCTGATGTCATTGTTTCCTGCCCTGCATATCCTGATGCTCCACTCAGGGCTATGTGCACAGACACTTCACATAATGCACACTCCTCCGCTTATGCTGACGTGTGGGAATTTAAAGGCAGTGCAATGGTGTGTGTGTGTGTGTGTGTGTGTGTGTGTGTGTGTGTGTGTGTGTGTGTGTGTGTGTGTGTGTGCACGCGCGCTACCTGCAACCTGTGGGAGTGAGGGATTCCCAGGGTTGTTGAGGTTGTGCATTGTGGTGTAGTGGTTGGCACTCTCGCCTCACAGTGAGCTATTTCCAGTTTGAGTCCAGTTGGAGGCCCTTCTGTGAAGAATTGCATGTTCTTCTCATGTGTGTCTGTTTTTTCACTTGTGGTTTCCTCCTAAAGACCAAAAACATGTTTTTGAGGTTAGGTGGTGACTTTGAATTGTTCATAGTGTCTCTCAGTCTTCACCCTTTGTTCGCTGGAAGCGGGTCCAAAGCAACATGACCCTGAATTGGATAAAGTGGTGTCGAAGACAGATGAGGTCAATGTCCAGTTTAACTTTTTCATTTTCCTCAATGAATGTGAATAAACTGAACAACTCGTTGATGTCTGATCAGTTGGTTTAACATCCTCTCACTGAATTACATGTAGCTTAAAAGTTTTTACCCATTACATAGAAAATAACTTAAAAAAGTATTAATAATTATGTCAATAATCAAAAATGCAGGATTACCATAAACTACAGTAGTATTAAAACAGATGAAATTAAATATAAAACTAAATGAAGAAATAATGCAAAATAAAGTCAAATAAAATAAATTATAGATAATGTATACTGGCTGTAGTGTTTAGTATTTCAATTGATTGATATTGATATTGATATTTCAGAACTTGTCATAAGTTTAATATAATAGCCAATCATAATCATATAATAGCCATTCATAATAAAAAATATATTTTTTTTCACTTTTTTCCTCCTAAAACTAGTTAGTTTACCATCATTTCTGTATATATCTGTCTAAGCTTAATCACAATATTACTACAACTAATGATCTAAATGTATGAGTCACAAAAAAACTATTAATATGAAAATAATGCTGTTGACATCTGTGAAATTTAAAAACATAACTTATTGAAACAGTTTCTCCCACTTTGGAATTACAGATAGAGTTTACTATCAAATATTTTCCTTCTTTTCAATATACACAAAGCAAATACTGTCAACAGACATAAATTAGCAGTAAAATGTAAAGAAGTGAATGCTTAATCACACACAATGACTGGAATGGATTCAAAATAGCTTAACGTTCAGTCTTTGAGGTCATTAAACCTCCTCGTTAAGAGTGTCCTCCCTCCATCAGAAGGCAGCAGACGTTACTCATCACAAATTGGCCATTTGTCTCAGATCATTGATGTGATTCACAGTTTATTTTCCAGTGCTTTTGCTGTTGGCCTTGATGTTTTCCATGTACGCAGCTCCCCTGCGTCTGGTCTGTATCTTTTGCCAGCTGGAAAAGCCTCTGCATGACCTTACTGTATATTCAGTGATCTGCTTCCCTCCTCACAATGGTCATCATATCCTCCATAGATGCAATCCTCTTCAGTCTATTTGACCACAGTGAGCAATAGCATGCAGTGGATTGTTTTAGCAGCTTTTCATGCGCCATGTAGTGTTTGTGCCTGTGTGAGTGCGTCTGGTCGGTCTCAGCTTGAAACTCATTCAGAGGAAATTATTTTTATGGCTCGGGTTGAGGGGAGTTAATAGGACGTCAGTGGGCTGTGCAGTATTTTGATTACACTGCTTTATTTCAACATCAGACATTTCGAGATAATAAACCTCCTCGTGCTGACTTCCATGAAAAAATATTGCGAAATGAGATCATTGCTTTGTAGAATTGTCCGCCTGAGCAAGCAGAGCTAACGTATCTATCTTAGACAGCTTTTGCTTTTTTTTCTTCTTTTTTCGTTTGTCTTTATTTACATTCTTATGGCTTAGTCGAGAAATAAAGAAAAAAAATAGTAAAGCTATTTAACTTGTCGTGAAAAACTCATGAAATATTCATCTAGAGTTACATCTTCAAGTCAAAATAAATCAATCGTATCACCTTCTCTCCCGGGGGATCAGATTGGATGTTAACCTTGACCAGTCTAGAGGTGAAGTATTTAAAACATTCAGCTCTTCAGGAGCCTGACAGGTTCTCCAAACAGCAAACTGAAGAGGAGACTGGTAGGGGGAGGGCAAAGAAAACACCAAATCTGAAAAGGTTATAATTCTGTCATCTGCTCAAACAATTCTCTTGTCCTGTGTGTGTGTGTGTGTGTGTGTGTGTGTGTGTGTGTGTGTGTGTGTGTGTGTGTGTGTGTGTGTGTGTGTGTGTGTGTGTGTGTGTGTGTGTGTGTGTGTGTGTGTGTTCCCCCCACAGCCCCCCTCTGCCTGCCTAACTTTCTTTCCAGAAAGAAGAAACTGAACTATACACACAGCACCCTGGAGAAAAGTATGACCGAGGGCCACAGCGAGAAGAGGTCCAACCAAAACAAGTTCTGGAGCGAAAATGATTTTCTGTTTTACTCCTGCCTGTTTTCATTTTCTTTGACTATTAGTCCTGTTTGGTCTGGTTAAAACACACAAACCCTCGCCTCCCCCTTTTGGCCCTTATTCTCCTCCTCCTCTTCTGGAATTCAACTTCCTAGGAATCACTCCTCTCTCCTGCTGTTCAGCTCTGTGGTGAGTCTGCAGCACGACAACTTAAGGAATTGATCAGGAGGTGCACACAAGTGGAAGTTAACCCTTCTTTTTCCAATGCAAGCTGTACAGTTTGGAGCCTTACCTGCCCTCCCTCAACCTCCTGCACCCTCTAATCTCCAGTCTGAGCACTGCACCTGTTGTGACTCGTCGGCCAGGTGAAGGGGATCCTCTGGCCTCACCCTGTTTTCTCAGCTGACCGCAGCTGTGGGGCATTTGGGAGCTCGGTCTATTCATTTGAAAGGCTTGCTGCTTGGTGTTGTATCTCTCTCCTTGCCTGCCTCTCCGAACCCACCTCCTCCCTGCCTCTCCCCTACCCCCCTCCCACTGCAGCTCTGTCTCGCCCAGTCTCAGTCTGGTTGACACTGTGGCTGTGGGGACGAGTGGAGCTGCTCAGACTCAAGTCAACGTGTGGATCCCATGGAGAACACACAGTGAGACTTCAACCTTCTGGGGGATAAACTGAAAGAGAGAGAGAGCAAACTCCAAACCAAAGGATTCTGTAGTTGGAAGAGCAGCAGGTATGAAAATCCAGACTGTGAGTGTGTGTGCGTCTCTGCTGGCCCTGTGCTGCCTGCTGGTGATCCCCAAAGGAGGGCAGAGCGCTGGGGGGATCGCTGCTCTGCGACGGTCTGAAGAGAGGGAGAAGGCAGAGAATCAGCCACAACGCGAGTCTCTGGATGACCCAGAAAATGAGCAGGAGCTTGCGGTGGATGAACACCTACTACAAAGGAGCATCAAGGCCAAAAGAGACACAGAGGGAGCTGCACAAGAAGGTAAGTGCAGGAGAAGATTTCTGTTTTGAACTTTACAAATACAAACCGTTACTCAGACGTGACATTAAAGTGGTGTTATGACATTTCTCGAAAGAGCAAGTGCAGACAAAAACACAAACTTTCACATTTGGCAGCTCCAACAAGCTCGACAAAGCCCAGATGGTCACCTGTCCTCTGCTGCTTCTCCACAGCACCGACTCAATAAACCACATGCAGACGATGTAGACACCGAGTGGAGCATCTTGCACACAGATTTCTATGACACTGATCTTTTCCACTGCCTCCGTAGCCACACGCCAGCATGATTAATACTGACCCCGATGTACATTCACCCTGCAGGAATGAGTTTGAGGAGTTCTTCCAAAATGTATTACACATGAGTCCAAGTCATTAATGGATCTGCTGAGGTGAGAGTGAGATGTTTATTGGGTACCTGGACGGATTTTTTGCCATTAAGACTAAGTAGTAAATAGAGCGCAACTCATGGAAAGAGAGAGACGCGTTTTCCATGACAGTGTCTGAGGAATTCAGAACACCTCAGCAGGAAATACTGATGGACCTCAAGCAACCACTGAAATGCGTCTGGCAGATTGTCGCCGGCAGCACTGCGTTTCTGACAATGCAGGGAGGAAATAGTTGCTTAATTCAATTTTCAAAAGAATCGCTCATGAATTATACAAGCAAAGCTACAACCTAATTGGGTTTTTTAATGTGTATAAGCAGTATGAATACCAATTGATTAATAATTCAACATATATTTGGCATTTTGTGACCCCTTGACCCTGTATAGGACATATGGATAACATGATCACATTTATTGGAGAGTACAAAACAGACTGTTTTGAAAACATTTCATCTGGATTTCTATGGAAAGTTCACATTCCATTCTATACACTACTGAATGCTGCTATCTTACACTGATATCTTTTATTAGTTTGAAAATAACAACCCAAAATATAACTCAATGGACTGAACATATTGTATGTTTTGCATCACGACTATTATGTATTAGCAACTTAGGATGTATTTCTTTCATTCATTTTCTATGGATTGTTTGGAATACATTACATAGAGTATTGGAAGTAGCAGGTCTACCTGAATATTATTGGATTATTCAACAGCCAGAAGTTTAAATAGAGTCAACAGAGATCTGGTTACAATTGCTTTAACTAAATGAGGTGTGGAAAACGTCCCTCCTCTCTTGTTGTCTTGGATTTGACAGGTATTGTGGGCAGGGTGAGGAGAGCACCAGAGGAAGGCAAGAAGAAGAAGAAGAAGGACAAGAACAAAGAGCCAAAGGACCCAAATGCCACTAAAAAGCCCAAATCTGCGAAGAAGGGGAAAAAGAAGGACAAGCACACAACGACCACAACTGTTCCGCCCACCACTACACGTGAGCAGAGAACAAAGCGGCCATGTTGGTGAATGAAATGTTTGATGTTGACTGAGACATTTTGACTTTGGTTTTGAATGTTTTCAGCAATCCCAACTGAACCGCCAACTGAACAAGAATCATACACAGACTACCCATATCCTGATGTTGGTGAGTGGCAGACATATGGGAGGTTTTGTTTTTTGTTTGCGGTTGATATTTCTGTTGTGTTACGACCTGACGTTGGTCACATGCAGACTGTCAGTCAGGATGACAGACCTCTTTTCTGTCCTCACAATGACGCTCGATTCGACCTGACGAGGCCTTGCCTCATTACCAGTAGCTCAGGGCAGAGGTCTGCAACCTTTGCATCCAAACGAGACATTCCCCCCACCTACTAGAATGTGTCTGTGGGCTACAAAACATATTCAAAACAAGAATGATGCAACAAACGAGTATATAAGTGAAAAAGTTGGAAAAAAACAGCTTGTCCTAATATCTTTTGTGGCTTCAATGGAACATGGAAAGTTGAGTGTTACATGGGAAACTCTGTAGAAGCAGAGGGGAAAGACACACTGATTTATAGTTTCAGATGTCAATAAATTAATAACGACATGGTTATGAAATCTGTGTTCCATTTCAGCAGATAGATATCTTTGCTCCGGAGAACTGGAAACCAAACAGAATTGCGGCGAATAACCTTCTTTCTTTAAGTGTTGCTGTAAAGTGGTGAGAAGGTTTTAGTCCTCCTGGCTTCACTTCACTTCACTTCACTTCACTCCCACAGTCAGTTACTGAATCGTACATTTACAAAAAAGACCAGCTTGTTGTTTGCCCAGTATGAAAACAAAGCCCTGCCAAATAAAAGGGTCCATAAAAACAACCCTGGGCCTCATAAAGCCCTCTCTTGTCTAGACATCTAAGCCTGCCATCAGCGAGCCTTACCATTTGTTCTGTTGACAGACTCTGATTATTGGAAACCTGACGACGACTACTGGGAAGCCGAGGCCACCGCGTCCAGTCCTAAGGCCGAGACCTCAATCACAGATCCTCCAGACGACTACTGGAAGCCAGATGAGGAAGATCCAGCTGCTCCGGTGACAGACGGCTACGATGACTACTGGAAACCAGACGAGAAAGATCCTTCACCTTCCGCGCCCAACATTTATGATGACTACTGGAAACCAGACGAGAAGGAGCCGTCGCCCTCATCGCCCAGTGTTTATGATGACTACTGGAAACCAGAGGAGAAAGACCCATACCCCTCTGTGACCGATAACTATGACAGCTACTGGAAAGAAGCGGAGACGACACCCACCGCCCCTGAGGTTGATGGAAAGGTCGGGACAGATGACGACGATTACTGGGAGGCCACATGTATGTCTGGGTCCTTTTCTTCTCTCTGCTTTGTTTTCATTCGGGATGTTTGGGGTTGTGACAGTATATAAAACCCGATCAGGATTAAATACCAACAATCTCGGTGGGATAAACACACAAGACAAGAACAAAAATAACGATCTGACCAAAAAGACACTTTTTGAAACTTAATTGCTTCTGGTATATTTTTCACATCAGAGTGTATTTGCACCAAAGACTGATTTCAAAACAAAACAATAAGCTGAGAAAATTGACTAAATTACAATTTTTTTTTTTTTTTTTTTACTAAAGCCAGCTTCATCAATACCTCATCACAGCGTCCTTTTATTAATTTTCTGTTTCAGACCAGTGTTTTGTGCAAAAATCAATTTTCTCCTTGATTTATAGTGTTTGCAGATTATTAGTTTCAGGTAACATGTTATTTGTGTAAGAGGCTGAAATGGCTTGATAGACATACATACGCAGACCGAATGTTGAACACCTTTATTATGGTTCTGTGGCCTTTTCAGCTGAAGTCAAAGGAACTTTTTTTTTCCACGGCATTAGAAGCTGGAAACAGTGCGGCCCTGAGACACGCGCTCTCATTACTCTGTCTTTCCACCATAATGCACTACCTATACTCTTCCAGCATTTCCACTAATTTTGTCACACCGGCCTGATTTACCCTTTCTCTTACTTTCTCCTATTTCTCCATCTGTTAGTAACCTTTAAATCATATCCCACACTTTGCCTTTTTGAAAATCGTCCCACTACTTTTCCTTTTTTTTTCATCTGCAGTTGAGCTGCCAGACAACCTGCCGTTTCCTGATGGCAAAGAGGTCAGCCCTGAAATAGTAATAGAAACTCTACCAGGTAACAGCCAATCACTCAAACATGTTAGAAGTTTAACTAAAACTGATCAAACTCTCAGCCAGACGATTTTACTATACAAAAATGGGCAGAGGAGCACATGTGAAGAACATTACAGAGTCCGTGAAATAATCGGCCCTTCTTGCGTGGGTTTGCTTTACGTCACAGTCAGGAAGAACTTTCCATAGTTTTGTTGTGGCGTAAAGAAGTAACAAGCCCTGTCATCAGATCCCAGCTCGGTTGTTATTCTTATAAATGTGAACTAAATATTTAACAGTTCTATTACATGGGCAGGCGTCAGTGGAATCCAAATATATAGAGCGACTCTTGTGGTGTAATTCAGGGCAGTGCTAACGTGTAAAATTTAGCAGATTAAACCATATCATCTCATAAAGTTGTGCGTGTAATGCTAAGGCTTCTGTAAATCATTCAATGAAATGTCTAACTTGGTGTTTTGGGTTTTGTTTTTTGTTTTTTTTACACAGAGGAGCCAACCGTGGCGGCACCTTATGAGGATACGTGGTACGATGAATACGACGAATACGGAATGAGTGCGTGCACACATGGGAAACATATCCATACACAAATCTTTTCTCTTGGATTCATTTATTAAGACACAATGAATGTACACCAGCACCAGCAAAGAGCAAGTAGAACAGGATAAACAGCAGTCAGTGTAATAATTTTCAAGATTTACAAAGATCCCTTGCAGCCTTTTAACTCTTTATGAATCCTAATGCACACACGCAGTATAGTCTGGTCTATTGTTACCGCTTAAACATTATCTGTGATTTTATTGTTTTCTACAGGGAAGAAAGAGGACAAATGGATGGAGAAGGAGCGAGAAAGAGCAGCAAAAGAAAGAGAGAGGGAAGAGAAAGGTAAGAATATCCAGCTGTGGATTTTCTTGCATCACAGTATTCTGCACAATCATGTCAGATGTCATACAATACTGCAGTTGCCAAAGCAAAGAATGTGATCTGTGACCTGAGTGCAAAAGTACTGACAGATAACAGCACAGTACTCTAACATGCTCACTCCCCCTTTTCACGTTTCTCTTATAAGAGTTTGCAGATGTTGCACTCCCTCCATACAAATGTGTTGGTCTGTGGAACTTGCTCACACTTGCATGGCAGGGACAAAAGTTCATCTCATCTAAACAAAAATGAAGATTAGGGATGCAAAATATTCAGAAATCCCCTCATGAGCTGGACTGAAAAAAGAGGAGGAGGGAGAACAATCGAAAAGGATCCGTGTGCATCAGATTAGAGTGAGTGATAAGCAGAACCAGACAACAGGGGGGAGCGATCAGGCCGGGAATTTCGTAATACATAAGTCAGAGCTCTTTTTGTTTCTACCTGTCTGCTGCATGTCATGAGGTCAGCTGGTGGTCGAGGAGTCAATGATGTATGACACTGTCAGGACTGGTGTCAAAAGGTCACTTCCTGAGTGCACGGGTCACTGCAGTCAAGGTTGAAAATGAAAAGATCCTGACTTGAAGTATAAAGGAAAAGTTTTAGAGAGTCTTTCTGGGGCATATGAACAAACCTGCAGGTTCAAAAGAGGGTTGATGGATGCATGCAAAGGTGTTAGATGTGCATTCTACACCTGAGTTCAAGTTCAGCTAATAGTGTGTAAAAACTCTTCTGTTCAGCGATGTCGGCTCAAACTGTGTACTAAAAGAAGTGCCATCTCTGAAAGGCACTGTTTTAAAGACATTTTTATTGGCCCATTCCTTGAGACTGTTAACATCAAACGTCTCTCCTACGAACAGTCATAAGCGGGGGTTGTCTTGCTGTTCTGAAAGTTCAGTTTAGCCATGTCCCTCAGTTCTTAATCTCACTGACATCTCATTCAGTGTGACAGTAGTGTAGAGGTTAGCTATGAGGCTCGATAATACTTTGCTTATGTATTGCTATCGCCCACGGTCCAAAAACATGCATATGTTTAATTTATCACTTTAAAATGCCTGTAGGAGTCAGAGTGTGGGATTGTTTGCAATGGTCCCTGCTGGGATCGGCTCCAGCAGCCAACGACCCTGAGTTAGATAAAGAGGTCTAGAAGATGGATGGATGGATGGATGGATGGATGGATGGACAATAAGATACAATAAAGCATAAATGCTCCCTTCATCGAAATGAAAAATAAAGAAACAAACTAAACTACCGGAGGTATAGAAATCAGGTGTCTGTGTCAGAATTAAAGGAGAAAGTTGCTAGAAAAACTAACTTCAGGACAGTTACTACATGTGCACAGTTGGCGACTTCTCATTTGTGTGAGTGAGTGTGTGTGTGTGTGTGTGTGTATGTGTGTGTGTGTGTGTGTGTATGTGTGTGTGTGTGTGTGTGTGTGTGTGTGTGTGTGCGTGCGTGCGTGCGTGCGTGCGTGCGTGCGTGCGTGCGTGCGTGCGTGTGCGTGTGCGTGTATTGTAGACAAATGAGCTTACAACATGGTTTACAGTGTAAAACTGTCAGTAAAACATCTGGCATCTGTGCTACCAGTAATAAACTACAGTGTGTCAATTCCCCACATGGTTTATGCGTCAAAATATGAAAAAGGAATGGACCTTCGATTCTGGAGTCTTCTTCAGCTAGTAAACCTCTGAGTCAGGATGGTCTCTGTATTTTATTAGAGCTCGGTCACACTGGAGCCAATCTCAACATCTGGGCTTCTTCTGAGCTCCAATTCCTCCTGGGGTTTTCTGGCATAGAATATGTTAAAACGAGGATGTGTTCCTAGATCACTCATGGGCAGAAAGAGAAAGAAACAGAACTTTCAGCCAAGATGGAGCAGTTTTGTTTTGTATTACGACCATTTTTCTGAATTTTGACAGAGAGAGCGCAGAAGCTGAAGGAGGCAGAGGAGCGAGCCAGGAACAGGCCACGTGTCTTCAAAGAGCCAAAGAGTGAGTCAACAGCGGTTTGGATCTGGCAGACGTTCATTCAAACAATATCCATTAATGTGAATAACACCACATTTGTCATCCTTTTGCTGTGTATCTGTGTATGCGGCAGAGTGTCCTCCCCTGGGAATGGAGTCGCACAGGATTGAGTCAGACCAGCTTTCAGCCTCCTCTGTGTCTCAGTATAGATTTGCACCTCCGAGGGCGCGCCTCAACATGCAGGTACACAACAATCAGAGCAGACTGGCTTTCATTGTCAACAATTAGTTACACTGTAGCCATCACTTACCCACAGGCAGACTTTGAAATAACCACCGGCTACCGGCAACACCAGAAAACACTGCTTTTGTTCAGTCTGTCACTTCTATTAGCTTCTTTTGCAGTTTGGTACCTCATCCTATAGTCAAAGAATCTATTTTGCATTGAAATAATTTCTTCAGTAGATAAATCTGCTTTTCCACTAAACACATCTGTGTAAATGAATTCATGATAAACAGATATTTTCTTTAAACTTGTACAGAAGTATATGCGAAAGGGCGCGTTACAAATGTCAATGAATGTGAGAGGTCAAGCAGCATTTTTTAGGGTCTCTGTGGTTCCCAGGGCTCAGACGACGAGGAAAGCATGAGAGGAGGAGCGTGGTGCGCAAACGCAGAGGACAAGATCCATTGGCTGGAGTTCGATGCTCGCAAGGAGACAGAGTTCACAGGAGTCGTAACTCAAGGAAGAGACTCCCATAATGAGTGAGACACACACACACACACACACACACACACACACACACACACACACACACACACACACACACGGAGAGCAGTGTGTATGACTACGAGCCAGCCTTTCCTGTGTGGAGTTTGCATGTTCTTCGTGTATGTGTGTGTGTGTGTGTGTGTGTGTGTGTGTGTGTGTGTGTGTACTCCAGTTTCCCTCCACAATCAGAAAATATGCTTTCTGAGTTCAAATTGTGATTCTAAATCAACCATGAATGTGTTGTTGTTGTTGTTTATTTTGCTGTTTTCCCTGTGATGGACTGATGACCTCTCCATGGTGTGTGCTGCCTCTGGTATCTGCGATCAGCTTCAGCCGCCCGTAACCCTGAATTAGATAAAGTGAAAATATAAATTGGAGGAATTCAGTTCGAGATCCAACATTATGTTTTGTTGTCTCAGGAGTGACTTCGTGACGTCCTACTTCCTGGCTTTTAGCAACGACACCAGAGAATGGACCACTATTCATGATGGATACGCTGACTGGGTGAGTTCCTATAGTTGTGTCACACTATTTTATGCATCCCTTCCTGTTACTTCATGTTTCTCCCTCTAACCTCCACTTGTCTAGTTGTTTTTTGGAAACAGCGATACGGACACCCCTGTGATGAACCAGCTCGCAGAGCCTGTGCTGGCCCGCTACATGCGCATCATCCCTCAGAGCTGGAACGGCTCGCTCTGCTTGAGGATGGAGATCCTGGGCTGCCCCGTACCTGGTGAGGCCCCCACCTCCAATCACACTTAGACTGGCACAAAGTGAAGCACCTACAATTCATAATATAGTTCTCTTCTTTTTTTTTAACCCTCAGATCCTGTCAATGTCCAGTACAGACAAAATGAAGTGACTCCAGTGGATTACTTGGAGTTCAAGCACCACAGCTACTCAGAAATGGTTGCAGTGAGTATGACCATCTGCCAGTGGGTTTGGATTTAATTCCTACAAAGATGTTTGCTATTTTTCCTCCCAAAGACTAAAGCTTTCCCAGAAACAAATAAAGGCGTTCACACACAATTTGCAATATGACCGAGAAACTAAACACTGTGAACTGTAAACTATGTTTCTGTGTTATGATGAAATATGTAATTTTAGATTGTTACGACGGAGAATGGTAGCAAATTAACAAAAACAAACATTGTGTGTGTTTAAAAAAAAAAAAGGTTGTTGCGTAATTTAGTGCTTCCAAAATTCTACCGTTCCGTTGAGTTTCTCCTCCCTTTGAACTGTGCATGCTTGTGAGTTGGAGCTTTACAAACTGCAAAGACCACGGTGCTCATTTTCACAATCATACTGATTATGACTCTAACAAACATTCTGAAATATCAGCAGTCTAACCGCTGTCAAGGCTCCATATGTACTGCCTCCATCCTCTGTTATTTGCACTTATGTGTCACACTAATTTATTCGATAGAAACAGTGCTCATTAATAAAACTAAACCGTGAATGAGCAAGAAATGTTATTTAAAAAAAATAGACATACAAAAAGGGATTATAAGATTAGTGAAAATATTGAAACTGTACTCTTTCCATTTCAACTTACAGATACAGATAAAATAATACAAAAGTAAATATATCCACAGAGACCATACCGCCCAGCCTGGTTCAATACATACCCACTTTCTCTTGGCAGTGTGAGCATGAACATTATATGAGGCAGACGTACCTCTCCTGTCTATATCTCCCACTTTTGTAAGAGCTAGTTCAGCCTCACTCATTCACATTGTGCTACATGCTGCTCTTTTCTGGCATTTTATTTACAGTTCAGCTTGAAGTTTGAGTTTGCCTTGGAGATAATTGTAAAATATGCCCAGTACATCTCCCACTGACTGTTTGTTTCCTCTCACGCGTTCAGCTCATGAAGTCAGTGAATGAGGAATGTCCCAACATCACCAACATCTACAGCCTCGGGCGCAGCTCCAAGGGACGGGAGATTTTGGCCGTGGTCATTTCTGGAAACCCCACCGAACACGAAATAGGTGAGAAAGCCAACAGTGCAGATACAACGGTTTGTATTGCAACAAGACGTGTTTCCCCATTTATGAGCAATACTGGAAAAAATGTTTTTCATTCCAAACAGCTGTTTTTGCTCAAATGTTCCTGTTGTCTCAGATGTTGATCAAGTCAAACTTTGCAGAGCCTTGTTTTCCGCACTGTTGATGCCTTCGTCGAAATCCCAACACCAGATGCAACCCAGCAGATTGTAGTTAACAGCAATTACAGTCCTGCCCTGTTGTCTCTGCAGGTGAGCCCGAATTTCGCTTCACGGCCGGTCTCCATGGCAACGAGGTGGTGGGTCGGGAGATGCTCCTGCTTCTTATGCAGTACCTGTGCAAGGAGTATAAAGACCGAAATCCCAGAGCCCAACGTCTGGTGGAGGGAATCCGCATTCACCTGGTGCCCTCGCTCAACCCAGACGGACATGAAGAAGCTTTTGAAGTGGTATTTAAATTTTTTTTTAAATAAAATAAGTGAAAGAGAAGCATGCATGAAATAGTCATAGTCATAGTGAGTAATCTGTGCCAATGTGTCCTTCCTACAATTTCTCCCCTGCAGGGATCGGAGCTGAGTAGTTGGACCACAGGACACTTCACCGAGGGCGGCTTTGATATCTTCCAGAACTTCCCCGACCTGAACAGTATCCTGTGGGATGCTGAAGACAAGGGCATGGTGCCCAAACTCACCCCCAACCATCACGTACCCATACCAGAGAGCTATGAAACTAACACCTCGGTAAAGAAACAAGAGATGAAACATTAACATGATTACAGATTCTGACAATACACAGCCTTCATTAAAGGCCACCATAGTATATGCGGAATATGGAGTATGAATTTACAAGACAATTTTTCCTTTACAAACACAGTTGTGGGTTTACTTCTCTTCCGTTTGTGTGATCATGATCTTCCTTCCTTTGTTGCAGATTGCTGTGGAGACCAGGGCCATAATCTCCTGGATGAAAAGCCATCCATTTGTGTTGGGTGCAAACTTCCAGGGTGGGGAGACAATTGTGGCCTATCCTTATGACAGCTTACGTCTCAACAAGCCTGCTGACAGCCACAAACCCCACAGTCGCAAGAAGAGACAGTGAGACAGTTCATTTCTTTTTTCTGTTTGTGCTCGGCGGTTGCTACCTGGATCCTGCACTTATATACACACATTCAAATCTTTTCACATTTTTTGTGCATTTGTCAAACACAACAATATCAAAGAGGTGAAACAATCATTCTTCACAGGTATGACGAGGAGGGCTTTGATGTGGCCGAGTGGGGAAGGGGCTACCATGAGGAGCCAGAAGAAAACTGGAGGAGCAGAGGATACTCCGAGCCAGAGGAGGAGTGGCGAGGGCATGGCTACGATCAGGGTTATGACCGTGGGTACAACCCTGGCTATGACCAGGGGCACAGCCAGGGTTATGACCGCAACCAGGGCTATGAGCACGGCCAAGGGTACGACCATGGCCAGGGGTACGACCATGGCCAGGGGTACGACCACGGCCAGGGGTATGACCACGGTCAAGGGTACGACCACGGTCAAGGGTACGACCACGGCCAGGGGTACGACCACGGTCAAGGGTACGACCACGGTCAAGGGTATGGGCGCAGGGAGGAAGAGGAGGATGACAGAAGAGGTGGCGGCTACCAGTATGCAGAGCCTGAAGACGAGCCGAAAGTGATTGCAGACGAGTCGCTCTTTAGGTGGCTCGCCGTCTCCTACGCATCCACACACCTCTCCATGTCACATAACTACCTGGGCTCGTGCCACGGAGACATGACCCCTGGGGGCCAGGGGATCGTCAACAGGGCCAAATGGAAACCTGTCACAGGCAGTGAGTAGTGGCGACTGCATGGCAGCGTCCCCTGCTGGACAGTATGTGCATCACAGTGTCTGAGGTCAGTGTGCGTGTGATCCTCTTCTCAGGTATGAATGACTTCAGCTACCTGCACACCAACTGTTTTGAGCTGTCCGTGTTCCTGGGCTGTGATAAGTTTCCTCATAAGAGTGAGTTGGTGTACGAGTGGGAGAAGAACAGAGAAGCAATGCTCATCTTCATGGAGCAGGTCAGTCACACACAAACACAGAACACAACGGTTTCTGGCCGCATTGAGGGCAGAAACTGTATGGGCATCCGTCTCAACATACAGTACGAGGGACTTCTATCTGATTTAAACTCTGAGGAATTAGGAATCTGCCTGGAACTGTCATTGCAACTGTCAACGTTGCAGTTTTACAGTTTCTTTGAAAACCTTTGCAAACACATATTTTTCCCTTTTTTCCCTCATATCTATACTTCACTTTAGAAATTCTATTACATTTACTGCATAGCACACGTTTGAGGACTTCATTCCAATATTTTTTATATTATAGATTCTGTTTTCATTTGAAGATACCTGGACTTCTCCAAATGTTATCGAACGGGAAAATGACATCAAAAAGATTATTTCTTCATATATTCATCACGGATATCAATGGACAACAGACATGAAAATACTGAAATTATTAGACTGTTGAAGGGGATTACTGTGAGGTTGAATTTGTTGACAAGTCCCTGAAGATGAACCCAAATGATTCAGAACTTCAACAGAGACTGAGGTTGTTGGCATGAGGGACAGAAATTGATGTGTGACAAACTTTTTAAAGCTTTTGTCTCCAAGGCAGTTCAGAGTCTACCTTTTTCAATAAAAAGTCATTTATTTCCCCCCCTATACACTTGAAGCTATATTCATATCGATTTCAAACCGATTGCGACTACTTTGGATTCTATTTTTTTATAATTAAACAAAATCTTTTTATTCATCCATCTTTAGTAGACATTTCTTTGTATGATAGGAGGGTGCTAGTCTGGATAGAACATGCAACCTCCAGACAGGGAGGCCCTGTCTCGATCTGAACCTCTACCTTTCATGGTGTGACCGTGCTGACTAACCACTACAGAACCATTCTGCCCAGACAGCCTTTAGCAACAATCTGACTGTTGACCCCATACTGTAGTTATCTTGAATTACAAGGCAATTCCATTTACCACAAATCTCTTCCTGTTTGGGCAGAGCTGTGTAAACACAGCTGTTGTATGTAATTCTCACCTTCACAATTGTAACTGAGCGAAATATTCCTTTAAAAAATGTATTCATGAAAGAGCAGAAAGATTAATTGTACAGAACAGTTACAGACGTGCTATTTAAGCGCAGCAACATGAGGCTTTTTTGATTATATAGGTGGTTGGCTCCTTCACTAATTCTCTGACACCTGCTCTTCAGGTACATCGTGGCATTAGAGGGGTTGTGAAGGACCAGCAGGGGAACGCCATCGCAAACGCCACCATATCTGTGGAGGGGATAAACCACGACGTCACCACAGGTCAGCCTCCTGCTCAAAACACAAATCAATTCTTTTCTTCTTCTTCGGCTGCTCCTTTCAGCGTTCACCACGGTCGACTGTCTGCCTCCTGTGATTTAACAACACCCATCTCCTTTTGCTTTATTGAAGCACCTACAGGGGATTACTGGCGTCTGCTGAACCCGGGGGAGTACCGTGTGACAGCTCGGGCTGAGGGCTTCTCCTCCGTGACTAAACTGTGTGTGGTGGGTTATCAGGCAGGAGCGACTGCGTGCAGCTTTAACCTGGCCAAGTCCAACTGGGACCGCATCAAACAGGTGAGACCGTCCTCCCCTCATTTCACACTGGACCAACAGTACTTGATTAAAGTGTCATAATTCCTCTGCAGATAATGGCTCTCCATGGAAACAAGCCAATTCGACTCAGCTACGGTAACAACAGAGCACAACATCCTGCAGGAGGCAATGGCCAGAGACGTGTGGTCGACAACAGAAATGGGTATTCCCCAAATCCACAGCCCAGTGCCGAAAGGCAGAGGAGGCTCAGGATCGCTCGTCTCCGCCGCCTTCGGCAGCTGAAATTAATGAGGCTAAGATCCACGACGACATTACCCCCGACGACCACGATTCCCACAACACCAGAGACCACGACGGCCTGGTACGACTCGTGGATCATAGGGGAGGGACAGTCCTCAACGCCTGGTGGGTTCACAGAGTCCTTCCTGGATTATAACTACGAATACAAGATTGATGACTATTAACACAAACACACACGACTTGTTTCACTTAAAAACCACCCTCTCCCTATAGTACTTCTCATTACCAGGTTGTACCTTCAACTGTTTTAGCAGTCAAACAAACCGTCATTGTATGGCATAAACAATGAGAATGTAGGAAATTAACTCCATTAAAGATAGTCTGTTACTTAACACTTCACATTGAGACCTCTTTACAGGAAAAGACCCAAATAACAAAGAGGTTCTCAGTTTGAGATTTCACACTGCACGTTTCTGTCTCTATCAGTCTTTTAATGAATGCTGTCTGTTTGGCTTCATGAAAAGTTGTTTATTGTGGATAAAGAAACAGCTGGATTATTTACAGTCCTCATTCACGGTAGAAATGTTTTTACAGTATCTGTCACGGAAAATGTGTGAAAACAGGTCACGGTTGGTAACAGACAGAGAGGAAGAGTTTTCTGTCATGTTTCCTCAGACACAGCTGAGGTAGAAGAGTTATTTTTCGAATAAAGGCTTGTTAATACACACGTGTCTCTTCCTGCTTTTTTCACAACACCTGGTGTCTACTAGGGATAAATATGTGCCGTTACAGCAGGAGCAACTCTTAACAGTGATTTCAATAAAAACACCGACATCACACTTGCATCCATTTCGCAGCGATTATATTTCTTGCTTAAAAAAATTGATGTGATGAGTTTGTGATCGGAGATGTCAACACGTTGGAGGACTTTCAGTGGCTGATGTTCATCTCACTTTCCTCGTCTTCTCCGGCGGAGAACGCCGAGAACCTGACTGGCTTACATTCAAGGGTGCGTAAATTGACCAGGCACGCCGTCTGAGTGCTGCTGAACTCCGGAACAGTGACCAGGAGCACTTCCTGACCATCAGCACCTGCCATAGGGAAAACAAATACACTCAGCACACTTTGATGGCAATAAAAACACGATAACTGACAGTAATTAGATAATTATGACGATCGCTTCTGACTGTGGTAATAGAAGAACCTAAAATGTTTCGGTCGTTCGTTCGGATATTAAAATCACACAGAGATTAAAAATCTGTTATTTTCTAAATATTGGGTCTTACCATTTGTTTTGAGGGAATTCAATGCTCCAATTTAGAAATAGTAAAGTGTATTGCTTTTTGCTGTTTACATGAGCACAAGAATAATCTGATAACTACAAAAATCCACTCACTTTGTGCATCTTGAGCCACAGGAAATCTTTGTTTTCTTTCTACATGTTACTCTTTTATATTAAAGCTGGGGACTTGGAGCTGTGTGGTGTTCAGCTGTATTCATAAAACAGCTTTGATGTATTATTGTCATCAGAAATTAGGTTAAGAATGAATATCCTCGAATTAAGTGAGAAAAGAAACCATTGAAATACACCTTACAGAATACTTTTGCTCTTGACTCATTATTCAAATATCGTGTGGAATCTGGTGGACTGTGGGATACTCTGTTATGTGGATGTGCACACTTCACCAATATCAACACACTCACCTTTAATGAGTTTGGACTCAAACGTCGGGGCATTGCCACTGAAGTAAACATGGGGACACTCTTCCAAGATGAAAGGATCTTTTAGGTAAAACGGGTAACAACCTGGTTGAGAAAAAGTTCTCTAATGTGAATACACTTGCATTAGGCTCAGAGCTGATGGAGACCTTGTTTTATGCTCTGCAGAAACTCACCAAGAGTATCAGGTGCAGTGGGAGCGAGGTGTCTGAGCCGCAGCGTTTCCTCCAATATATCCAGGTGGCTGTCCAAACTGCTGTACTTCTGAATATCACACACATTTTGACCCGATGTGCCCAAAAACCTTTGTTGGAAGACACACAAAAAAAAAACATTGTTGTGAACGTATCAATATTTGATGGAACATGACCCGAGTGACGGGCGTGTGACTGTGTACCTCACTCCATCGATGTCAGCCTGATATGGATTGGAGACGAGTTGTAGTGTTGGGTAGGCAGAGGACAGGGGAAACATACACCGGTGAAGAGGCTGCTGTGGCAGGGTGAAGTTGGAGGGATCATACTGGCCCGGCATCACATCCACAGGAACAGAAGCCTTCATCACACAGAAAACATCACATAATCATGTCAGTGGTTTGGTGGCAAAAACCTAAAGAGATGCTTTTGCAGATGATCTAGCTTTAGATTACAAAGAAAAAAAGAAGAAAAAAAAAAAAAGGAGTTTCACTAACCTAAAGGTCACTTAAGTCGACCTGACATGATATAAACAATGTGTCTGATAAACTTCACTAATCCAAGTATCTCAACTTTGCTTCGTAAAGACTAATTCTGTCTATATGTAGTAAAAAAAAACAAAAAAAACAATTCTTGCATATGGACAGACTCACCACCAGCTGAAGCAGCAGCTCATCCAACATACGAATAGCATCCACACTGCCAGCCTGAGTCTTCTTTGTGAGATATTTGGCCTGTAAACAAACAAACGAACAAACCAAAGTGTGATTGTCCAGAAACAGTTGAATTAAAGTATCAATAAGGAATTGTGTGTTAAGTTAATGTCTTCCTCTTCGTACCTTCGTAGAGGCATCCTTCTCCTGGGTGCTTTGGCTCAGGAGGTTTCCTGCCAGCAGGACCCTGGAAATGGTTGCTGCGCCGCTCTGCTCACCGAGGTCACCAAGCTGACCGGTTATCATGTCAACCAGCAACTGTAGCCCCAACATGCTGTCTGCACTACTGCTTCCCAGGCCGAGGCCAGACGCAAGAAGCACAAACCTGAAGAGAAACAAAGTAAATTCATTCTGTTATCATTAAAAACCTGGGCTCTAATCTGTGCATGCCGGGGGCCCGTGTTTACCCGTCAGTGCAGAGCTCAGGTCTCTCAGTCTGCAACGGGAGGTCCGCCGTGCAAAAGTCCTCAACTGTGAATTTTCCGTTATTCCTTTCAGCTCCGTATATTGCGATAACACTCCCTGAGTTTGGATGAAAGAAATGCCTTTAAATTCTCAACATGTGTTGACAGACATGCCAGTGACGTCCAAAAACAAATACTAACCTGTGACACACTTGTCTTTGTCAATTTTTCCTTCTAGTTTGATTCTCTGCAGTTCATCCTCCAGAATAAGCTCATCTGTGTCTGTGATGTATTTGGATGGTGTAGGCTGGGGCAAGAGGTTGTGCTGACAAGAGGGAAAGCAAAAAATTATATTGTCCATGTCGAGATTTTTTTATTTTATCCATTGTGAATGCAGTGAGTTGAATTCAGGGTGCTCGCCAACCTCCTCGCTGATTTCTTTGAGAATAGATGGCTGCAACTCCATTCGCTTAAACAGAGTCCCCACGATGCAACACTGCTCCCCTGTTTCTAGATCACACAACTTCCTGATGCACACATCAGACCCTGGAGGAGGAAAACAAAACATCGGAAAATATAATCATGACTGGATTATGACACAATGGCATATTGTGCATAAACAATTAAAACAGTTAAATAAAAAGTCATCACATGCAATCTGCCTCTCCCTTGAAAGATCACTTTTTTAGAACTGCTTTTATCCCATTCACATCACCTGACAGATCATCACAGTCATTCTTCAAGGTTTTTTCTATTGTCTTTCAGAAAACGTCAAGGGTACGTGGCCCTTCTGAGCCAAACATTAAGTTGTTTGGCATTTCTGCTGACTTTGTACCACATTTGTGATTCTATACGTTATTAATCCAGCTGTTATTGTGTTCTCACATAATCGTGGTTCTATTATACACTTTTGCATAGCAATATGTGTCACGTTTAAGACATTATGTGTCTTTGAGGGAGTCTGTTTCTGAGTATATCCATTCATCCTCTGTGCCACTTTATAAGCCCAGTGGACCTCTTCTGTAATCTACCCTTAAATATACTGTACAGTAAACTAAACATTGCATCTGTTGGACACCATGGCTGTTCTCACCCCACTTCTGCTGGGCTCTCTCTGACAGCAGCGGCCTCATCTGCATGAGCCGGGCGGCGTAGATATGGGCGTACTGGCGATTGAAGCTCCGCTCCCCGACTTTGTAGCGCTCGGCGCAGGATGTATAGGCCAGCGACACCCTCTCAAACACCGCCGGAGCCTGGTCCTCGGAGGGAGGGTAGGACAGCAGAGAGGAGCCATCCTTCTGGGCGCTCAGGTCGGAGAACATGCCTGTCCTGATGCAGATACAAAGGAAAGAGTAGAGATGAGCCTGGTGGGTTTATCGATCCACTGTCAGTGCTCCTACCAAACATTACGTCACAGACGATCAAGGCCAGAGTAACATGCGTAACGACCTCACCTTGGTTGGGTGTAGTTACACACTTTAAACCTGGTTTTAAGTTATCCTTGGATTTTGCTGCAGCCCACCGGAGAGCAACAGAAACTGTTCCCGCGAAATCACCCTCCTGACGTCACCGCGTTGTTTATGTCGAGACGAATTATCGCGAGAACCTTTTCGAAAAACAATATAAAGCACAATGTTTAGTTCACGCAAGAAAGACAGTGACTGACGTCCAGGGATACCTAAACTACACGGTTCACGCCTAAATGAGAGGTAGTTTTGGTAAAATAGGGGCATAAACGCGTCTCGAGGTGTCGCACATATTTTACGTCACTTATTCAAAAAGAAAAGTCGCACGGAGATGAGGTCACAATAGCGTCGCGGCCGTGTCGCCATTTTCGCTTCTCTTTGTGCGCACGGTCGGCTCAGAGTTAGCCTGATTTTAACGAGTTATTTCTGCATCGTGTTTTAATTCTGTGACGGTGAAATGCAAGGTAACAGAGGCCCCCAGCACAACCACGGCCCCAACCGCCCGGGGGAGCAGAAGAAGCCCGGAGGGATGGACACGAACGGTCAGCAGCCGGATCCCTGCGACCCGACCAACCCGAACGAGGCCTTAACCCTGGACCTGCAGAGCTTTAGGAAGCCCGGCGAGAAGACCTTCACCCAGCGGAGCAGGCTGTTCGTGGGGAACCTGCCTACCGGGATGAGCGAGGAGGAGCTGGAGAAGCTGTTCGCCAAGTACGGTAAAGCGAGCGAGATCTTCATCAACAAGGATCGAGGCTTCGGGTTCATCCGTCTGGAGACGCGGATCATCGCAGAGATCGCCCGAGCCGAGCTGGATGACACCCCCTTCAGGGGCAGGCCAATACGTGTGAGGTTTGCAACACACGGAGCCGCTTTGACTGTTAAGAATCTGCCCGATTTTGTGTCCAATGAGCTGCTGGAGGAGGCCTTCGCCGTGTTCGGTCAGATAGAAAGAGCAGTGGTTATAGTGGATGACCGAGGGAGGCCCACGGGGAAGGGGATCGTGGAGTACACCTCCAAACCAGCTGCAAGGAAGGCTCTGGATAAGTGTGCTGATGGTGCCTATCTTCTCACAGCCTTCCCTCGACCCATCATAGTGGAGCCCATGGACCAGTATGATGAGGACGAAGGGCTGCCTGAAAAGCTAATAAACAAAAACCAGCAGTTCCACAAAGAGCGAGAGCAGCCACCTCGATTCGCCCAGCCAGGCTCCTTCGAGTACGAGTACGCCATGCGTTGGAAGGCCCTGATGGAGATGGAGAAGCAGCAGTACGACATGGTCGACCGCAACATGAAAGAGGCCCAGGAGAAGCTGGAAGCCGAGATGGAGGCTGCCCGACACGAGCATCAGGTGATGCTGATGAGGCAGGACCTGCTGAGGCGGCAGGAGGAGCTGCGGAGGATGGAGGAGCTCCACAGCCAGGAGGTGCAGAAGAGGAAACTGGCCGAGCAGCGGCAGGAGGAGGAGCGCCGGAGGAGAGAGGAGGAGATGAGGATGCGGAACGAGGAGATGATGAAGAGGCAGCAGGAGGGCTTCAGAGGCAACTTCCCAGAGAACAGAGAGCAAGACATAAGGATGCATATGGGCGGCCACGGGATTCCCATGAACAGAAACTCACTGGGTGGCAATTCCGGTCCCGCTGCTGCAGCGAGCTTGAATGCAGAGAATACCCCAATGATGGCCGGGTCAGGAAACAACAACAACAACAACATGCCTGGAGGAGGCCAGGGTGGCTTCCCCAGAGGCCTCCCTGGAGCCGGAGACTATGGACCCAATAAGCAGCGCAGATTTTGAAAAAGATGTCTAGTTTTTTCCTCCCTTTTCATACTCACTGTATTCATTTCATGTAGTGAGAGTTACTTTTGAACTGCGGTAACGGCATGTATTTTTTATTTTTTTTTTTTTTGTACTTTTTTTTTTTTTTTTTGTACTTGCAAAATATGTTTTAAAACTAAAATGTCAACGAGCCATGTGTTTTACTTAATTTCTCACAGCAATGTAATTTTTTTTCCCATAGGGATAGAAAATGTTTTTGTCCTAAACATGTCAACTTTTCTGGAATAAATCCATGATTCCCTATCGGTGCAGTTTTCTTCAGACACTCAAGATCTCTCAAAGTTTTTAAAAGCACAGCTCAAACTTACAGAAAACATTGAACCAAACATTGTCATTTTTATAGAGCTGTAATTGATAAGTTCATCAAATATGGAATGAACAAAATGCGATGGAAACATATTGATTGATTTCAGGCACAATATAGTGAAAAGGTTATGAATGCATTGAACATGCAACACATAACTGAATTATTGAATGAATGGAGATGTCCAGACTCCACACTTTCTGATGTGAGTTTCTTAACAGATGCAATTACTTGAACTGAGCCGGTTAAGAGCATTTTTTTGCAGAGGCCCAGCTGACCACACAGTGATGTCAAGCAGCAGTAAGAATATAAATTCCCACTTTTTAGCAGGAAAAGCGCACCTGTAAATAATACAGTAATCACAGTAAAGGAGGGCTGCATCCATTCATTTAACTTCTGCACCAGTAGGTGGAGTCATTGTTAATGTTATTCACAACAGCGCTGTCCTTTCCAGATTATCCTTTTAAAGTTTTGTGTCCAAACATGCAGTAACAACCACAGTAAGGCTTCCAGCTGCACACTGTTCAATAGGAATGACACATTTCCCTGCACTACATTTAGGGAGATTCAATAAATGGTACTTAATATAACAGAAATACTTGCAGGGGGAAAATCTTTTCAAGCATCCCTCCACACTAAATAGAAAAATTTGATATTGAATAAACATGGTACTAGTTAACATAAGAAAAGGGTGAAGGGTAAGGGCTCTATTCTAAATCATCTGTTTCACAAACTATCAAAGCTGACAGAGACTTCTTAAGTAAATCAATTCCTGCAGCTTCCCCTCTGAGAGAATCTTAACCACAACACTCTGAAGCCACCCTGGAGGGAGGTGGTTATCGAGGCCTATTTGAGCTCTTCATCTTGGTTTAAAGTAGATTCAGAGTGTCTGTGAACAACAGAAAGGCCACCATGGGGATGTGGAATCAATGACATGCTGCACCTGACCCTTTGAAGCCCTTCTTCCTCAACACCACCTCACATTAGTATATTAGTACAAGAATTTGTCTCTAAAGTGGTTTATAACAGGACCTGTTTGAGTCATTCAAGTCAATCCTATGCGACTTCATGAGAATACTAAAGTGTTTGTTGCCAAACTACCGACACTTCACTAAAGAACAGTCAGCAACTTTGGCAAATTAATCTGTCAACCTGCTGCAGTGCAAAATGTCATACTCATCTTTGCCTTACAGCCTAGATGGCAGAAGGAGAGTGCTATAAATGATGGCTGATAAAGCGACAACTGTAAAGAGGGTGAAACTGCATGTTGTCTTGGTTTGACATCAGACGTTTATGATGATATCTTGACTGTATCTCGCCAAACAGCTTCTCGGTTCATTTAGATCATAAATGTGATCCCTTCCAAACTCCACCTGTGAAATTCACACTGATTTACGTACATGATTATGAACACATAATTGTTAAACCTTCAAAAACATTTGAACAATTAAATTAGGGTAAAATACCTTTGGCTATATTATGTTGGAACGTGTGTAGTCGTCATTCAGTGTAAAAACGAATTGAGTGCAACAGAACCCCCGTTAAAGGAAGCACATGTTTTCACGTGATTCTTTCAGTTATTCTACATTTTATGTAGACCAAGAATAAATGATACAATTATTGCATACACATGGAAATTGATCTGTTTGTAGAAGTTGCTGCTAATGTGTCAAAATCAAACAAGAAAACTGTAAAAATAAGAATAAGAATAAAATCAAACTGCTTTTCAAAACAAGCAGTGTTCTAGTAGCAAAGTGACAGATTTCATTTGGATAATAAATTATATATACACAGAGAGCTGAGTCTTCCACTCATTTAGACTGTCAATACTTTTTATTTTAATCTATGTGGATTTATTAGGATATCTTTGGGGAGCTACACTACAGCACCCAGGGAGACTTGCTGGGTTAAGGGCCTCGTTGGGGGGCCCACAGTGTCAACCAGTCAGCAGTAAGAGTTGAACCCCAACTCTCTAGTCAAACACCCACCAAGTCCATGTTTGTGGAACTTGTTGCACTCGCAGTAAGTTGACTTTTAGTTCTATCTCTCATCTACTTGTAAACTGAAACGATGCAAACACTCTAATGTGTAATCAAGGGGGTTTCCTCTGCCTTACAGGCCCTCTTGCTCTGCAGGTCCCCTTCACATTGAAGCGTAATGAGGAGAGATTTAAGATTGACCGCATAATCATTTGTTTAATGCTGCCCATTGATATTGACACAGACGTGGATGGAGGCATTCTTTATGTAATGGTTGCAGCCCTTTACGTTGCTCAATTCCTGTTATCATGAGCCGGTTATCACCATCGTGATATCGCGAGCTGCACTGACCACTTTCTATATGTTGTGCCTGTGAGGGACGTCTCAATACTTAGGATTGTTAAAAGGCCATCTTGATCACTGAAGGTTTTGGGCTTTTGTGTGTGTGTGTGTGTGTGTGTGTGTGTGTGTGTGTGTGTGTGTGTGTGTGTGTGTGTGTGTGTGTGTACGCTCGTAGACGAGATGTCAAAGAAGGAGCTGCAGTGGATATAACCCTAACCCAAGAGACGCATGCGGTGGATCATGATCCCGACAACAGTTCACAGCAGCACCACAGAGTCTGATGACGGTAGAAATAAACAACCTGCCACCAAATCATCCATCAAGATGACCCAACAAGAAATCTGCTACAGTGAATTCAGGGTTTTCTGGTCACTGATGTCATCAGTGTGCTCAATAAAGTGAATGTATATTGAATACGTCCCATCTTAACCTGAATTTAACTGAGCTGTATGTATTTGTCTGGGATTTTGCCAGTGAACTTGCTATCTGCAGTGAATTGATATTGTAAATATGGAGTTACACTTGTTTCAAATTACAAGCTGTGAATGTACACAACAAGGAAGAATTAAATAAACTTGCGTAATGTGACTTACTGGAGTCACTGCAGACTAAAGGTGAGGATGCACTGGTTCTGACAAAAATGGCCCAGGTGTGTCGTAGTATTTCACATAACTGAAAAAGTTACAAAATCTTGACGTGACTTATCAGCGTACGACCGTGCAAGGAACAACATCATATCTGCCCCATTTTTTTCTTGTCGTTTTTTTACCATCTTAGTTTATGGCAAATTTTGATCCGTGTGCACCTTCACCCTGATATCTCAGACGATGTCGCTCAGTTGCAAGCTTTATCTCTGTTTCTGACCTTGACATGTGATAAGAGCATTAATGACACTGTTGATATAGAAGCCGTGGGATGTGACGCGGTAAGATGATAAGTCTGGGTTTCCTCGTGTGGCTTCTTACTACTGTCTGCTGGCCGTCGCTGTGGAGATGTTCTGAAACTGTAGCAACAGTAAAAAGTATACTGTGTTGGAACAAAGCGCATCAGAGGCATCAGCTAATATAAAGTCCTCTCCGCACCTCAAAGGTCAAATAACCGGCATACAGCATTGTTAACTGTGGTCCAGAGGTCACATCCAAGATCACTGCTTGTCGTATGTTTGCAGCTCAGAGAGCCATAATTACAATAGAAGGGGTATAACTGCTGCCACAAATCATCGTTGTGATTCATATGAACCATCATTCACTATGTAGATCTGTTGTCAACATAAACAACAGAGGTTCCAAAGGCCACGGTGTATAATCAGACACCTGTAGGAGAGGAACTGGGTGTGGTCATCATATTGGATTCCCCCTCATAGTTTCTCCCTCTCGGTTTGATCAGACCACTGACTCAATCAGTCCCTCCCATGCAAACAGTGGAATTGCCGTTCCATGGCTCTGATTGGACAGCAGTCACATCAGGCCAGATAAGACCGAAATGCTTACGTAGGACATGTCTTCATGCTTTTCCAACACCAGCTCTGACGCTATCAGACGGACAGACGGACAAACAGACAGACGACAGGAGGAAGAGGAGACTCAGACGAAACTGTCTTCGTCTGAGGAATCTTCCAGGAAAACAGTGACCATTATACACTCCAATTTACTGTATGTGAGGACTTTGACTCGTCTGTTGCTCAGGAATCATGATTCGTGTTTCAGCTCTCATCACTTTTCTGACTTGTGTGGTAAGTTGGCCTTTAAATGAGTGATTATTTCACAGTAGTGTTCTGTTATATACAGCTACGCCAATACTGTCCACTTGTTTTGATATAACAATAACTTGCAACAGTTTCGTCGCAAAGTCCATCATTACAAGTCAACAGTTTTTACCAGGATCTACGAGCTGAGCCTGAATAATCCGTAAAATTGTTTGGGAACTGCTTGTCAAATAATACTTACATTCGCTCCTGATCAGTTTAAGATCAAACTTCATGATCTAGCAAATGTTCCAGCCTTGATGAAACGTGTCTCATCAAGTTCATTTCATTTTGTTTATTTGTGATTATGATTAATTTGTGTTGGGAGCATTTGGTAAAATATATATCTTTGTATCACAAATGTGAAAACAGACATGATATTCCAACATGTCAAGACTTATTTCCACCCAAAACTGAGATTAGAGAAGAGTTTATGGAAGCAGCAGAGATTCAATTAGTTACATAGATAAATGGGGAAAAAAATAAACATTTTCTGAGGGTTTTAGCAGTGATTTTGAGAATATGGATTTGATACTAATTCAAAATTCTAAAATATTATAAAAATGACTTAAAGGTAACACAGAAGTAAAGTGTTGGACAACACATTTGTGACTGTATATTTTTTTTTCTGTGATTTGTGTCTATAAAGTTTTTAACATATTGAATACTTTTAGAAGACCTGATAAAAATGAACTTATGAATAAATATTGATAGTCTTTATAAATACTCTCTCAATAACATATTGTGTAATTGAGACAACCATTAGAAAAATACCACACTAGTTTTAGTTCGATCGTAAAGAAAAGAAATCACGTATAGTATGTCATAACATACATGAACTCACATTTTTGATTTTATATAGTTATAACCATATATATATATATATATATGAGAATTTGTCTTCTCTTCTCTTACCAGAGGTAATATTAAACAACCTTGGACATATCAAGCTTACTTTATTACTTTCTACTTTATTGTTCCTCCAAGGTGCCACTGAGTAGCGCATTGGGTGGGACTACATGTCACCATGATATTCATAGATTGTTTCTGATAGCAGACATGATAAACTTATCAATGAACGAACCAAGGTTGATCTTGTTCTTTGTTTACAGTAGTCATTATGAAAAATATTTACTAATGAATCCCGTTTTGTAAGACATGAAAAGTGACTTGCTGACTAAATACAAACGAAGTATGCGAATTTTGTCCTTTTATTTAATACTCTTAAAAAGAAGCTAATACATGAAAACAACAATCACGATAGCGTGCTGTTGCTGTCTGTGTCTTGCTGTAGGGACTGAAGTGAGTTAAGCAAATTCTGATGAGCCCACTATCAAGAGGAACTGGTGAGGTTAGGCAGAGGTTAGGTGAAGAACTCATCAACCAACCTTATGGGCACATGCTTTACCACAGAGGAAGAAGAGAATAAAATCAAATAGCAGAAGTGGTGATAGCCATATTTTAGAAGCAGCACCTAAGGTATGAGTTCAAAGTGCATTTCAAACAGAGTTTTTCCACACTGTCATGTGCCATGTTTGTGACCCATTCTGTTTTCCACACAGGTGCTCTCTGAGGCGCAGCACGAGGCCGGCTACTGTTCTTTCTATGACGAGTGCGGTCGTAACCCTTTGATAGAGGACTCCTTCATCGTTCCCATCGTCCCATGTTTGAATTACAGCAGGGCCCGACTTCTCGCTGGTGAACACTACAAGAAGCTCAAACAGGTCTGTAGATTCGGCTCAGTGTCTCACAAGAGACACGAGTTCCTTAGAACCAAAACTGCTGCACAGCAGGGGGTTGCTTTTTATATAGAGTGAGCACTAAGTTCCAGTAAATTCTGCTCCATTTTAATGTACACCATTATTATTCAAAAAGACGAAAAAAGCAGACGGATTTGAAAAGCTACTTGCTTTGCATCAGGCAAAGTTTTGTATTTCTTTACGTCTCTTGTCTTTTGGAATAAGAGTGATTCACATTGCAATTTTTCAATACACGAGAAAAGATACAAAACCCAGAGCTTGAAATAAACTGGAACAATATGAATGTCACCTTCATAAGAGCAGCAAAGCTGTTGGAATGCATGCATCGGATACATTATCATTGATACTCCTTTTTATTTTTGTCATTGTTGTTTTTTTGTTTTATGATTCCCATTGGGTGACAGCTGTTCTTCCTGGGGTTTTACAAAATTATAGATTCAATACACAATACTCATAGATCTCGGAAAATACCATAAGAGCCTACAGCATGAACAACACACACGAACAGTACAAAACATTGTACCAGAACAGACACATTCACAGGATAATCAACCAAACCAGGACACACTTTTGTTCATAGTCCCACTCCCAGAATTTACACTCACTTTTCTCCACTGGCTGATCTGGTTCCCGCAACACCTTTTAGTTTCAAACAAAGATCAAAATAGATGCAACTTAACTTCCTTATTCACAGCTGTTTCATTAATTTTCTTTTTATAATAATATAATAATAATGATAATACATCAAACCTATAAAGCGCATTTTTCACACTAAAAGAGGCTTAAAGATGCTTAAAGACGTTTTTTGACAACTGCTTTCGTGCTCACCAGTGATATTTGTGGTGGTCCACTCTCAGTGTTTGGTACTATGTATAACTACACTGGGCATCAATTAGGGAAATAGGCAGATGGCTTTCTGGAGACTATAAATGCTACTTAGTTGTAGGAAAAGGCTGCATTCTCGTCTTTCATGCATCCTTGTTACTCCAAACAGTGCAATGAAGTGCAGGTTTAGCAGGCAGCAGCCATTTTGGGACGAGACTAATGACTGGATAACATCCACACCTTAATATTGCAAGATAACGCATGATAAAACTGACCATAGTTCTCACTCTTTGCCTGTTGACAATATCTTAGAAGCCTCTCCTCAGTTCAAGAATTGAGCATGCGCTTCAACTGGTCACTTCATGGAATAACCCCTGTCCCTGCTTCAGGTGTGCCCCATTTTGGACCATGGAGAAGGCCAAACTCTTGCCTGCTGTTCCTACCAACAGCTGCGGTCTCTGGAAACCAGCTTGACCCTGTCCAAGGCCGTATTGAACCGCTGCCCCTCATGCGCTGAAAACTTTGCCCACTTGCACTGCATCAACACCTGCAGCCCCGATCAGAGCCAGAAGATCAACATCACCAAGGTCATGAATGTGACCAACTTGGGCAGGACCAGGGAGGCCGTGGTGGGTTACCAGTCATACATCACCACCGACTTCGCAAATGCAGCCTTCGACTCCTGTAAAAATGTCAGGATTCCCGCAACGGGAGGTTTTGCGATTGCCACTATGTGCGGCCGCTATGGCGCCAAACTGTGCACCCCTCAACGCTGGTATGACTTTCAAGGAGACTCCAGTAACGGCTTGGCTCCACTCGACCTCGACTTCAAGCTTTTGAAAGAGGGAGACACTTCAGGAGTGCCAGAGGGTGTGATCCCCTACGATGGAAAAGCTCTGAGCTGTAACGAGACAACACCTTCAGGGGGTCAGGGCTGCTCCTGCCAAGACTGCCAGGAGGCGTGTCCCAGTATGCCCAACCCACCGCTACCCGCTGAACCCTTCAGAATCCTGGGCGCTGACGGTTTTCTGGTGATTTCTATCATCTTATTCTGTCTCCTGATAATCGCCCTCCTGCTTTACCTGACTGTCTCGTACGCCATATCTGGAAAGATGAAAGGAAACACAAAGCAGAAAAACCAGAATGTTAATGTTGTAAATGAGAGGATCATCCAGCCAGAAGAGGTGACCTGTCTTGATAGAAACAGCTTGGCTGCTCAAGCTTTCCTGAGCTCACAGTTTCGGTTCTGGGGAACAACGATGGCCACTTATCCTCTCATCGTGAGTATTTTTTAAGTATCAGAATGAATCTTTTCTGTTTTGTAATCATTAGTTTAAAAGACGCCACAGACTTATCGTGGCTCTCCGGACCGATTAGATTGAACAATTCTGAAGATCTTAGTGAAAGCAACAGAAGGTATTATTTGTAACATAATAAAGAATTTCTTATCCTTATACAAGGTACTCCTGGCGTCAGCAGTCATCGTGGCTGTTTTAGCCGCTGGCCTGAAGTCCATCGAGCTCACCACTGATCCGGTTGAGCTGTGGTCTGCTCCCAACAGCCGTGCACGTCAAGAGAAAGACTTCCACGACACGCACTTTGACCCTTTCTTCAGGACTAACCAGCTGATTTTGACAGCACCTGACAGAAACGGCCACATTTACGACTCGTTGCTGTTTGGCCAGCAGAACTTCAGCGGCATTGTATCCAAAGAGCTCATCATTGAGCTTCTTGAGCTCCAGCAAAAAATAGTGGTACAGAAACAGTCAAAGATGACATTTGAGAGTGTTTGTAAATTACTGCTTGACTCACTAGTGCTTTTTTTTTCTTTGCCATTTTCAGAACATCTCGTTCTGGTCAGACGACCTGAACAGAACAGCGACTCTGAAGGATGTGTGTTTCGCACCACTAAACCCATCCAATGCGTCCTTAAGTGACTGTGCAGTCAACAGCATAACGCAGTACTTCCAGAATAGTCTGGACAACATTAATGCAAAGGTGAACATGACCGAGCTGGGAGTGACCAGAGAGGTGGATTGGAGAGACCATCTGATCTACTGCCTTGGGTGAGTATTCGTCCAGTAAATGGCATTTTCATGGATTTATTTATTTTTTTTAATCATCAAACTTGGAACCTCACTTTCTCTCTCTGTCCCGTCTGCAGCTCTCCGCTGTCGTTCAAAGACATCACGGATTTAGGCATGAGCTGTATGGCTGATTACGGAGCTCCAGTCTTTCCATTTCTGGCAGTAGGAGGCTATAATAGTGAGTGACTTCGGGCACCATGTTCGCACAAAAGCCACGGTTTCTAAACTCCGAATTAACCCCTTGTGTGTCTTGTGTTTTCCAGATGATGACTATACAAACGCAGAAGCTTTCATCCTGACCTTCTCGCTCAACAACTACGCTCGGAACAACACCAAGTTCAAAGTGGCTTTGCAGTGGGAGACAGAGTTTCTGAAAATTGTCCAGGACTACCAGAAAAACCCAGAAGCCAACTTTACCTTTGCATACATGGCTGAGGTATAGTACATCAGGGGATCTTAGAAGAGAGCTTGTTTACCTTTTTTTAATTGCATTGCCTCAGGAGACTTTTATTGCAGTAGTGTTTGAAAGTTATTTGGCCCTGTGGCATGATGATGGAATCTGGGGCCATTTTTATGTATTTCATATATATTATTGCTTCTCTTTTTTTTTAATCTTGTTAAGGAAAAGTCATTAGACAGAAGACAGCAAACAAAGTAATCAGCAGTTTCACCCATAAAAGACTCGCTGCTTCAGCTTTTCAGGGGGTGCCCTGAGGTCTTACCTCAGGTAAGGTTCTGTCATCTCACTATCTGACAGAAAATAACTAATGCTTCTCTTCTCTGCCCCTGCAGAGATCTCTTGAGGACGAGATTAATCGAACGACAGCAGAGGATATTCCAATCTTCATGATCAGCTATGCTGTGATCTTCATCTACATCGCTGTGGCACTGGGAGAATATTCTTCATTTTCACGCATACTGGTAAAGCTATGCCTTTTTTTTAATTACAAATTGTTCATATTTTGCTTTAAAAACACAAGTATAGCATTCAGCTGCTATAGTACAGATACTTATCACTGCACATGATAAGGGCATGTTGTCATAATGTGGCTGTCAGCTATACAGTCCTTATCTTTACAGTAAAGCAGATAGATTAATGCCTGGGAAGTTATACAAGACAGAAAAGCACAAAACAGCAAAAAGATAAGAAACCGACAAAAAAGGTAGAGTTTAATTGGGCTGGATTCCTTATTTTTTTGTTGTTGTCCTGCAGGTGGATTCCAAGTTTCTGGTGGGTCTGGGTGGGATCCTGGTGGTCGGTTGTTCTGTCCTGGCCTCCATGGGCTTCTACTCATGGATCGGCATCCCCTCTTCGCTGGTGATTCTGCAAGTCGTACCCTTCTTGGTGCTCGCCGTTGGAGCTGACAACATCTTCATTTTCGTTTTAGAGTACCAGGTGTGTAACCATGTGTACCCTGAATGTGTACAATTGCTGACGAGCTAAAACATTTTCTCTAATTGCGTAATAATACGATCGTCCCCTCGCCCCGACAGAGAGATGTTCGGAGGCCTGGAGAAAAGCGGGAGGAGCAGATTGGTCGTGTGCTGGGAAACGTGGCTCCCAGCATGCTCCTGTGCAGTCTTTCCGAATCTATTTGCTTCTTTTTAGGTAAAATCTTTGATATTTTTAACATGACAAGAAAAACACAAAGTGCCATTGTGGAAGAAATAAAAGTTGGCCCAACAGTTTGTTAGAGTGTTTCTCTGGCTTTCCTTCCAGGGGGCCTGTCAACCATGCCAGCAGTGAAGTCCTTTGCCCTGTATGCAGCTCTGGCTGTGCTCATGGACTTTATTCTGCAGATGACAGCGTTTGTAGCGCTGCTGTCCTTAGACGCCCGGCGCCAAGACAGCAACCGCTGTGAACTGGTCTGCTGTGTGAAAGTGTCAAAAGAGCGCTCAAACAAGCCCAATGAGGGCTTCCTGCTGCCCGTCATGAGGAAATACTATGCTCCTTTTCTACTGCACAGCTACACCAGGGTCACAGTGGTAAAGCGACTAACCTCACACACCTCACACTCACACTATTCTTTACATTTCACCACCGAGCCTGTAACGAAAAATGGGATTTAATCTGATCTGGCTATTTGTTAAATACACTTTATTCTGTGTTGCTTTCAGATGCTGGTTTTCATCTTCATGTTTTGTGCGTCTATATTCCTCATGCTGAATGTGACAGTCGGTCTGGATCAGGAGCTGGCGATGCCGCAGGTCAATAAGCGAGGCTGTTTAAACAAGAATGAAAGCCAACACTTTCTGTGCAATCTAACTGAAGTTACTCTGTTTGCTGTGCAGGGCTCCTACATGCTGGACTATTTCCAGTACCTGTACAAATACTTTGAAGTCGGAGTCCCTGTTTACTTTGTTACAAAAAGAGGCTACAACTTCTCCACCGTGGAGGGCATGAATGGCGTCTGCTCCAGCGTGGGCTGCGATCAGTTCTCAATGACCCAGAAGATCCAGTATGCTGCCAACTATCCTAACCTGTGAGTCAAGGTCTTTTTATTCATATTATTAAATTTAAGTTTTTAGATAACTTGCACATTGTTCCTGCTCAGTTCTGCTTATTCATCATAAAGTGTCTTCTCCTGTTGGGTCTTTATATCATCGTCCTTCACTGAGAGCCTTGAACCTGCTGTTATCACTGAAGCAGCCTCAAACACGATAGCCCTTTGGATAAGATAATGATGAGCTTTAGTCGCTGAGCACTAAAAGATGCCTCCGGCTGATTATTCCACGCAAGAAAAGCACAAATAGAAATAATAAGAAATGGATTATTTCGATCTTTTTAATAGATGAGAAATGTGGAGGTGTCATTCAATCAAACAAGATATACATTTCAGAAGTTAAAAGTATTCATTTTTGCCATATAGCATCCAACCAGATTAATTCCAAATGAGTATGTGCATAAATCATACCCCACTGCTTTGTTTTTTTAATTTTGTGCTCATACAAGTTTTATTTCAATTTATCACTGGCACTAACGGTTGGCAAACAGCAAACCTCTTCTATTAAGGGGGATAATAACATTACAGATAAGGATTAATTAAAATATACCGAGAGGGTTTCTTCCTTTAAATGTGTTTGTAAACACAACAGCAATCTATCACAGAAAACCTGCACGCAGCAGAGCTTTTCCTTTTTTGTTTTTTACACTTCTGCGTTTCCCCGTGTACTAATCTGATTTAATACAGTGATTACAGATCGTTCAGATTTTTAGTGGATCTCTTTTAATATGGCAGGCTGTTTAACTAATATTATATCAATCTTTAGACTATCATTTAGTAGAGGTAGATTTAAAGTCAGACAGTAGGTATATCTTTGAGGTTCTTGCAGAGATAGAGTCAAATTGTAACTTACCTAGATTAAAAAGAGGTTCCTTATCAGTTTTATTAAGATATGCAAGTCTTGTTTTGATAAGAGTATCACAGATACACGTGATCTCTGGTTACTCTTGAAGGATGTTTCCTAAAATGAATCAAAAGGAAGGGACTATTAGAGCTCTGTGGAGTCATTTGGTACAGGAAATCAATGAAACCTTCAAAAACACATTTGCTTTCAGATATTTTTTAATTTTTTTTTATTCGCTATGTATCCTTGTGATTTATAGATCTTATGTGGGCATTCCTGCAAACTCATGGGTGGACGACTTTGTGGACTGGTTGAATCCTGGATCCACTTGTTGTCGCATTTACACCTCCGGTCCAAATAAAGGAAAATTCTGTCCCGCAAGTGAAAGTGAGGATCACTGCTGAGAAAACAACATGTACTCACCCATTCTCTCTCAGCTGTGAATTCATTGACTTTAATCACTCCTTCCATTACTCCCACGTCTCTATAGATGCTCTTCGCTGCCTTAAGAAGTGTATGGAAAGACCCACAGATGGAGTTCTCAGGCCTGATGAGGAAAACTTTGCCCGCTTCCTCCCTGATTTCCTGGGTAACAGGCCCGACCTGCAGTGTCCCAAAGGGTGAGTTATTGTTGGGCCATACAGCCACATGAAAACATCACCAACCAACCCATCACATCATGCTGTGACATCTGAGATTCAAACACTCTGGGATTCATTCATTCATTGACAGTCTTGCTTTCTGCCGTTCTTTCTAACCAGTGGTCTTGGAGCTTATGACACGGCTGTGGTGAGAGATGAGAACGGAGAAATAATAGGTAAGTCACCTGAACTCATCAGACAAAGTCCAGCGATGACGGATTGGTTTGAACTGAAATGATTTGAGTGGATGATTTATTTTGAAAAAAAATTTTTACGTACGTGTGCCCTTCAGCCTCACGTTTCATGGCCTACCACACACCGCTGGTCAACTCTCAGGAGTTCACCGCTGCGCTCCAAAAGTCCAGAGAGCTGGCTTACAATATAACCTTGGGCATGAGACAAGTAAACGACACCTCATCTGACTTTGAAGTATTTCCTTACACGTATGTACTCTTGTCCTCTCCAGTTCTGTGGAATGACCCTTCAAAATAACCACTGATTGTCAAGACGTCTGTACGTTTCCGACCGTTGCTTTGCTCATCTGCATCTTCCAGGGTAACTAATGTGTTCTACGAGCAGTACCTGACCATCGTGTCAGAGGGACTCTTTAACATCTCGCTGTGTCTGCTGCCGACCTTCGTGGTGTGCTGCCTGCTGCTGGGCTTGGACCTGCGCTCGGGCCTGCTCAACCTCCTCACCATCATCATGATCACAGTGGACACCGTGGGAGTCATGACTCTGTGGAGCATCGATTATAATGCGGTGGCCCTCATCAACCTGGTGACGGTGAGAACGTCTCTGTGAAGAGAGACACTCCTCACCTCTCTGGATGCTGACAGCAGGATGATCTTTAACCGCGTTTCACTCACTCAGATTGTCAGACATTGAAAAGTATAATGTAAATAATCAAATGTCATTCAAGACTTTTGAAATTTCTGATATTTTAAGCTAAATGCATTAATCAGATCCAACCAAGCAATAACTGGGAGATGCTGCAGCTTTGCAAAGCAAAGCCACTAGTGAGAGCAGTAATAATAATAATATAAGCAGTGTGAAGCGTAAGTACCTTTTACACAATTTCTAGAAATCCCACACAAGGCAACACCTACAGCCCAAGTACTTGTGAAAAGGATTCATATCTATTTTAATCTCTTTAATCATAAAATGTCTTGTGTGTTTAATAAATGTTTGTATTGTTCACTTGAATTTCCCCTATGTCCTTCAGACGCTGAACATTGCTCAATATACTTTCAATTTCTAATGAATAAATGACCAATTCTAGATAACAATCCACATCATCAGCTTAATGTTCAGTGTTTTTATTGTGATTTTATTTCTATTACTGGGTACAAATTTGTTTACTATGTTATCGCTCAATTTCTGATGCCAGTTTTTAAAAGACCATGAAGCAAATCCTGACAGGAACATTCATTTCTCTCAATTCATTTTTTGACTTGATTGATATAATAACAGATTTCTTTCACTTGCTAATGTACATTTTCAATGCTATTTGCAGGCGGTGGGCATCTCGGTGGAGTTTGTGTCCCATATAACACGATCCTTTGCTCTCAGCACGAGGCCCACGCATGTGGAAAGAGCAAAGGAAGCTGCGGCCAATATGGGAAGTGCGGTGAGTGGACTAAAGGGCAATCTGGAGGTGCCCGTTTTTATAAAACCAAAACGTCAAGTACTGTTTACATTAGGGGTGTCAAGAGACGCAAAGCTAATCCGGTGAAATTCCAGCTCAAAACAGCACATAGTAAGAATTTACTTTGTGTTCTGAAGGTGCTTGCTGGTGTTGCCATGACGAACCTGCCAGGCATCCTCGTGCTGGCGTTCGCCAAAGCGCAGCTCATCCAGATCTTCTTCTTCCGGTTGAACCTGATTATTACTCTCCTGGGGATGGTTCACGGACTTGTGTTCCTCCCTGTGCTGCTCAGCTATTTTGGTATGTGCTGTTTGTTTTGTTTTGTTTGTTCCCCTGCAACAGAGAGCACAACTGGCACCCGGAGTCGGCGCTGACTGTCTGTGCCTTCTTTGTTCCAGGCCCCGGTGTAAATAAGGCATTGCTGCTGCAGCTCCAACAGGCCAGGGCGAAGGAGAGCCAGGAGCAGGAGATGAAGAGACAAGTGTATGATAACTTAAGCTACCAAGGGAATGAGCATAAGCAGGACCCGAGCTCACACACCACAAACGGTCCCACTGAACCCAGCAGCCCTTCTAAAATGGCAGGATACACAGGGGAGGTGAGGATCGACAGGCTCTGAGCGCCGACCATGAAAACTGTTTTCACGCTCCGATGAGGAAATGAATGAATGTGTAACACACCAAGCGAGGAAGAGGACAGAAAAATACGCACGGCAAACAAGAGGACATGTTTTGGGCTTCACGTGGAAATCACTGACTTATCTATGAACCTCAATCAAAAAGTGACCGGCGGGACGGCGGATAACGAAACACACTTGTGCAATATTTTGTGGCCTTCTGCAATGGATTCACCTTTCCTGTCTCGTGAGAAAACTACAGCTGCGGGAATATCTGACAGGAGTTTACAGAGGTTCCTCGAATAGTTTTTTTTATTTGCATTGCATGTAATTGTTTTGTGTTTGTGTGGAAGCTTCACAGTGGCACTGGTTAGGGTAATCTGAATTCACCGATGCACACACTCCAGCCCTTCACTGTGCAGTTTCGTGATTTAGCTGTGTGCAGTCAGTAAAGAAAAAGAAATTATCCAATAACATAAAACCTCACAGTTGCCATAAGATTGATAACAGACAATTATAAGCTATTGATATGGATTAGTCTTTAGGACAGTTTTCAAATATTTTGTTTTTATTTAATACATATTTTTGCCTGCTTATTTTAACAAAGCTGTTGTCATTTTAAAATTGTTCTTTTAACATTTAGAAAATGCTTTTTTCAAATGTAAGTCTGTGCAATGTGAAACAATGAGACCAATTTGGGACTTGTCTGTATTTTTTTTTTTCTAACTTCATGAGATGGTTAAAGACATAAATAAAGGGAGCTTTCCTTTACACGGTTGTGAGTCAATGTAAATGATGAAAATATTGTTGTATATGTTTGTTTTTTCCTGGATCCTCTGCCAACTTCACACACCACCTGATTTCAATCTATAAATCATCAGTTTTATTCAGGGTTACACAGCGCTGTAATGCATGTGAGGTCCTGAATTGGCCGTCAGTATGAATTTGCCTTATGATTGGCTGGTGGCCTGTCCAGACCTGTCCAGACCTATCCAGACCTGTCCAGACCTGTCCAGACCTGTCCCCCGGAGTTGTTTTTCAAGAACGGTCTGCAAATAACAAATTTAACTGTTACTTTAAAAAAAAGAAAGTTATTATCAAATTACCCAAAATGAGAAAACTTGATGTGTCCATGAAGAATCTCTGTCGTCCAGGTCGCGGTCTGGTCAGGTCTGCACACATGCCGAAGTGTCCTTGGGCAAGACACCGAACCCCAAATTGCTCCCATTGGAATGGTGGCGCCTTGCATGACCGCAGCCTCCATTGGTGTGTGAATGTGTGTGTATGGGTGAATGTGATTAACGATGTAAAGCGCGTTGGGGTTGCTCACACAGTTGAACAAGCCTATAGAAGTGAAATCAATTGACCCTTCAGAGATCTTGTCAAAAAGGAAACTGGACTTGCTTGAAATTTCAAAGATGTTTCAGTTCTCAGCTATAAGTTTTTGTCAGTCGTGAACTGAGTAGTCTAGTATTTATGTCAAGTGTCTGTGTGTTGCTCAGGTTAACAAAAGAACCAGATATCAACTACTACCACAGGAATTAAACAGTATAAATGTTGGACCCTCGCTTGAGGGTCTTTTAAGCAAATGTGACTCCTGTTGACAGGATTTGCCACAGCAGTGAATAATAATTATTGACTTCATTTACAAAGTGCTTCCAATCTTTAAAATTAAAATTTAAGGAAAAGCAGACAAAAAGTAAAAAATGACCAATACAGCCCAATAAGTCGCGGTTAAAGTGAGACGTTCTCTAATTAAGAGTTTGGGCTTGGGAGCTTTTCAGAGTGGAGACGGCGTCTGCGTTGAGTTTCTGTTCCAGCTTCCTTCCATACCCTGAAAACAGGTTAATTGTTGACTCGGAAAATAAATTTTAAATGCAGACCATGTTAGGTATTTCAAATTTTCTTTTATTAACAATGCATCCCTTTGATAGGATCGTATGTTTCTTCAGGTCATCAATGCCCCCCAAAACATACTGTACACATTATACAAGGGTAACCACGATTCAGGCAAAAACAAAAAAAAAAAAAAAAAAAAAAAAAAACTTTTTAAATTATAATACAGTCTTGAGGAAAAAATATAAATAACTTTTTCTTCTCTGGTTGAGCTCACTCTATGGTACAGACATATAATAAATAGATCGGATCTGAAGTCTCTCAGCTGATCTATGAATCATCTCTCTATGAGTCCATTTGTGTAGCAGCATTATAGCAAAAACAAGCCAATGGAAACGGAGATCTCCGTTTCCCTGGAAACCTATTACAAATCCTTAAGTCATCGCAGCCCCTCAAATCCCCTCCGTCTCTCCCAATGACAGACAGTGATATTGCATTGTGGAAACAGCTCCAGGGATAATTGTATTCCTACAATGTAATGGCAGCATGTAATGGCAACCTATAATTTTTTTCTCTTCTTTGCTTTAAAAAAAAAAAAAAAAAAAAGTTTTACAAGCTAGAAACACGCTAAGATGACGTTACAACTCTGCCATGCTCGTTTGACATGCAGTGGAGGTGAAGCACAGAGGTAAGAAGGCATAGTGACAGGCAGCCGCTGAGTTTCTGCAGGATCTGAAAGCAGAGTTTGGTGCTAAATCTGTAATGAATCAATCTACAGATAACGGTGCAACTGAGCATCTTTCCACAGACCAACACGCCTCCTGAGAAGCTCACTAAGAATGCATTGGCTGAAAAAAAACAAACATTGAAGGTCCCACACAGGTAAAGAATGGCATTAACTTGCATTAAATCACATGCTATTCTCCTTAGGTACTGTGTACGGGTGGTAGATATAATTAGAAAATACCATACTACTGATGTTTGATTGTCTGAGATACAAGAAATAGAAAAGTAATTGGCTGTTTGTGCTGAAAAGAGGCTACAGGTTGTAGGAAGTGGTGAGGCAAGAGAAGCAAAAAGCACATATCTGGCTAGAACAGATCACAGGTCGGGGGGGGGGGGGGGGGGGGGAGCAGGGAAGGTCCAGAATTTCTTTCTTTTTTGTTTAAAAAACAGCAGGATTCCCTGTGTAGTGTTTTGTCAGAGAGAAGAACACAAACAATCCGAGGAATCACTGGGTAGACACGACAACATGCCTTATTCATTACAGAAAAACATCACCTCTTGAAAAAGAGATAAAATGATCCAATTTTTCTTAAAACACAAACTCCAGTCTTTTGTCTTAATGATCCAGCTCGTCCTTTAGCAGTATGTCGATGTATTATTGAGTGTTGCCAACCCATCTGAAAACAGTATTTGGTTAAACTGCTGCCCCTTTATCCTGTTACAAAACAAAACAAAACAAAACAAAAAAAAAAAAAATTTATTCCGAAACAGTAACAGGCGTGTTGGGTTACTTTTGTTTACAGATACTGAGGTCCTTCGTTTCCAGCTCGTACTTGCTAGAAGGAAGGTGAGTGACGACCAAGCCCTCCTGCTCCTCGGCTAAGGGACTCTTTATTTTTTGAGCAACATAAATGGACCAAATATTTCCTCATCCATAAGATGTACTTGTATTATTTCAGTCTTTACATGATTGCAAGGAGCCAGGGCCGCGACTGTGCATTGAACACGAGTGGAGAAAAGAAAAGGATCAGGATTCTGCCGGAGGGTCAACGTCCGCTTCAACGGGTTTTGGTAACTTCGTCAGAATTGCCTCTGCTTCGTCGTACATCTGAAATAAAAGGAGAGAATATTATATGACGTGTCGTCCAGGTTCCAGACGGGGGGGGGGGGACTTGTTTCAGTTCTTACTGGCAAAAATTGCACGTCCTGGAAGAGTTCCTGTATGAAGCGTCTCGAGGTCAGCCGGAACATACAGTGAGCCAGCAGGTGGGAAACCTCGGAGTACAGGCAAATGTCGTCAAACGCGTAAGGAAACTTCTCCTTTATCCTGAAGAGAGGAGGCGTTTTACAGACGTTAGGAAAACACCTCTACTGTTAATTACTGGTCATTATTAAAGACAAAGAGAGGCCGTTACGTCAGCAGTCCGGTTTCGTGGCCTTTGGTTCCGACAGAGGAGCTCAGGTTGATGATGAGACGGAGCACCTCCTTCCTCAACAACACTCGAGAGGCGGGGCCATCTTCTGATATCGCTTTACCGCCTGAAAGACACACAAGAGTGTGTGATAGTCACTGTAATGCTATTCTGTTGCAAGTAAGTCTTTATTTAACCAAGACACACTCATTGAGATTGAATATCTTTTGTTTCCCCCAAAGGCCTGGTCCAGACAGCAACAACACAGCACACCAATCATAAAACAATAAAACAAACACATTGAAACACAAAAACCATGAACATAAAAGGTTGGACTGATACACCATCAAACACAATCATGTGAAAGACTGATCGAGATACCAGCAATCTCAGTGTTTTCACAAGTGTCCCAGACGTACAAGACGTTTTAGCTGAAGATCAGTGTGAAGTTTCCATGAATTTGTTGCAGCACAAAATATTCTTATTCATAATATGTCTTATTTAAAAACAAGTATTTTTCCCGTCTTTCCAGTGAATTTTTTATTTTTTTTTACCTTATCTTTGATAGCTGATAGTTAGAGACATAAAGTCGTAAATCATACTATGAACTCTGCCAGTTTGGAATATACCCAAAAGGTCATGGCAGATAAACTCATTAATCCTGCAACCATTGAATTAATCTGGATCACAGCAACTTCTACAGCACCTTTGACATTTTAAATTAATTCCTCTAAACTGACCCTATAGAGCTTTGCATACCAAGAAATATGATGGCACTCTTAAAATGTCCTCGATACGTCCACATAATGAACTCCTCAGACGCTCCAGAATGAAGTGAAGCACCAAAAAGGAGACTGTGCTGATGTTCAATTAACAAGAAACCTGGGATGAGACTTTTATTTTTACCGATGACGATGTCCCCGGGTGTGGGCGTGCTGCAGATTGAGCTTTGTGACACAGCAGCGTCGCTGCAGCCCGACACGCCGGAAAACTTGGACTGAGGCATCACTTCGAGACGATGCCCGCTCTGTCCTCCCCATGACGGGAAGTCAACATAATCTGGCAGGATGAAAAATAAATCAATAAAAAAAAGTCACTTTGTGTATTTTATTAAGCAAATTGTGCATCTGAATCCAAACGGGTGAACGTCATCAGGTGTCAGCTCACCTGTTCGGGGATGCGTGCTGTTGATCGGTGGCTGTGTGGGGTAACCGAGGACCGAGGAGCCGACGCAGTACAGGCAGTTTTCTTCCGTGTGTTCCTGCAGGCCCGTCTCTTCCGACCCGATCACGTGGTTCGGGTTGTCTCCGCGGCAAACGATCAGCTCGGAGATACTAAACTGTTGTTTTAGCACGGGGACAGCGGGGCGATCGCCTACAGGGAGCGGGGGGAAAGAAACCAAAAAAACCAACATACATTGAATTGAGAATCATTTCTTGTCCAGAGTTTGAAATATTCTATCATAATATAATATAATCAGGCATGAAGCTGCTTTTACCGTCTCCGTCACCGAAAAGGAAGCGTTTGCGCTCTTCTGAGGGTGGGCTGATTCTCTGCTGAAAGTAGGCCGAGTCTCTGATGTGGAACATGTCATTGATGTCCATTGGCAGCGCGAGGCCAATGTAGTCGTCGTTACACCCGAAGGTGGCGCTAGAGACCATGGAGCGAACTGAAGAGCAGCGATGCAAGGTGCTTTGGTTGATGGGACTGAGGAGCTCCTCTTTGTCCAGGGAGGCGAAGCTAAGAGCTTTCAGAAACCTAGGGAGGGCAAGAGGAGAGGTGCGTGAGAGGATCCGGGGAGAGAGACTGGGACAGAAAAGGAGCACAGGGAGCGAATAAAAAAAAGAAAAGAAATGTTGGACAGAAGCACAGAGAAAGGGCAAATTAATGGGATCTAAAGATTGATAAGGAATAGCAGCAGTACCAACTAAAAACCAAACTGAAATACTAACAATGTGGAGGCAGACCTTTAAAGAAACACTGTTTTCTTCAAACGTCAAGGTTCACAAAATGTTTATTTCAGTTGGTCCAGGCGCAGCATCTAATGCAGTGTGAACGAAACCACCAGGATGAGAAGCAACCGCCTCGCTTCCTCCACAAGCCGAGTTCGAACGGTATCCAGCCAGATGAGCTACGCTTAAGATTCTCAAACTGTGGTACCCAATCACCAGTGGTACGTGAGCTCCCTCTAGTGGTAAATAAAATTTACTTTACTTTACAAAATAGTACAAAACATAGAATTAATTATTTTTTTTTTTAAATCTGATTAAATTTTGTATTTGAAATTAGTACATAGATACAAGGTAAGCCTTCACTACTGTATGTTCAGTTCAGCCAGAATGGTGGAGAGATCCATAGATCCTCAGGTGGAACAAACTGAGGTTTGAGAACTACTTTTGTAGAATGAGTGACAGTGTTAAAATGTGACAGTTTTAAAATGTGTGACAGTTTTAGAATTTGACAGAATGTGTGAGTTTTAAAATGCTTGAGACCTTTAGAACTGTGATTGTCAAACTACGGTACACGGCAAGTCATAAATATGTATTTAATCAAATTGATTTGGAAATATATAAAATTATAACACCTAGAATAAAAAAATATTTAAGTATTCTTACTACCTAAATATGAAAAATACCTAATATTACCTGGTGTGCGACACCTAATATCTACCTGGGTAATTGAGTACATTCAAACTAGCCCAGCATTGCACTGTGCATACTGTTTATATGCGGGTTTTTTTTTTATTCTCTTGATTCTCAATCACACTGGATTAATTTGTTTTTTGATGAGAAAACACTCCAGACAGAAATATCCAGGACAGATTTGAAACCACAACCTTCTCGCTGTAAAGCCAGAGCACTAACCTCTGCTCTACCGTACGGCTCTATACCAACTATAATTTGTGTGAAAGCACCGTGTTCAAAAACTGAACAAAAACATTTTGTGTTTTCCTGCATGTGTCACTTTCAAAACAACAATCTTAGAGAATTGACTTTTATTTTTGCCGCCCGCAAATGTAATGAAACTCTACTAAACTGCTGTGCATTATTCTGCTTGGTAAGATTAAAGTTAGTACCAATGCCTCACTAATGAGATTAGATTTGACAGACGGTACATAGGGAACAGAATTAGGAGATTCTATGATTTGACTTTAGAGATTGAGGATATTCTGGAACAGTCCTCACACTCACACTCAATCTCACATTGTTGCATCCTGCTTTCTGCAGCATTTACACCAGGGGTGTCAAACTCAGATCCTCGTGGGCCGCAGCCCTGCACGTTTTCAATGTCTCCCTCCCCTGAATGTCCTGATGGTTCATCATCACATTCAGCACAAAGCCAGATAACGAGCTGCTCATTGCAATCAGCTGTGTTGAAGCTGGGAGACATGCAAAACGTGCAGGGCTGCGGCCCTCGAGGCCTGGAGTTCGACACGTGTGATTTACACAGTCGATTCCACCAACTGTTGTATTTACATGTATCAGTGACTAAACCACCAAAATCCAGTGGAGAACCAGAACAAACAGTACAGTTACATTTACAACACAGCACCTGCCTCACACCTGTGCGAGGTTTATAATTTCTTGAAAAGGCTCCAGGAAGCGACGAGACAGTGAGATCTACGAGGGATTTTCTCAAACTACAAATCAAAGCAGAGACAGACTAATTGATGGAGAGGAGCCACAGCTACTCTAATAAGTGTGTCTGAATTGGATCTAGACGCTACATCTCTACAGGAGGAGGACTCTGGCTGGTCCACCCACCGCGGTACAAGTGTTCTGGACAGCCTGCGATGTGGACTTATGGTGTTGGCTTCTGGACAGGTACACCTCCTATCTGATATCCTGACAGACAGCAGAAGGCACACGTGTGATTATCAAACAAACTAAAGCCAAATCCAGGCAGGGAGCTGCCGTGGATACAACAGCATGTTCGTTTGGAAGGTCTCTTCTCCTTGGTGTTATCTTTTCCTTCATTCATTAACAAACATGAATTGAAAAACATAAAAATTACGTTGATGTTACACACACACGCGCTGCAACGTCTACCGTCTATATGAAGGGTCTGCAGCGATGGCTCTTACCTGCGAGGAGTTAACCGGGAGTCTAGGCTGCCAGTTTTCATGGTGATGGTGTCGGTGAACAGCACATCTTTGGCAGGTGACGCCAGCGCCTCACTGTGAGACAACGACGGGTGTATCCTCTGCTGCTGCAGCCTCTTTAAAGTAGCATAACCCAGAGCGTCTCTTGGGCTGGTGTACATGAAGCTGCAGTCAGCCAGGCTTTTGATGGTGGTTACCGAGGGGGACTTGAGGGACTGAGCTCGGCGGGGCAGAGTGTGCGAGGAGCCGGGCGGTACCAGAGAGACCGTGGAGGACTTCGACGTGGACATGTGGTTGGTCTGAGCCTGCGGGGTGAGGGAGGAAAGTGTCTTTACAGTCTTGGCGGACACCACCGTGTTGAGGCTGACACAGTCAGAAGAGTCCGGTTCAGGGTCTGGATGCTCGGGGTTTCCAACGGTCTCCCGCGACGGGCTGGAGCTCATGGAGCTGATGCCGCTGGTTGTGGTGTCCGTGTTAAAGCTTTGACTGCGGCTTTTAAATTGAGTACCTCCGCCGCTGCCCACGTTTCCTCCACCCGAGGAGGAGCCACCGTCTCCCGCCAGGCGTTCTCGGCTGGTCTGTTCCCGCTCTCGGGGGTGGTGCTCCACATTCCCGTGGCCTCCCAGACCACTGAGTCCAAGACCTGAGCCTCCTCCTCCCCGGGCCAGCCTGCCATCCACAAGCTGCTCCTCTGAGCCCCCCCTGGTGCCCACAAAGGACGTTTCCAGGCTGACTGTGGGACTTTTTGGCATTCCTCTGCCATTAAACACGGGGGTGAAGACGTCCCCCTGGTTGGGGCTGTAGATGGAGGGCTCCGTCACTGTCCTGTTCCGCCTCATACTCCCAATCTTGAGCTCAGTCGGAGTGCGCGAGCCTGACGGAGTCTTAGGGTCACTGGTGGAGCGCACTTTCTTGCTCGGCAAGGAGAGGGAGTTGAGGAAGCGAGCGCGAACGAAGCGTGTGGAAGCCAGGATTGTGAAGGGGCTGCGGTCTTTAACTGGTTTGGAGTGTAGATATATTGAAGGCTCATCTGACTGGTCCAGAATGTCACGATTGTCATCGTCCAGGATGTACATGTCTAAGAGCACAGAGACAAAATCTCAATCTCAATGTGGACCAAAAGAGAGCTATGGCCAGAAAAGCCAAACACATTACGAACTACTAGATTACATTAGCTGTGTAAAATAATAGTGACTGTCAAGGTGCAACATACTTGGTTGAGACTCGCTCTCACTGTTGTGGCGGGAGCTGGTGGATTCCGAGTTCAGACTGAGCGTGCTGGGTACAGACGAAAGTTCAGCGGTCAGCTGTGTGTCCACCTCGTCGGGAGTGACAGGCCACAGCGTCCTGCGACTGTGTCTGACTGCGTCCCAACCGTACTGCTTCAGCACCTCGCAGCCCTGCCTGGTCTTGGAGATCACGCCCAGCACATAGATACACGTTCTGTGGATGGAAGGCGACCGCAGCGTTAAACTCGCTCAGTCCAAACGATCCTTCAATGGAGCAGAGGGTTTTTTTTTTCTCCAAAAAGGACATAGTTTGCCAAAACTGAAAGAAAACAACTTACCCTCGCACTGACAACACCTCACAGTGCTGAGCCAACGCTAGGATGTCAGGAATCACATTCTCCTCCTGCAGGAGATTCAGACCCCAGTTGGAGGAGCCAATGTTCCCCTAAAAGACAAAAAAATTCAATGCCATTTCTGGGTTCACTTTTTTTTTTTTTTTAAGAGCCACAGTGAAATAAATAGTGTTACTGACTAGCGCCCAGAGAGCAGCCTTCAGCTGTTTAATGCCCTCCCAGGTGTCCAGCATCGGGGAGCGAACTGTGTAGCTGAGGTCAGGAACTACGCTCTGAAGACAGAAGAAAAAACACACAGGAGAGAGAACGTAAGTAATAAAAAACATTTTGTAAAACAGCTCAGAAAAAGGTTGCATAAATAATTCCTTTACCTGAGCCTCTAAAAGATGACAGCCTGTTTTATCATGGACTAGTTGGCCGTACAAGTGCACAGGGAGATAGACATTTGGTCTTTGTAACCTGAAAACACAATTGTAGAAATTATACACACTGAAAAATTATTTCACTTCAGTGACTCATCGATTTCAAAAAGCAAACTCCCATTTCACCTTTGGTTGCTACGTCTGACGTAGTTGTCTCCATCAACAGGTTTGCGGTAAGTCGTGAGAGCCTCGTTGAGCTGCTCCTCTATCAGATCCACATACTTCAGGTTGTACTCCTACGATAAAGAATAGAGGGACACTTCTTTTAGGATGTGATCAAATTATAGTCAAATCAAGGGAACTGCATGAGGTGCTTTTTGTTTTGTATTGTCCTCCGATATCTTAACAATACCTTCTGCCATTTATCCAGCTGTTTGCTGACATAACCTCTCTCATTGAGGTAGGAGAACCCTTTAGGAATGGACAAGAACCTAAACAGGACAGACAAAAAGCAAGTGTCTTCAAAAAAGCATATAACACGAGAAGTGCTTGACTTCACAGACAGAAATATCAAATGTGACAGATTCCTGTGAAAGAGTACTGCTGTGTAAAACCCCCACCTAAGAAGCAGCAGCAGGCCTTTGTCTCCCAGGTGGGACACGGCCGGTTTCAGTTGGATAAGAGCGTGAAGATTGGCCTGTGAAACAGCACAATCAATATACAGTCAGAAGAGCGAGCAGCTTAATTTATCAAACACGTTCCGATTCAATATGCGCCTCATCCTGTAACTACAGCAATCCAACCAAATCGTGTTTTTCCATTGCTCACCTTGTCTTCACAGGCCTCATCCAGTATGTCCAGGGCCTCCATGGACACAGCCTTGCTGTGGTCGTGAAGCTGAGTGACCAGCAGCTCCATGCCCCAACTGCTGAAGAACTCCACGCCAGCACGCAGCAGCACGCGGAGGTGCTTGGTAGCATATAGCCTGCAAATCTGCTCAGAAGAGAAGTATTGTGTGATAAGGAGAGGGGAGTCATAGAATTACGTTTAGGTGCAAAGAATAGGCGTTTACTAAGTGATGGGATAAAAATCTTAATGCAATGAAAAATATTCCCATAGTTTTTGTATTTTGCCGAAAATCAGTTAACTCAGGATCTGTGTGTGTCAAATAATCATCACAATATTTAATATCATATTTTTAACCATCAATCCTTCAAACCAGACTCATTCCCATAATCATGTCTCTCTCCTTTTCATCTTGGGTTCAGGGTGTCCTATTTTTGAGGCTGCAATTAAAATGTAGTTCAGTGGTTCCCAGTGCTGCTCAAGGACCGCTGCCCTGCCCGTTTTAGATGTTTCCTGCTCCAACACACCTGACTCAAATGAATTGCTCAATATGAGGTGCCTGCAAAGCTTGATGAAAAGTGTGTTGTAGCAGAGAGGCATCTAGAACATGTAGGACAGTGGTCCTTGAGACGCAGCGTTAGGAACAGCTGATGTAGTTAATTTAAAAAATGTTTTAAAAATAATCCTCCAAAGACGATGGCTTCACCATTCTACACATTTTATGCATGAAGCTTTCCAGCGCCTGTGTTGGCAGTCTTACGTCAGTAGCAGCAGTGAGGATCTTGGAGAGGATCACTCTGGCCAGACCATCTCTGCTGTAGTCCAGTGTGGACACAGCGAGTTTCAGCACAGCGTCCTGGTTCTTTACAGAGCAAAGATTCAGCAGGCTGCAAACAGAGGCAAATATGAGCAGGTTTCATTTTGAGCCGTTTCCAGAATCAGCCATCAAACAAACATGGGTGACTGGCGGTCCTTTCTCACCACTGAAACAGGCCACATTTTTCAAGCAGTTTGACTCCCTGTGGATGTGCAGAGAGAGTCCCTAAGAAGAGGAAGTAGTGCTGGCTGAGTGTGGTGAGCAGGCCGTTACTCTGCAGGCAGCGTTCAGGCTTCAGCCCCGAAGAGGAGGAGAGCCACAACACCATGTCCTTCACGAGGTCCTCCAGGTAACCGTGGCCATCCTGGTGAGAGCAAAGGAAATAGCAGAAAAATGCTGAGACATGTACAAAACAAGAAACAGTCTGGTTTGTGTAACCTTCTCTAACCTCATCCGAGTCCATGAGAAACTCCACAAACTGACAGCCAACCACAGTGAGTTGTCGGGCCTTCAGGTGATCCAACGCAAGCCCAGCATACAATTTACTACTCGGCTTGTAGAAGTACAGCAATCTCCGAACGAACCTACGTTACAAAAGGAATAAATATTTAATACAAGAAAATTCACAAAAGCAACTCCAACCGTTTAAAATATTGCAGTGGTGTGTGGGCGTACCTGTGCATCTGTTCATCTTTGTTGTTCCTGAGGTTTACATGTGGCCACTGGAGGAGACAAGTTGCATTTTACGAAAAACAAAACCAGAAGAATGAAATATGTGCTGCGGCAGGAGGTCAGTCTGACCTTGAGGATGGTGGCAATGAGCAACCAGTTCCACTCCAGGTTCTGCTTGTGGTTGAGGATGTGACTGTCTCTCAGGTTCATCATCAGTGCTTCTTCTGTGTCCTGAACATGCAAACAAGACATTTTAGATACTTCGAAATAAATATGGACCGTAAACATCAGAAATGATCACAGATCCTAAAACAATGATGAATTTGCATGTGCTTCAGTTTGTTTATCAAAACTACTCCTCAAAAGAGCTCACATGGAGCGACATTAAACACAGAGCAAACCTTCAAAGTGACCACACAGACGCAGTTTACATCAACTTGAGTGAAAAAAACAACATGTTTTTCTAATTGAATTTCTTAAAACTTGATATGTTGAGTCACAAAAGAAGATGAAATTCATATCCAGATTGTGAAAAGCCCACAAGCGTTTACCTTTATGACATAGATGTCCCTGTGGGAGCGCGAGTGTGACTCTCTGCGGTTATGCGACGTCCCGGCCTTGCGAATGATGTGGTCCAGGTAAAGACTGTGTGGTTTCAAGCCTTTCTTCTTCTTCTCGTGGAAACGTTTCAGATTGGTGACTGCTGCACTTGCCCGACTAGACATAACAATACAGATGTGATTGATTGTTAAACCAATTTGAATTCTAACACAAATTCATTCTGCCACATGATCTGTTGAACCAGTACTGCTGAACCAGCCACTCGTCCCGACAAGAAAGAAAATACAGTTCTCAGGGATTTGTTTTTGTAATAACAAAAACATTTTCCTGATGTGTGTGTCAGACTGAACTCACAGTCGTTTCTCCTGGGGGATGTCGAAGGAGGCTGCCATGTTGATGAGGGTGGGAAGGCAGTGCAGGTGGTGGCTGTGAGAATGAGGAAGTATGGTGTTTGCCTATGAGGAAGAGAGATTGTTGAAGATGTAAATAAAACTGACCACAGTCAATACATCCATTTCATCATTCATCTCATTCTTCTTAACAGTGACAAAAAAAAGGGTTTATTTCTACTTTAGTGCTGTATGTCAACGTAGCAAACAATATTTCTTTAAAGTACTTAAAAAAAACCTCATAATCTGTCGAATTGTATTTTACCATGTGCAGAAGTTCTCCCAAAAGGATGGTGGCTCTCACAGCAAGCGTGGCATCGCTACTGGTCACAACTTCAACAAGACCCTGCAGCCACAAGAATGAGGGCAGAAAGGCAGATATGGCCTGTGAGAAGGCTGCGAAAACACAATTCTGGCTGGTTCTTTGAAAAAGAAAATCGTTTCAGTAGTCTGCACAAACGATAGGCAATGTGCATTCATGTCTGAATATATCAGCCATAAAAGTTCCAAAAATGTTTTTGGAATAAAATCTGAACAATCCTTCAGCATTAGTTCACCTCTAGCAGCCCACTGGTGATGAAGGCAGAAAGAACAAATGCCAGGTAGTTGTCCATCAGGTCAGGTCTAAGTGAGCAAAAAAACATTTCATGGGTTATTGAAGTAAAGAAGTGGTTCTCTTATCATTTCTCTACACTGTCAATAATGTCTCACCTCGAGCGAGCCCGGTGGGGCAGAACGACTTTGGCCTCAGCAGCAATAAACCCATCAGAGAGTCTCCAAGTGTCCTGAAACCGGGCAGCGTCTAAAGGACACCACAGTGAAGATTAGACTCCATCCTCAGCATAAAATAAACAAGCTTTGTTTTCTTAGAAGGAGGAGACGCCTTAATGTGAAACACACAGATACGCTTCAGTCTTGAGATGATGAGATCAATCAATTGGATGAATAAGCTGTATGGATGGATGGTCAACAACAAATCACTGGATATAACAGGATTTCAAAAAAGTTTTTAAGTTGCATACAGAATATAAAGACATGTTCTTACCAACACTTAAAAGAGCTTCCGTGAAGTCTTGAGTTACAATGGGCACAGGGAGCCTGAATATCTCATATAGCACCTCTAACAAGCCTTTCTGCAGAGCAAATGATAACAACAACAAAAAGTCAGAAAGAAACCTGGATGTGGCAAAAGTTAAACGCTGCTGAAACAGGAACACATCTAATGCTGTACGGTTAGTGCACTGAAAGAGAAAGACATATGTGCTAAAACTGCTTATATAAGGCAGTTTATAGGTAAACTGTTGCAGAGTAATACACATGAGCTTTTATACGGGTAACAATGTTGTGTTTTACATTTCATTCATCAACTTCATGCTCATTTTAGATAGTCTGCAGCGGGGTTGAGCCTGTCTGCGTTATAATTAAAAGGTGCCTCTAATAGCCTGCCTCACTTGTGTACGTTGAAAACATCAACAACCTATTAGTATCTGGGAGACAGACATTATAACAGGGGTGTTAAATAGCGCACAGTTGCTGGAGGATCACTGTCCTGCATGTTTGCAACATGTTCTTAGACCAAGTTTCTTCACCAAGGTCTGCAGAAAGACTGATGAAGTGTGTTGGACCAGGAAATGATCAAAAACATGCAGGACTGTGGCCCCCAAGGACCAGTGTGCAGCACATCTGCAATGTGCCAGGACATGCCAAATCCCTCTATACTTTAAAACTTCAAAAAGACTCCAGACAAAAGACAGGGTGTTGAGTGTATTTTGCAGTTTCAAGAACAAAAACTTTAGACTAAAGCAGTAAGTAGCCACCAAAATACTCACCCTCACTTCCATATTTGGTATGCAAAGTAAGCCAATTAAAGACTGGATACCAGAATTTCCAGCTTTGCATAAGTTGATGATCCCTAAGATTAAAAAGGAGAAGAAAGAAGATATTGAACTCCATGTCTCCACCAGTAAACACACTTTAATTTACAGTCAAATTGCATCAATGTCCTCACCGGACCACGAACGGAAGGCAGCCACTATGGCCATTCTGCTCGACAGGAAACGAGACTCTCTGTCCTCCCTGTGAACATGACAAGACAACCAAGACCTGAAATACTGAACACCTGGTTCCTCACACACACACACGACATATTTGTGATCTCTGTAAAAGAACTTCATACTATACAACAAAACTTTGAGTGGACAACACAATCAAAATATAGTAGAATAAAGGAGAATCAACAAAAAACCTTTGAAGATAAAGTAAATCTGAGTTTGGGCATTAAAAAGCTTCATTCAAAATTCTCCAGCCAGGTTTTCTGCAGTCGGGCAGCCCTGATAACAAAAACTCCACACAAGCCGTCAACTTTCTCAAGAAATTATGTTTCCAATATTGGAACACAGCAAACAGTTTACAAAAGGGTAAATGTCAGACACTCAATCTTTTTGTTTTTACTGTAACAGACGCCCTTTATGCTGCCCCACACACACTCACTTGAGTTGCCCTTCAGCCGTGTCTGCATTGTGACGATAGTGAAAATCTGTGAAAGGCGCGAGGATTTGCTGGAGGACAGAACACAAGGCACACAAGAGATGGAAACGTACAAATAAAAATCACAACAGACTTTAGGGCATGTCATTACCATTGATAAATGCGAAATGAAGCATAAATGCCGACACTTAAAATATCCTCTCCCAACGTAACTGCAGCTTTAATTAACCTGTTATGGATCTCATATGACACCCTTGTGGATATTATGGCTGGGGTGATGAGGTGCTTCCGTCCAAGGTGTCGGTTTAGGGACAATGAGGCTTTAGAGAAGTGTTGTAACCGATTACTGTAAGCTCCATGGGAGAGAGAGGCAACCTCAGGCTGCTAATCCTGATTGGAGTGGCTCCCAGCACACCGACTGGTTTAGAAACATCAGTTCCCTTTCATTATGCGTGTGTGTGTGTGTGTGTGTGTGTGTGTGTGTGTGTGTGTGTGTGTGTGTGTGTGTGTGTGTGTGTGTGTGTGTGTGTGTGTGTGTGTGTGTGTGTGTGTGTGTGTGTGTGTGTGTGTGTGTGTGTGTGTGTGTGTGTATTCACGTCTGTGTACCTCCAGCTCGACGTCAACACGCACATACTGTCGGGTACGTGGGTGGTTGAGCAGATGAAGGACGGTGGTGATCAGTGCTTCGTTGATGCGGCTCAGCTGACAGTCAATCACATTCTTGAGGATTGTACTGAGGCCTCCTCGTTTGGCGACTACCTCTGGGTTCTTCAAGGCTTCAAAAAAAACACAATAAAATATAGAGTTTTACTTCATGCACTAAAAAATTTATTTATATAGAAGCCTCGACTTTTGTTTGAATAAAATTTGAACTTCTTTTTTTAACTCATGCTAATCAAAGATAATTAATAAAAGTCTTCAAATAGTCCCTTTATGATCCAACAGCAAAGATTATATTGATTTCCAAGCTGTTGTGTTGGTTGTGACACAAAGAAGCCTTCACATTGGCCTAGAGTTGATGGTGAATTAATTTATGAAAAATTAAATGTTGATTTAAAATTTCGTTTTTAAATTCTCATAAAAATTAATTGTGAAAGGATTTGCAGCTTTTCATGTGATTTTTACAACAAAATGCCGGAAACTACTAAATTTACAAGTTGTGGACTTGAAGGAAGAATATAAAAACAGCAGCGAACCACCTTGCAAATTATGGGTTCAATTACTGTAAAAAAAAACAACAACCTGTGATCGCCACATTTCAGGAAAGAATTAATCACAAGAAACGTTATGAAACTGCAATCACCTGATTTTTTTTTTTTTTACCGTTTTTGTAACACTGCATTTTTGAAGTAATCATATTTTTAAAAAATCAAGTATTAACCAACATCAGTTATGAATAACTCCTTTGATTGGAAACAGCATGCAGTGAGAAAATAAACCAAGTGGCTAAAACAAACAGTACAGTACCTAAAATATGTCCAACTAAATTATCTTTTAACTGGACTGACAATATCGTTTGTATTTGAACATTGTTCACTATCACAACAACGTTCAGAATCAGATTATCCATGAGATATTCCATGCATACGGTTTATTTCTTCACATCAGGTGTCTGGATACAACAGTGAGTTATTGTGTCTTCACCACATGGAAATGAGATGGTTCTTGCGTATCGCCACCTCAACAAGGCAGGTCCTCACCTAGCTCACACACGATGGCAATGGCAGCACGAACCATGCGGTCCCTCTCCTGCAGTCCATCGGTCCCCACAGCAATGAGAGAGTTCGCAATAGAGGTGGGGAAAAGCATCGCATTGACAGTGATAATCTACAGAGAGAGGGAGGGAGGGAGGGAGGGAGGGAGAGAGAGAGAGAGAGAGAGAGAGAAGCGAAACATGAGTCACCAAACAAGTCTGGACAAACAAGAAGCAAAAAATAACTACAGGTTTTTAGTTTTTTTTTTTAAATGGCGACTTTTTCTAGGACTCCAAAGAAAATAGATCAACTTTTGAAATGTAAAAATAGAGACCGATTGTGTTTTGTATTATATTTTCCCAAATTATAAATCATCATGATAATGCCTATTTAGTCAATAGTCTGTTTGTTAAACCACAGCCTGACTCTCTGTTTAGTGTGTGTGTGTGTGTGCGCGTGTGTGTGTGACAGAGAGAAGGAAGTTTACAGTAAACTACAGAATGAGCTATAAATAACTGTGCCTGCAGACTCGTGCAAACCATCTCCACTGATACTGCTGCTAACCCAGAGATCTTTTTGTTGGCACAGTGCTGACTACGAGGCTGCTGAGCCATGAGGGCAAATTCCTTCAGTGACATGACACTGACTCTGTAAATGCTCAGACAGAGCAAAATTATATATAAAAAAAAAAAACAAACAACATGTTATTTTACCTTCCGGACGAGTCGCAGGGCCTGAGTTCTCTCCCCCTCATTGCTCTGCTGGATGTCAATGCACCTGAAACAACCCACACCAGTATTTAGGACCTAAATTCTCTTCTATATAGGGGCAGGAGAAATTAAGCATCTGTCAAATTATTAAATGATTTCGTCCACAACGTGAACTTACCTGGCTATCAAGTAATCCACCTGGAGTCTGAGGACCTTCTGCAGCACGGGGGTGTCTCTAATGAGATAGCGCAGCGCCCGCAACCCTGCAGCGCGAACTTCCTTGGCCTCATTTAGTAGAGCTAGTCGTAGACTGAGGTTGGAAGAAATAACACACTCATGACAAATTACAGATATTTACATGAGCCGGATCGTGACCAAGAAAGAAAATGAATGTTCAAAATGAACTCTTTCACCAACTGAATGCTGTAACTTACCAAACAATGATTTCTTCATATGTAAACCCAAAGTTATCCTCACAGTGCCCACTGCTGCACAGCAACTACAACAGAGAAAATACTTTCGATTAGTTTCATGCCTGCATTAGAACACCTCTGAATAAAGATAAGCCACGCTAACCAGATGCTTCTCCAGTTGTTTTTAAGCGAGTTCATCTTCTTGAATGAACTGACTATACAATTATCAAACAGCTCGACACACTTTTGCAGGTGGCTGCAGGAGCCAAGCAAGGGTGTGTTTGGAGTCGGTCTGCAATGGATAAATGATGGCGTGATTTGACTGGACACGAGTGGATCCACCTGTATGAACATACTGGCGTGTGGCGTGACCCATGAAAACAAAGATGACAAAACGTCTTCAATGTTTCGATTGACTTTACGTTCACACATGTTGAGTAGTTTGTTTTTCCAAACAGACAGATGACCAAGAGATGTGAAGACACGGTGTCATGTGAAAGTAACTTCATAAAGACAACAATACTGTGTGCTGGGCTGAATGCACCGGTGATGTTGAGGCAATTGTCACCAGTTGAGAACCGCTTGTGAAATGAGAAGTGAAAACAGCAGTAGAAAATTTTAAGTTGCACTTAACAACAAAGATCGAGCGCGAGAAGTGGCGCCCCATCGGACCAAACCAGAGTCCGTTTAAAGTGGACAACTGTCGTCTTTTCATGGTTGTTTGGCGTGAACACATCTTATTCATGTCAGATTCTCCTGTCTACATCTCGGCTGTTTCACAACGGTCTCGACTAGGGTTGGATGATATGAGGAGCAAATACCCTGTCGAGTAATAACAATATGATCAGCGCTAAATGCAAACACTTATGCAGGTTGTGTTCAAGTCTTTGGACTGTGAGATCTGTTCTTCCAAAATAACACTTGTCTTTCTCTTTCCCCTAATCCACACCATCTGCGTGACTTTTATTTTTTCCCCCTATTTGCTTTATATTTCCCGACTCCAGAGTTAGTTTTCCTTTGTAGTCTTTGAATTTTCCAACGCTGGATTTTCTGTTAACAATAAGATGAAGAAGTGGCATTGAAAGTGTCTTGAATGTAAACACTTGGCCTCTATAAATCATTTATGTCTGTTTCCAGCATAAACGCCTACATTTCCTTGGTCCTCTGCCACCAGCGGGACACACATGCACATCCACTGGTGTCAAAACCAAAGACAGCACTGTTGAAAGCACAGTCTACAAACACACCACCGGGGATGCGACTATTCTGGAGCTGATACCTTTATCATAAGCACCCAGAAGCAACCTGGTACCCCTAATAACTTAATATTACCCCCATCAGTGTCACTCAGTCCACAACCTACTGATCCTGACGCTTCTAGCTGAGTTGATTTAAAGAAGTATTTTTAAATTGTCCCTCAAAAGCGGGGCTTCGTTCTCCTTCACCCAACACCATATAGCAGAGCGGGAGATGAGCCGAAGCAAGATGGAATGGGTGATTCTAAACCAGCTGTGATGTCAGAGCCCAAGCAGGCGGGAGGAGGGAAGAGGAGATGAGGAAGGGGGCATGTGACGCTCTCCTGAGGAGGGGGAGTTAGGTCACCCTCACTGTCCTGGAACCCTTATAAGGCATCAGAGTCACGGAGCTCAAACAGACGTACGCTCACACACAAACACGCGTCACGGCTATTACCCTCCAGTCAGTTGTAAACAAGCGAGTTAGGTGTGAGGATTACAGACGCACACGCAGCCAAAAGTCAGGATGCTTCCAGTGTGAGCAGCACAGTTATTGGAAAACCAACAAACTGACACAGCCACCAACAATTGTTTGCAATATGTCCGTGACAGACAGTCGGAGTAGTTCAGGGTGACGAGCAGCTCAACAGACACCAACAAATGTCTCAATGGCAGCGGTAGTTCGAGTCGAGTGCTGCTGAATTAGACAGTTGTACGAATGGCTCTGACATTTCTCAGTGAGGTGACAATGAACAAAAGCAGTGAGGACAAATATGCACGGTTTTTTTCTTTCTTCTCTCTATGCAGAGAAGAGGACAAACAACCTCATTTTCGTCACTAGCCTCCCCTTTTAAACACATCTTCTGATGCCTGCCCACAATAACGCTTCGTTCTTCAGATCATTGGAATACGCACAAATGTCCCATCAATACAATTTGCATGTACATAAAGCAGTATGTGCTAGAAAACCTGGGGGGGGAGGTTAGGATTAACCCAGGCTTATAACTCAATAATTACACATTAATAATCTCTGGTTTCAAAGCCACACTGCTGTTCTTGATGCACATTAGATCCAAGTGCTTTCCCATCCCCAGAGCTCCCGATACGTTCACTGTCAGCATCACAATGTCGAGCGGAGCTCAGCCTGCTGGCAGCAGCACCCAGGAGGAGAGGCTCAAGGAGAGGTCAGCAGTGACACTCCAGCAAAGGGGAGGCTAATCAATCTTCCCAGACATCTGAACCGAGTCAGACCACCGGAAACACAATCTGTTGTGCTTTCACTAAATTCAAACTTCGTTTCTGCTTACGTGAATAACGAAATGAAAATAATGGGGTAAAAAGATCATCATGTGACCGCGTTACCTTGATGAAGTTGTTCAGGTGGCCCAGTTTGCGCATGTTACTGACTCCATGCGATTTGGCCACATTTTGCAGGATTTCACGGAAGTTTTCTGACGGTTCTGCGGGACAAGCAAAGGGAAATACAATGTAACCAACGGAAGCATTAAGTGTATTGCCAAAATAGCAGTCAATGAACCATATTTGATGTGTTGCAGGAAGGAAGTTAGGTTTTCAGGTCTAACTAATTTCATGTGTACAGTAAAAACAAGGTCTAGACAGTAGAACGCAAGAAAGACTTGAGCAGAGAAGTGGTTTTGTTGTTGGTACCTGTCCACCATCAATTGTGAAGATATAGATTTTGAAGTGAGGCAGCTTTAAATCGAGTAGTCAAGTGGATCGTGGCAGTCAAAGGTAGGGCGATGAAACGCATTCATTATTTTTTGTGCCCAGAGCACACAGAGAAACCTTGATGTACGAGTGCTGCATGAATTAGAATTAAGAGCTTGCTATTCATTTTGCATAACCATACGTCATTGTGAGATGAATGTTCTACAAATAACATCTTTATGAATTGTACAGACCATTTTCTCTATGAAACTTTTAATGTTTAGGAAGTTTCAGCCAATGCCACAAAGCAGGGTTCACAATCTCTGAGTCTGACACTGAACGTCACCTTAAAACATAAAACTTTGCATTTTGGAGATCAGATTAGTTGATTTGGGTCAGTTCATTTAACTGTGAATATATTCACTATTAACAAAGCCACCAACAGTGGTGTTCCAAAAACACTATTCACATAACTGACAAGATGTTTTCCGTGTTTCCATACTTTTGAAGTTAATTTCAAATAGAACAAGCAACAGACGATGGAGCGACAGCTTGGCAATGAAGAAAATTACAGTTTCATTGGATGTACAGATTTTAATGACTTATTTCACAAAACACGCTGACAAGTGATGGAATAATATTGAATGAGATCGACTTTTCATTCAGTTTCCGATCACATACATTGAACGCATCTGGGCACAAATTAAAGCGAAAAAGACTTAGAAGGGTGTTCAAAGAGGTTGCACATATTTTTATTCGATTTGTAGACTCATGGTTTTCACAAAAACCCTCAAAAGAATAAGACACAAGGAGTTTTAGTTAAATCCGTTTCGACTGCTTTTGTTTTTGTGGATGTCACTAGTGATCTGTTGTGTCGTGACAGCTTTCAGCACTGCGTGCCCCTTCTGTGGAAGAGAACAAGTGACCTCAACCCAAACCGCTCAGACTTTGAGGGGCACGGGATGCCTCATGAACCGAGAGATAGAATTGTGCCATTCATACGCCTGGTCGACAGAGCTGTAATGAAACCAGCAGAGATCCGAGCGGCGCCGATCCGAGTAAACAAACTGGAATGCGGCGATGTTGCTGGAGAAGAGAACCTGACCGAGCGAAACCCCTCGGCTGGACCAGCCCGCACTGCCGACATACTGCACCGCCAAAACGGCCTCGATAGCGACATTTGGCAAGCAAAAACGATGCGCGGCCACTCCGGCCGCAGCAGTCTGGTTTAGTAACCGGCTGAGATGCCCACTCACACGGATCAAAACAACAGAGCGTCGTCATGGCTGGTTAGCAGCGGCAGCTAGCCGCCGCTAACCCCGCTAGTGAGTTAGCTCGCCGCCGCCTGCGGTCTCGAGAACAACGTTATTCACATTAAAACACTGAACAGGGGAGAGGCGGCGAGGTCACGGCGCGGGAGTTGCACCGAGCGTGTGGATTTCCACTGTGTCGGACTAGTGTTTGCAAAGGAATTGCCTCCATCCATTTTGAAGAATAATGGCTTTGAGGGTGATGTGATGAAGCCTCTGCTTACCTCTGGTCAGATCCAGCGGGACGTTTTCTTCCCCGCTGTCATTCCGACCTGTGAAAAACACACACCGGGGACAGGTTCCGGGATCACTGCGGGATCCACGCGTGCTCCAGAAAGTCTATTTCTGCAATATGCTGTCGGTGCGGTCGCCGGTGTGTCGAGTTTTACACGCTTACCTCGCATCCGAAGACTCCGGATAGGACGGCCGCGGAAGCTGGCCGCCATGTTTCCAGGAACATACACAACACCGGAAACTTCGCGGCTTCTCGCGAGATAACAGGGAGCCGGGTTTGTCGCAGCAGGAGCGGCTCCGCAGCAGCAGACCAACTGATCACTCACCAAGATAACTTTAGTTTATCATTTAACCATTTATATCTCTGGATATTTCAACACTTCTGCGTAAAACTCCCCTCTGTCCTATTCACACACCCATAATAAAGTTTTACAAGGACAACGTCAGAAAGTGTTTACTATTCCAGCTAATAATTCAATACATTGCCTAATTTTATTTTCTAGATTTTGTTGTGAAAAACAAGAATATTCAAAGCAACATTACAAAATGTTGAGTGAAACAAACTCAAACCAATCCTAAGGTTGATGGAGAAACCCCCTATCGATAAGAGAGCTTAACTAGTCTTCTGTCAATGTTACCACCTTCTGTAAGTGGAATGCAACTATTCCACTATTCAACTATAAAATGCGTTTAATGTTAATGCATGTTAGTACCATCTGTATTATTGTTTGAATAACTGCAAATGAACAGCCACTTTACCATTATATAGTTGAATTTGGATTAAAGCATCGTACAATCTAACGATCAATGCAAATACATATACTTTATCAATACAAACTCTGGAGAATAGTTCATTTGAAAAACCAAAATGGAAGCAAATCATTGCAGCAGCAATTCATTTTCTCGCCACTAGGCATCACTCCTTCATAACTAAACATTTTGTACGTGTGGCCTTAACGTGATTTCAGCTTCACTGTAAGAAATAATTACTGAAACACTGCAGGACTGTTCAAAGGAAATCTTTCGCATAGGTATACCTTGGTTGAATTTGGTTTGAATTAATAAACACCCCATTCAGAAAGGAATTTGTGGAATGATCACAAAGCATCATTTCAAAAAAAGATGCTAGTGTAACTTGCAAGTAATTTGTCATAATTTCAATATAGTGTGAACTCTTACAAGTAGAACTAAAGAAAATCACATACTAGGACAGGGCAGCTAACTAAAACACTGCTTACAATGCAAAATGCAGATGTTTAAGAGTATCATTCCTGGACGTGTTATGGTTTGGAGAATTTGAACAAAAGTACGTCATAAAGACAGCAGGCCAATTAGAAATCTAAAAAAAAAAAAAAAAAAAGAATTCTCTTAATAATTACCTCACACTTGTAAATCTCTGCGTAAAACACAGTATTAGGCTTGTCCACCCCCCCCCCCCCCCCCCCCCCCCTCCCCGTTTGTGTTATTTCCATACCACACATTAAACATTTTCTAAATATGATTAAATAATGTGAAGGATGATTTTTGCCCATTTGGACAGCATGTTGAGAGGCAACCTGCTACAAGGTAATGTTATTGGACTATCACAGTGTAATATTGAAAACAGTGCCACCCAGAGGTTTTAAAAAAAAAGATTGCACTAGGCCAAGTGGACATTCACCTCCTAAGTGTACTGTACTCTTTTATCTGGATGAGTAATAGTTTGTACACAAAGATTTCCCTCTGGGATTACTAAAGTACTTTCAGTTCTATTGATATATTAAAAAGGTCTCTTCCTGTCGGGAAGGGGCGGTTTTGAAATAAATCCTGCAAATGTGAAGAATTTGAATTATGCACATTTCCACCCCTGTATGTGCACATTTGTAAAGCCAGAGCAAACAAAACAGAAAGTTAAGTTCCACCATCACATCAGAAACTTTTATTTCAGTTCAAATTCTTACAAAGCAGCCTTAGTTTTATACATATAAAAAATGTATCTTCTAAAAACTGAGGACAAGTTCAAGTCATTTTGGCAGCAAATATGACAGCGTCGATGTCTTGAATAGCTTTTGAGGTCCTTTGAAGAGCTTCAGTGATGCAGTTTTCATTCAATGGTTGAGGAATGACGTCTGCAGAGTTCCCTTCCAGGTCTGCACAGCCTTTCTCTACGCCAAGCACACGACTGTTCTCCAGCAGAACTGGGCGCATGTAGTTAAAGTTTGCATAATGTCATCCTTAATACATTCATGACTATGGTTCTACTATATAAGAATCGAAGGATACAATTAAATCGCTTTATTTTCTCCAGTTCTGCAGCGACAAGCTCTGACCTGAAAGGAACAGAAGACAGAGTTAAACTCTTACCACAGTATTATATTTTCTGTAGGAACACCGACTGAGAGAAAAGAAGTAACTCACCGACTCTCTGCACTTTGTTTGATACTCATGTCTTGGTCAACAGGTAAAGCATCTGCCTGTTTTTCTTCAAACAGTTTTGTCTTAAAAAAATGATTCTCCTGTAAATAAGACGGTACATTATGACTCATTTACAGATGCTGCAGATTTTAGCACAGATGTTAGTATAAACAGGCAACCTCTTGTAAGCAGCTTGGCGTCACACTGAACTTCAATAACTGCAGGGTCTGGTTGTGGCAATCAAGGATCCTGTAAAACAGGTACGCAATGGGAAAAAGACCTAAATAAATAAAAATGCTAATGCAGGTAAAGCGACTTTATTCAATCAGTGGCTTACCTACTAGCCCGACCCACAATGGAGGATACAGAGTAAGGCTGCCCAGGAACATCAGGTGGAAGACTGCTCACGTGATAAGTTACCTCTTTCACCTGTACGGTAAACACAAACATTTGATAACAATAAACAAGCTCACTTATATAATATTGGACTTTTTAGATTATTTGTGGTGTCGAAATCAGATATACCTGTTTTGAGTGAAGCTCTGGTTTGTGATGGGTAAAATACGAGTTCAGGACGCCATTAGACTGGATGACTGATCCGTCTCCAGGGGAAATCTCCATGACTGACACGTCACCACTCACAAGTCTACATAGCAGAGATTAGACAATGGAAAATAAAAATTGCAATAATGAAGAAAGGAAGGGGAAATTATACACTTTAATAATTGATCCAACAGTATTGTAAAGTAACCAGAATTAGTTTGTTCTGAAGAGTTACTTCCTCTCCTCCCAAAGAATTAACATACCATTACAGTGTTTAGTCACTTGTTAAACAAGAAGACTTCCATATTTACCTGTAAGTGACACCTTGACACCACATTACTTTTACCAGCTCTGATGGAAGGTCTGTGGGTTCTTCTTTGGCCAGGGGATTTTTAGCTACCCACCTTAAACGCATAAGTTAAGTCAGCTATAATCATTCACTGAACTCAGCTACCAAGATGCCTCCTATTAATCTGCAGACCTGTGCCGATGAGGTGACGGACATGTTAGAGGCAGCGCCTGAGGAAGTTGAGACCTCCTTTCTTCATTGGGTGTATTCGACGTGCTTTCGCCACTATCGGCCTGGCGAGAACTGCCTGTTTTCTCAGTTTCAGCATTGTTACACTCAGAGAAGTGAGTTTTCCAGTGACGGCAAGCCAAGGAGAGAGGGTAGACCCACATTGGAGGCACAGCAGAGCAGGAGTGATGTTGAATCACTGTGACTGACTGATACATCTGTTCAGGCTGGGGGGAAAAGGGGGAAGTCAAATTTGCCATCAAAACTAAGTACACATGATGAATACTATAAAGAAACACATTACCTTTAAGTGTTCAGAGCAAATCATCTGAGGAGAACAAGATCTTGATCTAGTCGATTCTTTCGTCTTGCTTATGGTTCCATGTTGATCACTGCTGGTATCAGGATCTCTGTGGGGCTGCTTTTGAGCCTGACTGACGAGGCACAGGAACTTGACCGAGAACTCCCCGCCTGATGGCGACAGCACCAACTCAGCTCGCCCCTCCTCTGAAGTGATTCTGGTCTCCCCCGCTGGTGTGAGGTTGGCTCCGCTGGCTGACCACTCAGGCCACTGCACACCCGAATCAATGCTGAAAAAAGGCTGCAAGAGCAAATGCAGAAACTGACATCCGTGCAAACATTCTCTTTACCAATGGCTTGCAAAGTGGGAGATGAAGCATGAGGTGGTGCACATAAAAAATGTAGAGGTCTTCCTATTTGTGGAAACAGTGCCTACCACATCAGCACTGTCAACAACAGCCGAGGGGTAATATTACCTTCTTCTGGTCTGCAGGGATGAGTTCCTCTGGTAGGTAGGGTCGACTGGCGTATTTATTTCTAAAAGTCAATGCAGACACCATCAGCTCCTGGAAGAGAACGGGAGACAGTGCGGTGGCGTGAAATCACCTTGGACCAAAGTGAAGCCTAATCTTGATGTTTGTACCTTGTACGTGCTGATGGTGAACCTGGTCCTCTGTCGGACTCTCTCGGTGGGCTGCAGCGGATGACTGCGGGGGTCCGCGGCTTTCACCAGCACGAACTCACTGCCACATGGGGACAGCTGTAACTGCGCTCCGTTACTGTAACGGACATCCACCGACTCGTCCTCGTACATGATCATCAAACTCACTCCTGCGTTGGCTTCCATGGCGGAACAGCGTCGACTTTATCATGAACGGTTGCCGCGTCGCAACTCAAAACACGGAAATTGGGTCCACTGCGTAATGACGTCACCAATTACTTGTTTGTGATTGGCTGAGAGGTCGGGAGGTGGAAGCCACAGGAACGGTCTCATTATTTTATTTTATTTTATTTTATTTTATTTTATTTTATTTTATTTATATCAGCAACGTTCCCCTGCCAATGGTCAGTTGCCACCTTGAATGACAGATTTTTCACTGATAATTTATGTATTTACTTCGCCGGCTCTTTGTATTTCATTCTTCTTTGCCTTATACCACTTTACACTTATTGTTCAGTCTCATGGCTATTTTTATATTTCCTGTGCCTGCCTTAGTGGCAGGACGCAAAGTTTACTATACTAGGCGGCTATTTCACTTTGCTATTGTCATTCTTATTATTTTTCTACTGTTCTTCTGCGAGTAACTAGTCCGGCACCGTTGGGAGCACGGACACACAAAGCACATCAAAATGTTCGGGAATATGTTGCTATGACGTTTATTAATGATTTGGCTAACCGTTTCCAAAGAAATCTCAACAAAACAGTGAAAAAACGTATCATACAGGCGGATGGGACAGGAACCTCATGGAAGAGATGAAAGTAGATCAGAGGGGATCAGTGTCTGTTGCCAGGGAGATGCTGAGATAAAACGAGAGGCAGGCACACTAAAGTTTCCCTGGAATTTCTTTCAAAGTTACATGTAACATCCTTTTTCTATTTCATTGATCATATCAGTAGTTAATTTACCCACCAGTATGATTATGGTTACCATGATCCATCTATCATCCATCTATACCGGTCACAAGGCACTTGAGCTGATCCCAGCTGACTTGGTGAAGGCAGGATACACCCTGGACAGGTGATGAGTCCATCGAAGTGTCAATAAAGGGAAATACACACAATCACAAACATTCACATTTACATTTAGGTTCATGTTAGTGTCACCAATTAACCCACATGCATGTCTTTGGACTGTAGGAGGAAACCAACACACAGAGGGAGAACTTGCAATGCCCACACAGAAATGCCTGGCCGGTATATAAACCAGCATTCAACTTAACATTTTTGTTGTTTCAACACATACAGGCAAACCAACATTGTTTGCAGTGAAAGCAAGCGAGACGGCCCATGTTTATTTTCTTTCAAGACTTTTTTTGTTTTTATATATAAGTTTATTTCGATTGAATCATAGTTATCTTATCAAGAGGTACATTTGGAAACTTAACATTTCTACAGGAGTCAGTGCGCTGCTGCCGGTAACACCGGTAGGGGGCGCGCGAGCTCCGCCTGCTGGTGATTCGTCATGCGCAGAAGAAGCAGCAGCAGTGGGAGTCAGACGATGCTGTGAGCTCGGTCGCAGGTCTCGTCGCACCTTCACGCATCCCCACACTTCAGCTGGCTAAGAGACGCCACTCACCGCAATGGTGACCCCGCGGAGCTGCTCTTTCCCAGAAGACACCCCGGAGCTGCAATGAAGGTGCGTGTTTCTGTCTCCATTGAGCTGCTCTCCGGACTGGAGCTAGCAGCTAACCTTAGCTCCCGATCTAGCTCCTCCAGCTTCATGTTATTCTGTGACAACTTGTCAGTTAACATCGACTGAACAATGATCAGAAGCGTCACATTATTCCGCCTAGGGCTCTTTACAAAAGTGCATATTTTGTTAATTTGTGCTGCAGGAACATTGCATGCACATTGATTTATATTTGCAGGTTTTTCTACATGTTCCTTTTGTATAACCAGCTGTTTTATTATTTCTGATCTAATTCTTCTATAATTGGCAGAGAGATGTGGCTTCTATACAACCTGTGGAGCTTGTTTCTGTGATAGCTATGGTGCATCTTATCCATCTTGATAGCGATCGTCATTACTAATATGAAGATACTGGAGTAAAGCTGCTTTGTAATTTGCAGGCAGGGGCATCGTCCATGTGGGCTTCATGTTGTGGTCTGCTGAATGAAGTCATGGGTACTGGGGCAGTCAGAGGCCAGCAGCCAGGGTTTGGGGCCGGTGCTGGACCCTTCAGATTTGCCCCCAGTGCGGGATACTCCACGTATCCGCCCACCAGCTCAGGGAGTCCCAGTCTTGTATGCAAGGCCTGTGGCCAGGCCTTCTCAGTCTTCAGGAGGAAGGTGGGTATCTGGATGATCTGTGTGTGAATCCAGAAATGGTTTGTTAACTCGCCTTATCTCGAAATGACACCAAAACTTAGCATGCTTAGAGGCTCGGTTAATATGTCTTTACTTCTAAAGAAATGCTGTCATGAACATCCCATCTTAATTCTAAAACTAATGATATACACACAGTATCTATAATCAAGAAGAAGGTTGAAACTGCATCAGCGTGAGTGATCAGTAAGTGAAGCAGGATGTGTTCAAATTGGTTGAAGATAGATGAAGCAACACTCTGCTACTTCAATATCGTCTTTGAACGCTCATGTTCTTGTATGGCTCTCTGTGTCTCGCTCTCTCTGAACCCCGTTCTTCACTCGCTCACCGTGAGCAGTCTAAATCCCACGTTATGCATTTATTACTGTTTGATGTTTGTCACTTAAAAGAAAGTGCCTCCTGCTTCTGTGCCTTGAGAGGTAGAACATATGTGAGTGATTGGAAAAAAATACAAGGTCTTCTGGCACTGATATGCCTTTCAGTGATCTCCTAAATGATGTGTCTATATTTAATGATTTGTCTCTCATTTCTATGAAATAATCATTAATTTCACATAACCTCAAAGATAAAAAAAAAAAAGAGAGATCACAGTAAAAAAAAAAAATTTTTTGTGAATAGCACCAGATCCTGTCTTAAGGGGCTTTGGGCCCTAACACATGGTAGAGGGTGGGATGAAATTAACTAATTGCCTAATTTCCATCGCCTTGCCTTTTCACTCTGTTTCTCCCCCAGTATATTTGCTGCGACTGCAAGAAGAGCTTCTGCTCTTTGTGCTCGGTACTTCAGGAGAATCTACGCATTTGTGCCACATGCCACTTGCTGAAGGCCACGGCCTTTCAGCGGCCGCGGCTAATGCGTTTGCGAGTGCGGGACCTGCGCCAATACTTGCTGCTGCGTAACATCCCCACCGACACCTGCAGGGAAAAGGAAGACCTGGTGGACCTGGTGCTGTGTCACCAGGGCATCGAAGAGGAGGAGGACCCCGAAACGGCCAGTCTCCACTCGCGCTCCCTGTATTCGCCGACCCCTTCTACCACACAGTCTGCCTCGGAGCTGTCTGCCTTGGCTGCTTCCCACGAGGAGCAGCTCAGCAGGAGCGATAGCTCTGATACCAACCAGGTGAGGACCAGCAGTGATGCATACTGGAACCGCTCTTATCAGCCTCTCTCCTGTAATTATACCCCGAGGCACTGAGCCATAACTCTTCATTTAGTTTTGTCATTACATGGACCTTCTTGTTTGTTTCCAAAAAATGAATTAGCAGTTAAGGTTATTAAGAAATTAGGATTTTTTTTTTGTGTGTGTGTAATTGTGGCCTGGAGGCATGAATGTTACATTTTTGAAGAATCTACATCAGTATTCTGGTAATGGGTGTAGGACATCCGCTTGAAATGCCACGATAGCCAAAGTATAAACAAATGTTAGAGAGATCCAGATTTTACCTAAAAGAAGGGAATAAAAGACATGCCTGCTACCTAAAAAGTAGCTCAGTAGTTCCAAGCAACTGCTATAAATACTTGTACCTTGTACTCGGCCCGCTTTTGGAGCAGTAATCTTTCCTATGAATGGAAGGAGCTCGGCATTGTTGTTTCCAGTGGCATCAATGGGCTGGTTTAAGAGCGTCTAATCCTAATCCTCAGTGGACTAGTATGACACTCACATGTACTGTACACTGACGTTGTGTTTCTTTTGCTGTACAGGATATGGGCGATGCCACGTCAGTCTCTCTCCTCAACTTAGATCCCAGTGAACACACTCCTGAGGTGACTTTCGTACTCATATTAATCTTTATCAAAACACGTTTTATGTGGATCGTTATTATGTGGTGCAGTGTTTACAGCGTATTGTTAATTTAGGAACAATGTGAATTTATAAAATGTGTTTTAATGACATGGCAGTGCAAGTAAGCAAATATTGTGAAAAGAAATTAGATGTTAGTGCTTGCAATTTTTTCAAGATGAGATTTTTTTTTGCCGATCTACTGATCATTTACAGCTTGTTTATTCAATAGTCATATTTTATTCTTGGTTCTACCTTATTTTGGACACTGTAGTAAAAATCGTACCTCCCCTATAATCGAAGTGTTTTAGTGATTTCTCTCTCAATGGTGCACTCATGCAATACACACGTATTTTTTACGACTGCTTTCATCCATACTACAGCTAATCCCGGTTTACATTGGTCAGATTGCAGGTTAACTCTGGACATGTTGCCAGCCCACCACAGCACTCCTCACAGAGAGACAGGCACACATGCATAATCCCATTTATGGCCAGTTTAAAGTCATCAGTTAACTTAACAGATGTGTCTTTTAACTAGAGAAATCTACAGAACACACCCACACCCGCACACGCACACGCACACGCACACGCACACGCACACGCACACGCACACACACACACACACACACACACACACACACACACACACACACACACACACACACACACACTCTCTCTCCACATAAAGACTAGAAATGAGGCTTGATGTTTGCACTGTGAGTTGATAGTGCTGAACTAGAACACTGAGCCATGCGGGAGAGGGGCAGTACTATTAATGTCATATATAGCCAGTTTTGTGGCATTTTCTTAAATCAAGCATTTTGACACCTGAACTACTCATCAGTTTTACGGAAATGTTCAATCTGAGTTGTTACTAATACTCATTTTACAGATTATGTGGAGTGATGTGCTGACAGTGTTGTGAATTCCATGATTGCAGCACTATTTTTGTGTTTGGATTCACACTACCTTGTGCACAGATCAAGCTGTTTTAAATGGCATCATATTGTCGAATGAGCTAAAAAAAAGAAGAAGAAATGAGGTTATTGAGAACTGGTTCCCCTCCTGTAGGTGAGTCCTCAGACGCGACGTCGGGCCCGGGCATCCCTCTCGGACATCTCCAGTTTGAGGGACATCGAGGGTCTGTCCGTGAGGCAGCTGAAGGAGATTCTGGCCAGGAATTTTGTGAACTATTCAGGGTGCTGTGAGAAGTGGGAGCTGGTGGAGCGTGTCGGCAGACTGTACAGAGAGACGGAGGAGAACAGGAAGTCGTGTGGGTATTAACTTCCCTACTCTTGAATAATGCAATGTGTTTCTCTTTCATAAGCTCCTTACTCTGATACGTCCCGATTCACTCAGTTCGCCACTGACGCCACCTGGTGAACACATCTGTAGACTGTAGTCTAAGATAACCTGCCGTAGTAAATTTGATTTGTTTTTCTTGCAGTGGAGAATGTGAGCAGAACTGTCGCCACAGGTAAGCCATCACTCAGTCTATGCACTGTCTTAGATAGCTCTGCTAGATTACCACTTCCTGTTTTGAACCACAGAAACCAACCGCTGCTTCTTTCAATATCATAATGTTTAGTCGGTCAGAATTAGTTCCTCCTTTAGAATCAAAGTAAAATGTCCCATGCTTGCTTTGCTCCTCCCGCACCAAAGTGATGGCCTTCCCCCCCCCTCCAATCTGCAACGGTGCTATCGGAGGTAAGGCTGGTAGGTTCTTCGACATCATCGCTCGCGTCTCCTCCCTCTGTGACTCTCGCCTCCCATCATGTGATCCCACGCTCATTTCCACCACGTCTGTATCCACCGTGAGCTCGATGTCATTTGCTTTCCAGCCCATTTCTTTGCAACGTCCCCGAATGTGGCGTTTTCCCGTGTCGTGGCGTTCACTGCGAGGTTGAAAATGAATGCTCATTTATTTCATCTTGGAACATACATTTACATATTCCATTTCCCCTGCTCAAGAAGCCTTCATCCACCATGAGATCAGCTTCCCTCCTTCATCTATTCATGTGTTGAACATGTGATGGTAATTATAGGGAGACTTGTGGCGTGTTAGCCCCGCCATATTCATTCTCTCAGCTGCACGCCTCCCGTCCTAACGACTGTGTGGTTGTCATAGAAACCTCTTGACTCAGCCATAATAGACATTGACATTTTGCTGGGGATTGTGAGCATGACCTTACACTGAGAAGGTGCACTAGATCAGATGAGACGCTTCAGTAAGCTGTTGAGTTGTTTTTTTGTTTTTTCTCTGCAATACCTCAGAGCACGATACACCAGTCAGCCAGAATATTATTACCACCTACCTAATATTGTATTAGCTGCCAAAATCACAGTGCACGACCGACACATTCACTCCTCTGAACCTCTCGGGTTGTAAACGGCAGGTCTTGAGTTTGAGGCCTTGCTTGTCGCGCACATCCAACAGATGCTCAAATGGATTGAGATCTGTGGGCCAAGTCACCACTTAAAATCCATTGTGATTCTTGAATACTTTGTGGTGTGTGGGAGTGCCTGATCCTGCTGAAACCAGGCACTGCCATCAGAAAATATTACTTTCATAATACCCATACATAGTCTTCAACGAAGCTTAAATAGGTGGTACTCATCGAAGTACCATACACATGGACTGAAGGTTTCCCTGAAGCATCATAGCGCCTGGACCCGACCATGCAGTCTTTTTCTGGAACAAACTTTGATGCAGTGTCATTTTAAAAATGTTTCTATTCGAGTCAGCTTTAACTTCTGCAGCAGTTTGAGTCTGTTGGATTGGACCACATGGGGTGAGCCTTTACTTCCCTCCTGAATCAATAAGTTGCTTGGAGATGATTAGTCCCTAATAAAACTTGCTCAAGTCCTTACCTGCTCCGAGCACATCTACTTTGAGGACAAAATATTCAATAGCTGTCTAAATATCCGTCCCACAAACTTATAGTTCTATTTCAAAATCTCATTGAGAGACATGTTCTTATTCAGAAGAAGCATGGCTGATCGATGTATGATTGTTTTCAGTTTAATCTTCCAAGGTATTTCAACATTGCCAATCACCGTCTTTCAATCTGCATCTTCCACCTCGCAGATGGCGAGAACTGCCCGCTGACGATTCACGACGACAACCTCTGCAGGATCTGCATGGACGCCATGATTGACTGCGTCCTCCTGGAGTGCGGTCACATGGTCACCTGCACCAAGTGCGGGAAGCGGATGAACGAATGCCCAATCTGCAGGCAGTATGTCGTGAGGGCCGTGCATGTCTTCAAATCCTAACGCACCACCGCACCTGCATCAGACTGAGACTGTACCTTCAACTCAACAATGCAGCTCACGACCCTCGACTCCCCAAAAGACTTATTTTGTGGATGTTTGTACTCCATGAAATTACACATTATTTGCACATTCAAATTAGAGATTTTTTTAATAGTTTTTTTTTTTTTTTTTTTACTTGGACTAATTCAGTTACACCACTTGGCTGGATGAAACTTTACCATCCTTACTTAAGTCATTCCTTAAGTAAACATGTCGTATTCATTTTTAAGTGCATTTTTAATTATTTTTAATGACAATATCTCAAAGCAAAGAATGTGTGGCACAAGCCACGTGCAGTTTTGTTGGACACAACACATCACCCTCAGTTCTGCCTCTAAACTGTAGCTGGCACCTTCAGAGCGCCTCCTCACAAGTGCTGCAAGTGACGACAAATCTTAGTAACGACGACGAGGACAGACACACACACTGAACCTCGGTGCAGGAGAGAGGGAGAGGAGGTGAGGTAACCAGGTGCCAAATAACGGGAGGGTCACGCCCTCGACGCTTCTCACCCGTTTATTCCTCCTCATCTGTCGGGGAGGGCCTGTGTGTGCCTGTTGATTCTCAGCATGGTAGATAAGAAAGCACTTTGTTCACACTGTGTTTTAATGCACCACTTCTCACGACACACTGCAAACTAACCAGTAGTGGTGACTAGAGTCACCTGGACTAACTATTGAATGCTTGTTTTGCTGCTTCTTCTTTTTTTTTTTTTTTTTTTAAAGGCCACAAGTAGAGAGAAAAGCAGCTTAATTGAAGGTTTCTCGAAGTTTCTGGTGATTTTAATACATTATTACTTTTACTAACTTATTTTGCTCGGTCAGCACTTATGCATTAGAGGATCATGTAGAGTCTGTCATTACAGCAATAGCGAACGTCGGCTGTCACCTCTGACCTGTCTCGACACTCCACTGGAGATGAGACCAAAACCGGTGCTAAGTTATCCATCCTCCCATCTTCCCCCTTTTCCATCTGAACTGTGGATGTGAAACTGAATGTTTTTAGGGTTTTGTTTTTCTTGTCACATATCGTCGGGAGTGGAATGAAGTGTCTTAATGCTTTTTGGTTGAATTTCTAACGTAGGAGTAACGTATTGAACAAACTACTCAAATATTTACAGTAGCTCTGAGTTTACTGACCTGTGGTATAAAAAAAAAAAAAAGTATATAGAAATGACTTGCTAATGTACATTTGCATATATTGATCCATATGAGATATATATATCTATATTTTTTTCCATTTGATTTAAATTGTGTAATAGATAATTGAATTGTCCCTGGGATTGGGTGGTTGAATTATTACAGGGATTTTTTTTTCTTTTTTCTTTTTTCAAATGTGCTCGATCTGCGTTAGTTTGCTCGAACTGTTTTCCCACATCAACCAGAGCATGACGAGAAGCTTTACGACACTGGTTATGTTACAACCCCGTCCTTAACTCAACTGTTGAACCATTTCCCTGCCCCCCACCCACCGACCCCGTCCACAAAGTCAACAATGCTGCTATTACAGAAGAGATGTCCCCTACAATCATGAACCACGGTGGAGCAGACGGCACTTTTCCTTTCGAGAGAGGGTGTTATTGTGTGCAAGGTTTGGTCTTTGTATTTGGGAATGTTGAACTTTTTATTTTGGTAATTAAAGATTTTAATTAAAGTCTGTTTTTGTATAATCCCACATCACAAGCTGTGTCCCTGTACTGTTTTGGGTAAATGAAGGATTTCCGGGGGGTTGGGTGTAGTGCTTGGGATATAAATATTTTTGTAAGATGTTGCTTAGTGTTTGTTGACAGAATCCGATAAAGCTGAAGTTTTTACTAACAAATCACCTTCTACATATAGCCCAGGTAAATAACGTTTTAATTATATGATCCTGTACATCGTATTTACGGTGTTTTGGACAGTCTTTCACTTCAATATTCAGCCATAATTTCAACATAAAGATGTACTTAATCGGTCAGTATTTAAGGAATAATTGCATAATAATGGCTCCTCTAACTCTTGACATTTCTGTCTTGCTTGGTGTGAAATAGTGATTTTATATTAATTTCTGTAAATTGTTCTTGTATACCAGTGAGGCTCTGGGCTTTCAGTGCCACAGTTTGCATCCAAATATGCTCAACAGTAGATATTCTGAGATGTTTAACATCCTTAAGTAGCAAAAAAAAGAGGAAAACTTAAGTTTTAGCCACGTGAAACCTGAAGGCTTATGGCAGTGAACAAAATGTGAGTTTAAACTGAAGTGGACCAACTTTACAGTAAATGAAAGATTCATTGTTTTCTCAATTCTTGATAGATATCAAGTGTTCAAGCATTTAAAAAAAAAACTGGGGAAATGATGCACCTTTAAGAAAAAAATATTTCACTGTTTAAGAAAAGAGCTTTTCCATTATATTCAGATTTTTGTTTTAATAGTGTCCATCTCTGAAGTGGGTAAAGCAGCATAGACAACATAAATGGGTCGGTCAATCATCCACTAGGGGCTCTAATGACAAAGCTTCAATCACAGTGAGAAAGTTAATCTTCACCCTCCAATGGTTGACACTTCAACCACAAAGGTATGCGAGGATTGTTGATGTGTAGAAAGACCCGGGGAAAATGTTTCAGGTGCTTCGTGCCAGTGGTCCTTATTGGCCCGAAAATGAGATTTTTTTTTTGCCACCCTGTACGTTAAAGAGACTTGACAAGACTCAATCAATGGTACAAATGAATTTCTTTTAATGCATATTAGCACTTCATTTTCAGATTTACAAATATAAACATCACATTCACCTGAGGTGATCGATTACAGCACAACACCCAAATACAACACCGACTGTATGGAGTATATTTTCAAATGTAAGAAAATGAGTCATTTGCATGGGTCATAATTTTGCTGCTTATATAAAGCGGTATAGAGAAACCAGACGTGTGGGGTGGACTTCTGACGCCAGTCATGATTGCTACCGACTTTTAGAGTGCTGAACCCAAACCAATGGAGTGCTGCGAAAAGGCTCAATCCACCCTGATAAATTATTTGCACACATTTGACGTAGCTGCGTGAGACATCCAAGTCAAGTTGCTGAATAAATGAATAAATACAAAACTAATAATAAAAACAATCAATAAATTAATGTTGAAATATTGATGAAAAACCCCATCAAATAAAACACTCCACAAAGTATCAACCTAAACAAAATGCAGGAAGGTGTAACAGGAGTATGTAATCACTTAACTATTTCATCATCCAAATACATTCTAAATATTTATCATCGTTAAATCAGATATTACTGTACATGCATTTTCTCCCCGATATTGAAGTGACTTTATTGTCAGATCTTGGCACAGACACTGTTGTATGAAGGCAAACTGAAAGGAGGGATTTTCAGTTCACATGCTGTACAGTCTCTCTGCGACGTTTAGCTCCTGAGACACTGTAAACTCGTGAAATGATGCTGGTATAAAAATACTGTTTTACAATATTTCAAAGAATAAAAATAACCCAACAATAACAAGCACATCTTTATAAAAAAAAAAAAAAAAGAAGAAAGAAAAAAGTAAAAGCCTCAACAGAAATGCATGCATGCCATTATGTGTCCAGTGAACATTTATCATCTCCATCCAGAGACTCATCACAGGACCGGTTGTTCCAATAAGTGCAAAGACATCGCTTCAATCCTCTTTGTTTTGTCCTGCTAGGAACTAGCTGGCCTTCTGCAGCAGTTTGTCCTCTTTCAGTCTGAAAGGCACGCTCACAGACATCTCTGCGATGAACCTTTCGCAGGCCGTCTTGGTCACCTGCTTGCAGAAGCGAAGGTCGATCTGACAGATGCTTCCGCAGCGCTTGAAAAAGTTCAGGGAATGATCTGTGACTCGGTTACAAACTGAAAGCAAAAAAGGAGAAACAGATTCAGGAAGACAATTCTGCTGAGACACGTTTCTCTCCTATTTTTTTCCTTCTTAATTGTGAAGCCTACAGATTCCAGGAAGCACATTCATTACGGGAATTGTCAGTAATCGTCAAAATCCCGTCATAATTTGTATTATCTCCAATCTGAGTCATACACCAAAGTATAGCTAATCCCACAAACCAGTAAATCACACTGATGATCTAAATAATTGTGTTAGTCCGAATACAAGACAAGCTTTTTTTTTCCCCCCTGAAAAATACGGTCTGAAAAAGTGGGGTCCTCTTATGTTTGGGGTCTTAACTTCAGCTCCAGCATGAAAGCCTCAGAAATAAGAAGAACATGTTGGAGGAAATCTGTAAACGACGGGGAGTGTGTCTCTGGAGAAAACATCAGAGTTGCACTGGTGAGCACATCCCATCAACTGGTATGTAGAAATATCTATGAAAACATTTTGTCTGCAAAACATCTACTAAAACACGAGCCCTATAATCAGGGATCGTCTTCTATTTGGACCAATACAGTGTAAACCTATACTATCTGTTCTCTCTGTGGGTGTGTACAGACATTCACCTCCACTGACCGCACTCCCAACACAAATACTTGTTGCACTCGCTTGTCAAGAGGAGTAACATTTTTACTCCCTAATTTCTTTTGGGTGGAGCTCTGTCATCATTACATAAGTCCCCAAATAAAATAGAGAAGTGAACAGAAGTCTAATCTGACTGATGTTTTATCCACTCGTGCGTTACAGAGTGTGTTTGCTCCTATTTCAGTGCGTCTAATAACTCGGATCAATGAAGTGCAGCCCGCAGCCTTTAAGTAATTTGCCATCAGATTTGACAGATCTTCATTGAAAGCATTGCATTAAGGTAAAAATACTACATCCACTTCCTCTGTGGTTACTACAACTCTACGTTGGGAAAGCACAGATTGAATACATTTGACAGTCATTTCAATGCATTTATCTACAGTGCACAGCAAGAATAAATGTAAAGGCATAACCTTAGATGGCCTCTTCTTCCTGCAGCTGCAAATAGATAACCAACTGTGAAACAGCAAAAACTGTGATAGTGGTTGTTTCATGTAATAAAAATAGAGATCTTTTCCATGAAAGACAATGTATACACATTTGGCCCCGTCAAACTGAAGCACAATTTGGTGTTATTTGCACCAGTATTGTGGATTTTGGCTCGTTGTTGCATATCAGGCTTCCTCATGATCCTCACAGCTATTAGTAACACCGGTGCGTTTCCAGGGTCTGTTTTAACGTTTGGTAAAAGAAGAAAAAACAGGCAGTCTGCTCCTAATCCAGTAGCCTAACAGAGCAGCTACGAGTAGCAAATGATTTGCATCTGCCTCAGTTGTAAACATTAAACAGAAGATTATTTATATAGATTACTTGCTGTTTTACTAAGCAAAACTTGAACTGATATATACTCAAGTCCATTTTCATTATGAACACGCCTGCAGTTTAATGTGAACTTAGAAAAAACTGATAATTCTGGCAGGGGAAGGGAAGTAATTGATCAATGACAAAAACTTAATTGTACAACAACACTGTTATTTTTCTTCTTCCTTTTTTAAATGCCATGAATCAATACAAGCCCTTGGGGTGAGCCTAAGAGCAGTAGAGCACAGTAGAACTTTGATTCTACTCCTATTACATTGATCAGAATACAATATGACCCCAATCATAAGACAATCTCGCCTTTTCAGACATATTTCCAGGAAGAAACCTGCCTTGAATTTAGACCAATAAAGTATATTCTATAATCCTTCAGAAGTTCAAGTTATTACTACTGCAAAATTCAAGTACTTTGAGTCTTAGATATGAGTTATAAGTTAAAACTGCACATTATACACATTGAAAGGGCAGCATTTACAGTGAGGGGAGTGGTCTGCCTCAAACAACTGTGTTGGGCCACTCCTACCTAAAGCATGTGACAACTGTGCCACAAGTAAATTCAGGGCGGTCCCACACTCCCACACCCCCACCCCCCCACTTAAATCTCGGTCTCCTGTACTTGAGCCAATGTCTTCCTACCATGCAGCTTCGCAGGTCCGAGTTCTCACCTGATAGGTTGATTTCTGTGAGCGAGTCTCTGGTGGTGGTGCCGGCTGCGGTCAGCAGGTTGACGGACTGGTCGTTGATATGGTTGCAGTAACTCAGGTCCAGCCTGGACAGCAGAGGCATCTGTCGACTGATGAGACGAAGAGATGTGTCGGTGATGTCCAGCCCCGCCAGGCGCAGGTCTTCCACGTTTCGCAACTTGCAGCGATTATCTAACTGACCTGTTAGTTGGACAATAGAAGAAGAAGAAAAAAGAGAACAAAAATCACAAATTGGCACTTTGGCAACAGGTAATAATAGTAAAGACTGCAACACACAATGACTAATTCACCTGCAGGAATCTCACACAGTCTAGTTCACAATAGTTTACATCAAGAGATATGTAATCACTATGACATATTATGAGATTAATCAGCAATTGACACGTGTATGATGCTTTAACTGAACAATTCAGACACTTTAACATGGCATGTAACGATTTAAAAATGTAATTCGTGGCACCGCTCGTGTTTCACCTGGCCTGTTGTCTGTCGTCGGTGAGAGGAGGTCCCTCATCTGTGGGTCTTTCAACCCCTCCACCCACTGGACGTCCAGGGTACGCAGCAGAGGGCAGCTCGAGGTGCAGAGCGCCGATACAGCCGCCCACGAACACCCTGACAACTTTAACACCCGCAGGCCTGAAAGACACAAACGCACTTTAAAAAAAAAACTGATACAGAATGACAGAGACGGAGAAATAGATCAGCTTTACGTTAGTGAAATACCTGGTAACCGATTGATAAGCCAGCTTAATTGTTTCTTGGAAATGTTGGTCCAGCTGAGGTCCAGACACACCGGCTGCCGTCTGATGATCCCACTGAGCATCAGCGGAGTGATCGAGATGCAGCGGTTCAGATCGATTCTTGTCCAAAGTCTCTTATCACAACACCTGTAGGGAGGAAGTTTGTTATGGTCCAGTCACGTCTTGGAGAACACTCAGAAGGAAGCTCTAATTGCTCCTTCACACTTCAGTGGTTTGTTTCTCTGCAGCAACATAAGAGTGTAAACATGCTGCTTTGTGTGTGTTTGCTGTCTATTTACCATCTGTTCCACGTCTTGCAGACTCTCATGCAGACACAGAGATCCTGGTGTGGGAGATGGTGAAATATCGTCATCCAGACTTCTCGCTGTAGGATGTGTGTTTTCCCGTCTTTCAGAGGCAGCCTGTCAGGCGGGGGGCTTATCGGAGGAGGCCGGATGACGTGCCGCTCCATTTGGACACATTTGGGTGGAGAGCGAGGCGGCACCGGTCGAGTGGTCGGGGTGCTCCGGTTGAAGCCCAGCGGGGTGATTGGACTCGGGTAGAAGTGGCGCAGCTCCCACGGCGTCCCGTTCATCTCTTTGGTCTTGAGATGGGGCCTCTGCTCGCCGAGTTCATTGCCATTGCGGAACAGCCTCTTGGGTTCTTCGTTCTCCGTCTCGGGCTCCACCTTCACGGGCTGACGGTTCTCGTTGGCCAGGCAGTCTTCCGTCTTCTGGATCTCCTGGTTCAGTGCTTTGCTGAGCTCTCGGCTCAGCTCTCGGTTCGGTAAACGCCGCTTACGGCGGGTTTTTTGGCGCGGGCCTTTTTCCTGCGTCTCGCTGCCGCCCTCGCTGCTGGGGCCGGCCTGTGGAGAGCTGCAGAGCGACTGGTCGCTGTCTGCAACCGGCGTCTTAATGCAGATGTTTAAAGGGTCGATCTTCGAGTCCCTGTAATCGTCTTCCTCTGTGTCTCCGAAGCGACCCCTCTTCTCTGCACCAGAGCGGGAATGAGGCTCCCTCACCTCGTCACCGTCGTCCTCATAACCATCTTCATCCTCTTCTTCTGTCTTGATATGGTGCAGGAGTTTGGAAAAATAAGGATCATCTGACTTTTCCTGCAGGAAATCATATAGAAATTAGGATCACTACTCTGATTCTGGAAACGGTAAATTATCTCTAAACTGTTTTTTTTTAATCTACACCGTTTACATTAAGTCACATTATAACTTACACAAATCTTCTTCCTCGCACTCAGGTCATCGTCGTCATCATCCTCAAAGAGCTTCCGCTTCTTCCTCAGTTTGTCTTCAGGCCGGGGCCGTGGCAGGCTGCTGGGCGAGAGCAGTGGTGGCTGTCGGTGCAGAGAGTCCTCAGGTCTGTATCGGGGCGTCTCCTCTCTGTCCGGTCTTTTCTTGGGCGCAGAAGAAACATCTCCCTCCTCCCTCACTGGCTTCTGTTCCCTCAGCAACGAGCCAGGGAGGTTGGAAGCGTATTTGAACCCTGGACCCCTTTTTTGCTTCAGTACCAAAAGGGACAAACGTTGCAAGACAACTTTATACCTTCAGCTTATCGGAACAATGGTAACAAACAGTATCTGGTGCACCGACACTTTAAAACTTTTCTCACTCTGACCAAAACATAACAGGTTTCATACCACTAGTTTCCTGCTTCCAACACTAATACAGTCACATGGCAAAGCCTTATATAAACAAGCAAAGCACAAACAGGAAGTGGCAAACTGATCAAGACGCAAAGAGAAAAACCTACAAATGAGGAAAGAGAGTCATGCAAAAACTCCCCAATTCCATTTATTATTTATGCATTTTTCCAAAACACTTACAATAGACATGCACTTAGTGAGCTGGCTAACACAAATCATTTGACTCTCATACATTTCTACTCACTTTTCCACTTTTGCCTGCGTGGTTGCATTTGGGGCACTCCCAGCAGTTTGGAAGCTCATCATTCACCACTCCAGAGGCATCGCTCACCTGACAAATCCAAAGGAAAATGAGCTGAACAAGCTTTAACTTAGTCTTGTCCACTCTACACCGACTACAGAGGAGAGGAGGGAAGTGAAAGTGACTGTTGTAATGACTGCTTGTTGTTGGGCAGGTCAGCACAGTTCAACATTAAATGCACAGTTTTACTTCGAGGGAAAAATGAAATGTTAAAGATAAACACTTAAAGCACAAATGGCTGGAATGCATTTTGCAGCATGACAATAGCCAAAGGACTCAAGGAAACAGATTACAAGCCTCACAATAACCCATTTTCAATATTTAGGTTGTCCCAAAATCAAGAAGAAAGAAAAGTGTGGACGGTTTCCAAACCGCATGGAAAACTTAACAACCTCCAAGTGCTATACACAAATGTACCACGACAGAAGTAGTATTTAAGGAAAAGAGTGGCCACACAGACTACGGAGTAGATCATATTTTCTTATTCTCGAAAGAAGAAGTATTAAAAACAACACAACAACAGTCATAGTGTTATCCTTAACGTCTGAGGCAGGCAAAACAACTAGACAGAGCATGTTTAAAAAAAACTGGTTGGACCAATCCTTTCCTGAAAACCACACGCTGTGTTTTTGACACAACAATTACAAACAGGGTGTGTGCTGCTTCACCCTTTCGTCCTCATTGACGAAAACATACTCAGCATTTTAACTCGCAAAGTCACACATGATACCTTTTGTGGCCACGTTCAGTGTGTATTCGTCTCTGGTGACTCTTTATGCCGACTGTTTAGTGAAAGTCCATTCCATAAACACGATGGTATCACGGCTGAGTCACAAAAAAACTGTGGTCCCGCGGAAGACTGACGTGTGCTTCTTGTTACATAAACAATGTGATTTCCCCCATCCAATTAACTTCAGCGAGTATAGTCCAACGGTCTGAGTCACTCCCTTCATGTTACAATGACCTGGCATTCCTGACAAACCGAGTCACCATGGGAATGATTCGACTGAGGTGGGAGCAGTACTAATGTTCACTGGTGTCTCTGTACCTTGAGGCAGTTGGGATGGACGATCTCGTTGCAGATAGAGCACTCCATGAGCATGAAGTTAAACTTGTCCTCCTCGTCCTCCAATGTGTCTTCCTTCCCTGCTTCTTTACACACCACACACACGGCTGTGTGAGGCAGGACTGGCTGTATGGATCACAGACGAGGAGAACAAAAACAATAAACAAACTGGCATTAGATTTAATCCATTCTAATCAGTAAAACACACAGAGTACTTCATTACTGTCACACTGATTACGTTCAGACTCACCGCTATGCATTGCCTCATAATGCACGACTGCTTCATGCGCCCCGGACCGCCAAATTTCTTCATGTCCTTACAGAAGTGACACTCTCCACACTCGGTCCGCATGCAGGCCTCACACTTCCGGCACCGTGTCCTCCTGCGCCGGGCCCCGGACGAGCTGCGGTTGGACGGCAGCTTGACAGCGGAGGTCGTCCCCATCTTGGGCTTCGGCCGGTTGGCTGCCCGCTGCTGGAAAACAAACGGCGAAAGCAGCGGAAGTAACTATTTGGCCAGGGTGATGATTTCCAGCTTAATTGTACAACACTGCCGAAACAGGCAGACATGACTTCAAGGCTGGCATCACAATCATTTACTTTCTTGAAAGACAAAAGGCTCGTCATACGGACAATTCGTTTTTATAATAGGAGCCGCCTACTATATAAATTTCCAAGACCGGAATGACGTCTCCATTCACCAACAGGTGAAACCGGTAGTGACAAACAACATTTAAACTGTTCTGTCAAGCTATAGAGTAACAACTGTCCCTGAGTGCAAATAAAATATCTGCTGCTTCTCAAACCTAAAGGTTGTTTGGTATAAATCCACGTAAACATATAGACCAAATAAATATATATGAGGTCATATTTTAGAAACGTAAAAAGTCAAATGTTGACTATTTTGCATAAAAATTACTAAATAAAAGCTTTTATTATCAGAGGTTTCTTTAGCTTGACAATCGGCTAATTAACTTGTTGGATGTAACTTAGACTCTATTAACAACTCCACTGTCAGTAGAAACCTTAACTAATTTGGTTATTTTGCTTACTGCATTGTATTCACCTTCTCTGTGAAACAAGGCTCATTTCTACTTCCCCCCAAAAAATCTCACAGATGCTACATCTGTGAGATTTTTTTTATTTTTTTAATTGTCACAACAAACATAGAAGGATCTGCATGAAATCAATTGGATATGAACAAATAGGGTTGCAAATGCCAAGTCCAGAGCTTCAAGGATCATTTAAATGGCAAATCAATCATTTATTTGCATCCCTGTCAAGTAACCAATAAACTCAACTCACTACATCCACGATAGTGAATTTCTCGTGTTTCCATGGTGTCATCCCTGCTGCCTTGGCAGAACTACAAAGCGCGATGGAAATAAGACAAATCAGAGACCATTGCTGTGCTTCTTGTTCCAGCAGGAGACGTTACCTTGGCAACACATTTGCCTTGCTGGTGGCAACTGTTTGAATAGGGGACTGCAAGAGATGGATAAAAATAAGCTCACAGGAGGAGGTTATGATTTACAGTGAGGCTGCAAGGAATTAACCGATGCCGTTTATTTCATCACTGATAACTGCACGTGGCCCACATGCGACACATGAACGTAGCCCTTTGAGTAATTAGAACTCATATTCATGACAACAGTAGCATTTAATCAATGTGAGATTTAATGTGGATTTTCTTTTTTTTTTTTTTTATCCTCTGCAACACAAAGCTGGAGCGTGGTGTGCTAGTCAGACAGGTAGAACAAGATGGAAAAAAGAACAAGCCATGCCAGGCCAACAACAATCCCATCAAATGCTTCCTGAATAACAAAGAGGAGAAACCAGTCCTGTTTGTGTCAGCTGTAACAAAGAACAGGGCAATCAAAAATAGCAATCTCCACCACACGTTGGTTCATGTACAAGTCATATTTACTCAATTCATGCTTTCATACAACTGAAATCAAACTATTTATTTTGTTTTCCCCGATTGAGGAGTTGGTGCTGTACAGAGTTTAGGCAAAACAGGTCTTTTCTCTACTTTCCATAAACCTGACTACTGTCAGACGATGGGAAGGACATTCTCAAAAGAAAGGAGGTGTCTTTCACTGTCACTATCACACACTGTCTAGGCTCATCTTTACTTTCTTGACCTTATCTGACACAAAATGTCTCAGCCATTCATTTCATCAATAAACATATTTGACCTTTATCCCTCTTACATGCGAGTAGTGCATATAATCACGGTGGCTAAAAAAAGCTTTGAAAAGCTTGGTCCTGAACACAACTATCAGCTGACTCGTCTTTACTGTAACTCTTGTGCAATAATATGTCAGGAATTTGGGATTGGTTGCTCGGGCATGTGAACAAAAACATGGCCTATATTCCTCAGCCGGGTCTTCTGACTCAGCTCCTCAGTGGGTTTCAAGTGGGAGGAAGTCACAAGGCTCGTCATCTGCTGCTGCCTGTGTCCAGTGGTCCTCAATACAAATAAAACCATGTGTTACAACAAGATCACCACCTTCAGTGATTGCATTATTGCACTGCATGTGCCTGTTGTGGGTGTAAACATTGTGCAAGCACAAAGACGAAGCTCTCAAATCAATACGTCTCAGATTTCACCCTGAATCATACATGTCAGCTTTCTAATGGAGGCTCCTGCAGAATATCTCCCATTAGAAGGGCTGAGCGATGCACTGCAGACCAAAACTTTGTTTAAGTTAATGAACCACACGAGGCTTCAGTGCGAAGTTGGTGTTGCACACAGTTAAAAGATAACACCGAGGAAGAGCAATGTTTAACAGGAGGTCACGGAGGGTCAATTTAAGGAACCACTGGACCACCGAGCCACAGCAGCATAAGAGCCTCTGCATTGTTCCCTCTCCCCATCCCCCCTCCGCCCCCCCTGTTCCTCGGTCCCTGCCCCGACAACCCTCTGCCCCCGAAGCCTCCTTAAAGGCGCAGGCCGGTGGGAACAACTTTTAGGAAGTGCGGGGGAAATCAATCAGTGTGGAGGAAAGTCTGTTCAATGTGGCGGGTTCCGTGTGGCAGCGGAACCCCGCGCAGATGTGGTCGGCGTGAAGGTAAATACCGAGGATCGGCTCCCAGCCACCGGTTCGTATTTTGACTGGAGGAAGCGGTCGTGTTAAAGAGGTGGTCAGCGGCACAAAATGGGTCAGTTTGTGGTGAACAATGATACCCAGAGGGAGAGGACCACAGGCGTGTTGTCGCAAACTGTTACGGGGAGTTCGCTCAGTCACATCCCCTCTCCACAACGTGTTCGCCTCTATAACCCAGAGGTGACTCGAAGAAAAAGCTCCCGGGAAAAAAACCCAAAACACACCTTTCTCCTTTTCGCCCCAGAGGAGAGGAGCGGGTGAGGACCCAACGTTAACCCGAAGCAACCGACGGTAAAAACCGCTCACATATCGGGCTTCAATCTTCACACCACATGTTGGCAAAACGCGCGCAGGCAGAAACCGGAGCTGGTGTGGAAAATGAAGTATGTGTGTGGGGGATTAAAAAAAAAAAAGAAAAAGAATAAGCTCGTACCTGCTCAGACTCTGAATCATATTCCTCATCGTCTCCGCTCAATGACAAGGCCATGACTCCTCTCTCTCATCGTCTGTAGAACAGCTCAGAAAACTAACATGGCTGAACAAGCCTGCAGCTCCTCCCCCTCCTCCTCCCCTCGCGCGCAGCTGCTGGCTCCGGTTCACACTGCTGCCTTCACCGACCCTGGAAAACGCGGTCTTTCGTGGTTACTCAACACTCCAGCGGCATGCATCTCCAAAATAATCTGCCACGACTGGATGTAAAAACAATACTTAACGTATTTTAAACATGAAAATCTGAAAAATCTCAATTAAATTTCCTTCCAAATGAACGCATTGTTACACGTATAGATTACTAACGTATATCCTGAAGGCATCACAGGAGTAACAGAGAGCAAAGACGCGCAGGTAGAACAAGAGGAGTCACTCCCACGCCAGTGCGTGTTCGCTTTCTGCTGCTTCACGAGGGCCGCATGAGTCACTGCGGGTAGATTAAATTCTTCAAAGGTTGATTAAATTTATCTAACGTTTTAATCCCCAAGGGTTTAGCAGGGGACCAATGGTCTCAAAATACGCAGCTATGTCGTTGACACAGTTTGCTTGACATTTTGTGTAATGCTTATTCATGTCTTTGAACGCAGCAGCCTGGTGCTGATCAGGTGTTTCACCTTCTGAGGGGCAAACTGAAGGTGATAACTCCCCCAGATGTGTAAAGAAATGCAGAGTGGAAACTATCAAGCGCTTATTGAATCAATCATTTCAATTTTAGTAAACTTAAAAATGAGGACTCTGTAGAACCTGGTAATTAATCTGAATTATATTGTTAAATATTGCATCCCCCCCTCCCACACACACACAAATCACATCTGGTAGATATTTATATTTACACACATTTCAAACCAGCCACCTAAATTTCAAAATGCTGATATTTGTCTCATAGCCATGGACTATGACTTCCCTTGAAAAGAGACTCAGCACAAGCAGAAACGTGTCAGTGGCTTATCCAGTTTGAGAACATATTATATAATTCTGGTGATAGAACAGTAAGTTGTGTAAAGCCACTGGTGCGTATTTGAAAATGGTTTACTCTGGCGCCACCCAGCGTGTAGAGCAAGCTGCATGCCCTGCTGGTCAAAGCTGCATTTCTTTCCTTGTTGTGAAGAAAGTTAGTCAGTAAAAGCACCACGAATCTCTGTTCAAAATGAATATGTCTATATCAGATGAGCTCGTAATGCCTGCAGTTTTACCTAAACAGTATATTTATCACCTTGATGATATCATTAACTATTCATTTGAAAACTTGAGTGACGTCTTGATAAACATAGGTAATCTGAAACAGCTGTTATGGATAGTACACATAAACCTGCATTTTGTCATCCATCATTTTGCTCTGTTAATCAAATTCCATAAAACAAAGAGAACTTCACATCTCTGGTTTTGTCTGAAGGGTTATTATTCTGCTCTATCATTGAGGGACAAACTGAAAAACTCCATTTACTTCGACCCCTCCACCATCTACAAATTTGCTGTTTCAGATGCAATGATGTGTGCAGTTTATTTCTGTACCGTTGGAGCATAATAACTACAACCCAGGATATCTGCATATCCTAGTTTGAGCTGATGTGTGATAATGTTAGTGTTAAACATCCTCACTAAAATCTCAACATGAGATATGAAGATGTGAACAAAAACCACAGATTTGCTGCAGTACACCAGACTTTATTGAATGATCGCAATCCTGGCCAAAAACCCGTCTCTTTTTGTATTTTAGTATAACTCCTATACATCTAAAGTTGCCTTGCATGTTCAGCAAAATAGACTTTATGATTTTAAATCTGAAACAAGTACATTTAGGACACCCCCATCACAAAATGTCCACTACCTTTAAAATCACAAGTTGACAGAATGTAAGCACACACCCAGTTGATCTATATGTTTTCTTTTTTGCAACAATATGTTTGTCATTTTTGCCAGAGAAATGTTCTGTTTTTTTTACCCACAAAGGTTTACAAAACAAATTCAATACAGTAATTTGTATCCAATCTTTTGTTTGATTAATATAGATATTCTGGATGAGAACATTGGCTTGAAGGCTTACTATTGAGATGGCATGTAAATGGTGTTGAAGACTATCAAATATTTGAGTAGTTTTGAGGAGAGTAAATTAACAAAATACTAATACTTAATAATAATGTATTAGAATGTACATTATAACAGTGTGTATATAAGTAGAAGTATTCGGTTGCTGCTCTTCCCACCCCTGTAAAACGGCAATTGCCACAAGTGCAATGAAATAAAACTCCACAACACTCTGAATTTTGATGCTATTGTAACTGTAATTACAGCACGTATTAGACTGTTGGGGGGTTAAATTTATTACTTAAGTTATTCTGTGAAGCAGCTTTGAGTTCCCACACTCTTCGCCTGTGGAACAAACTTCCTGCTGACGCACTCATTTCTGTTAAATCAGGCTTTGAAATGTTATTTGCTCATGCGTTCCATTAAACACTATACTTTTCTTATTTCACTACCTAATTAAGCTTTTACTTTATTTATTGCTCTTTTTATGCCTTTCTTAGCTGCCTAATTTGACAGTTTTTCATAATTTGAATCATTTAGGATAAGATTCCTTAATCGACTTGTTTTAATGCGGTTCCTTTATTTTCCTGTAAAACACCATGAATTGCCTCGTGTCTGAATGGTGAATTGGGTTTTATTATTCAAGTTTATATATATATGAATGAGGAAAATAAAATTATTCATCAAAGATAAATAGATAAACAAATATGGGTAGACCAGTGGTGAATAGTGCACATAAACAGTATTTACGAGGCAATGTGGCGGGGTGTATTTTTCTCAGCTCAGCAGGCGAACAGCCTGAAGGACGAATCTCCTCCTCATCCTCTCGATGGCTCTGGTTGTGATGGTGCTCCGCCAAGCAGCCCACCTTCCTCAGGGCCAAGACGTCCTGCTGGATGCTGCTGCTGCCCATCTAGGTGATGATACTCCAGCCAAGACACTCTCAATGGGCCAGGTGTAAAAGTCTCTGAGCACCTTGAGAGGGAGTTCGAAGTCCCTCAGACGTCTGAGGTGGAGGAGACGCTGTTGAGCTTCTTCACCAGGGATGTGGCAGGACCACGTCAGGTCCTGTGTGATGTTGACACCCAGGTACTTGAAGCTCTCCACTCTCTCCACCTTGCTCCCGTTGATTCTAAGTGGGTGGTATTTCCTCTGGTGCTTCTTGCTGTAATCCACAATCAGCCTCATCATGAACATCAACAAGACCAAGGAGCTGTTGTCTCTGCACCAGTCCACCAGGTGGCTGACCTCCATCAGGTACTCCTTCTCGTTGTTGTTGGAGATCAAACCCACCACTACTGTGTCCCCAGCAAACTTGACGGTGGTGTCATAAGGGTACAGTGAGTCCAGCAGAGGGCTCAACACACAGCCCTGGGGGGGCTCCGATGTTCAGGGTGTGTGAGTGGGACAGGTGATTTCCCACTCGAACCACCTGTTACCTGCAGGTCAGAAAGCTGCAGACCCACTTGCACAGGGAGGAGGTGAGTCCGATGTCCTGCAGCTTAAGCATGGCACACACTAGGGGATTCTTAAAATCTTCACAGATTTAGAGACCAAACACTTGATGATCACAAAAGACAGATCGCACAAGATCTTCCTCCTCTGATCTGACAGTGTGTGGTGTGACGATGGAGCTCACCACACACCAACCGATTCTTCAGCAGAGTATAAGGTTCTGCACCATAGACTTCTATAAAACTATATACAGTATATATACAGAGTTTAGTGTAAAATGCGACATGTAGATGTAAACTAACATGTTGCCACAAATCAACTGCGGGCCTATCTTATGACTCAGGATTTTCTTCTATCAAGATAATTTCAGGATTAACCCTGGGATGTCCGTACTGGGAAGCGGACTCGCCACTTACTGGGATAAAGCACTCTAGTAAATAAACAAACACAGAGGGTTTTATCTCTGTTGATAATATTTTCTGATTGTAATTCTGAGTAGAGGAGATCTTTCTCTGAGGAGGAGGACTGTTCAGCCATGGAGCGCAGCAGGGTGGAGTTATGTGATGCACATGAACGCATCACCCATGAATTATCGGCATGAAGCTCGTTTACTAGTGGAAATCTATAAATTAGCCACATTGTTTAAGCTGCTGGTTTCAGAGCGTGTGAGAAAAGTCGCGGCTTATAGTCCGGAAATTACGGAAAGTTCCGGTATGCGGAATCTGCTGGACAATGTTTAAAATAACCCCTGCATGGAGCAGTGAGACGTGGCGAGACTCTGTTCTGCCTGATAATGCAGGTTTCATGTGCGTCAGGAAATGTTGGACTGTTTTTACCTTCACCAACAACCGCTGGGGCGAAGGTTGTGTTTTTGTCCACGTGTATCTATTCATTGGCTTGCATGTATATATTTTGCCAACTTCACATAAAAACTCCTGACACGGAAATTGTAAAATGTGTACATCTAAGTCACATAATGATAATAACATGAAGCGATTCAATCGGCCATGACCAGTCACGCCTTTTTCAACCACGACTCTCTGTGTTTGTCTTGTGGCCCCAACATATGCTGGGTTCATCTTGTTGACAGAGTTGTGCAAGTAATGTCTTACCAAACACTGTTGACTGATGACTTTGACAAGTGTTGAGACACAAATTGGGTCAAAGAGAAGGAGTCGACACTCCTAAAATGTGAGATTGACTCAGATAGGGAAAAACTATTTGCCCCTTTCTCAAATCCTTTTTTGTGGTGCATATTTTCCCCATTTCAATGTTTAAAATCATCAAAAAAATCTAAATATCAGACAAAGACAACTAAAGTAAATACAAAATACACTTTTTAAAAGTAATTGGCCTTAAACCTAATAACCAATCCAACTTTATTTATAAAGCACATCCAAGACACCACAGTGGACCAAAGAACCGCACAAAGAATAATAAAGATGTAAAAGTCTTTAGTTCACACGTTTACATAAATCAGATAAAAGATACAGACAACACAATAAACTAACAGTAAAACAAAGTGAAATGAATTAAAACCTGGGTAAAGTAAAAGACATTAAGATATGAGTAAAAACCTTATAGAATAAAAAATCAACAGCTCACGTGGCGTCGAAGGCTGAAGAGAAAAGGTGGGTTGTAAGGCTTGACTGGTCGTGCCGCCCTCAGCAGCAACAGCTGAAATCAAACGTTTTCTATAACTGGCAATGAGTCTCTCACTTCTCTGGAGATATTGTGGCCCACTCTTCTTGGTAGAATTGTTTCAATTCAGTAACACTGGAGGGTTTTAGAGCACAAACTGTCTTTTTAAGGTCATATTGTGGCACTTTGATCAGATTCAAGTCCGGACTTTACCAAAGCTGCTCCAAAAACCTTCATTTAGTTTTTTAAGCTCCATAGCCTCCAGCAGTTTCTGCATGGAGGAATCTCGCGACCGAGAAAGAAACGTTCTACGTTGGGAGCTGGTATGAAAACTTTATGGATGCAATGGATCCGCACACCGGTGTCGTGTAAACAGACCCTCCAAAAGTGAAGATAGTTTTGCAGATACGCTCGTATTCATTGTCGTGTAAACGGGACCTGAATCAAGATGAAGCGTCTGAATTCCTCTGGGGACGAAGAGAAATGGCGACATCTGCTGGACAATGTTAAACATAACACCTGCATGGAGCAGTGAGACGTGGTGGGACTCTGTTCTGCTTGATAATGAAGGTTCCATGTGCATCAGGAAATGTTGGACTGTTTTTACCTTCACCAACAACCGCTGGGGCGAAGGTTATGTGTTTGTCCACGTGTATCTATTTATTGGTTTGTTTGTATTGTGTATTGTATTGTGAATTGCCAACTTTACACAAAAACTCCTGACCGAAATTGCATGAAAGTTTCAGGGATGATTTGTCTTTTGGGCCGCATGGTGGTTAGCGCTCGCCTCACGAGAAAGTCGTGGGTTCAAGTATGACACAGGGACTTGTGTGAAGTTTGCATGTTCTCCCCATGTGTGGGTGGGTATACTCAGGGTACTCCGGCTTCCTCCAACGTTCCAAAAACATGCATGTGAGGTCAATTGGCAATGCTAAATTGCCCCAAGGTGTGAGTGTGAGTGTTCCCTATCCATTAATATGCCACATGATGCAGTGACATCATTATCCTGGTGAGAAGCTGGGGGTCAAATGTCAGGGCGGGTCATATAGAAATTGTAATATGTGTATACAGCTCTGTCAAACAGTGATAACATAAAGCAATTCAAACAACCATGACAAATAAAAGAAGTGGTGTGGTGAATCAAATAGCTTTCTAATCATTGGTTTCCATGGTGCCCGTTCTCGTTGTTCTTTATTTCAATTAAAAAACAGTGTGCTGACATGGTTGTGCCATCGTGAAACACTGCATGTCATTGGGAAATGGTTTGACAAGATTGATGGAAATAGTTTTCACAATTGGAAGAAGAAAATTAGTTTTGTTGAGTAACGAATGAAGACTCTGTCAGCAGTACTATATACTCATGGAATAGGCAAAAAAAAAAATAATCATAAATAAAGAATCACACAAATCAGCCAGGAAGAAGTGGAGAACGCCCACATTCAGGAAATGAAGGTTGCACTGTTTTGTTTTTTTCCAGCAATATTCTCCTCTCTGAAAACCAGTCTTATTCTTCAGATTCTAAACTTTTTGCTTTGCATAAAGAAGTTGCACGGAAAGATTGCTGCAGAGTGTGCATTCATGGTGACATAAAAAGTGAAGTCAGTGTGTAAGAGGCTGCAGAGTCCGTACAGAGCAGACAGAGTGGAGCACGGGATTGTGGGTATCTTGTGTTTCCTCCTGGGCTGTGACAGTCAGTCAGCTGTTGCGGCGAACTTTTGACATACTTTTAACAGCTCTGTTTATCCGCTGCGTTTGGATGGTGGATCACACCGGAAACACATTTTCTGCGTTTTCACCGGTCACCGAGCGCCGTCCCGTGAAGCTGCACGGGTCTGTGAGGTAATAGCGATATACTTTAGGGTGGAAAAGAAGAAGAAGAAAAGAAGCCCAGCGCTGTCGGAATGAGTCTGAACGAGCACTCCCTTCAGGCTCTGTCGTGGAGAAAACTCTACTTGAGTCGAGCCAAGTTAAAAGCCACCAGTCGCACCTCCGCGCTCCTGTCGGGCTTCGCCATGGTGAGTTTTGACTTTATTGAGTGTTTCCTGCGCGAGGACGCGTTCGCGTTCGCGCTCAGGGCCGCCGCCGCCGCCGCCGCCGTGCAGCGCACAAAGTGACGCAGATGATTGTTTCCCAGCAGAGGCGAGAGCGTATCGTTTTACAGGCCTGCAACACGGCTACTGTACACGTCTCTGCTCCGTAAAGCAGCGTTAAAAACAGGGTAAAGTGCAATAGAACTCAACTAGAAGGACAGCAAGTGAGAATTAAATCCACCGGACGTGCGCGTGGGAGATTCTAAACTTTCACTGTGCGTAAAAACACTCAAGTTAACTTCAGTGTTCTGAAGAAACCACAGAGCAGCACCAAATAACACACCAGGGCTGGGAGGAGTTATACGTTTGGGAACTTTCTCTTTAATGGCTGTTGGGTAAAAGGTGCCTGTCATATGGTTTCTTTTATTACGTACATTTCCCATTTACTTTATGGGGTTTTCATGTTATTGTTTTTAAATTCCCTTTTTATACACACATTTTATATAAACCAGTCAATAACTACACGGTCTGACAACATTTTCCCTCGCTATACTTGGCAGGATGTTTGGAGTAAGAGACATTATTAACAGTAGGGGTGAAAGTAATGGATTACAATAGTTAACTTGTATGTTTGTGTATTTGAAGTGATGAGTGGGCAGGTCTTTCACGTCCTTTCTCGAGATTATTTACTTGCCTGGGTTTTCTCATCATTTAGAGTCGTATGGAAATTATTTCTCTTAAATCTTGAATTGTTCTTGAAATTAATTGATACTGTAAAATCACAACGGGTAAAACAGAAAGATTACAGTTTTTCAGATGACTGTATTTATAAGTCGCATGTTTGGGAAATTGTATCATTAATATTAATGATAATTTGTGAGAAGAGAAGTCTTTCACTGTCCAGCCTTTTCTTTTACAGCTTACACCATGCATTACTTCTTCATTAACATGACTTAATACCCATAGTTTATTGATTTCTACACACAAGTATCTTTACTACTAGCTCATGTTAATTTGTGCCACCTCTGTTGTCAAGCACATATTGTGCACATCTTGACAACACGTTTATTTATAATTAACAGGGACAAGACACGTTAAGGTTTGATTAAAATGAGACAAACTATAACTCGTTTTTTTTTGTTTTTTTTAATAATTTTCTTAAATCTTTCTCATAATACAAAGTGTCTGTGCTACTGTGCAACTGCTCCTCATCAACACTATGCAGTGAAAAGACGATTACCAGTGGGGTTAGAATGACTGGCAGTAATATGATTACAAATAATCATATTACTGTAGTGTGGAAGTCGCAAAAGATGAGAGAGACGGAGGAGCCGAGTCTTTCATTACATCCATCCATCCATTTTCTCCCCCTTACCTGTTTCCGGGTTGCGGGGGTGACAGTCTGAGCACCGTCACCCAGATCACATTGCACCATTAAGAACCTTCCTGCAGGTGGTGAGCCCACAGGAAGGTGGCGCCCGGCGTGGGACACGAACCCTCTACCTAGAGATTATGAGTCTCATGCTCTACCAACTGAGCTCGCCGGGGGATTCCTTCATTACATTCAACCAGTTTCTCTGTACAACACATCCACCCTGTGCTCCTACTTCCTAATTTACCCGTTCTACTAACTCCGCCCCCTTACCACCATTCGGATGTGGGGTTAATCCTTTTAACTGTACACAGTAGTATGTTATGCTACTGGTACTTGTATTACTATGTTGTGAAATATGTAATTTTACTACTTTTACTTTAATTTACATCATGTCACCGACTTAACCTTTAATATTCCTAAGACACATCTACATTTTTTTTTTTTTTTTACAAAATATTTACCATGGTCATATTGTTTATGTACTTTGATAGTCTGAGAAATGTACTTTGAAATATATTTGATACAAACAAATTGACTCAAATGTCCGTTAAACATGCAATTAAATGGGGGTGAAAAGCCACTAATACTCTGTAGCTCTACAAGAGGTTACTTGTTCTTTCACTTGAATATTTATTTACCCAGGGTACCTTTATTTCTAATTCTGTGAATTTTAAGTGTACTAGTTGTACTCGAGTGTAAATTGGCGCTCATTCAACTTTAGACCGATGCACTTACCAGTTCCTACAAATATAAAACGTATTATCCAATAGTGGAACCAGATATTTTTAGCACTCCCTGGCAAAATTGTTTGCTGTTGTGAGGAACCAAGTCAAATACATTTAGTACTACTACAACAACAACAACAACTAACCCCTCTACTACTACTGCTAATACTAATACGTGTATTGTTAAATCTCCTTTCATAAAAGGCGTCTCCGGTCAGCCTTGAAAGCAGCACCACATGTAGCAGAGTCATAGAAACTTGATATGTACTGTATAACCATGTTACTGATGCTTCCAGTGAAATGAGCTTTAAAATTGTGACATATAATACCGCTCTTATCTGTAACTGAGTTTCACAACCTTGTTACAATATTAAAAAAAATCTACTGTTTGATTTTTTTCCCAGGTTGCCATGGTGGAGGTGCAGCTGGAGCCGGAACATCAGTATCCTCCGGGCCTGCTCATAGCGTTCAGTGCCTGCACCACCGTTCTGGTTGCAGTGCACCTCTTTGCCCTCATGATCAGCACATGCATCCTCCCCAACCTGGAAGCTGTGAGCAACGTGCACAACCTCAACTCTGTCAACGAGTCCCCCCACGAGCGCATGCACCGCCACATAGAACTGGCCTGGGCTTTCTCCACGGTGATTGGCACGCTGCTCTTCCTGACGGAGGTGATGCTGTTATGCTGGGTGAAGTTCCTGCCGCTCGACAACAAGTCGGACAAAAACAACGGCACCATAAGCTCCGGCGAGGCAGCTGCCATCGCTTCCACATGCATCATGGTGCCGTTTGGAATAGTTTTTATCGTCTTTGCCGTCCACTTTTACCGCACGCTCGTCAGTCACAAAACGGACCGGCAGATCCGAGAGCTGGAGCAGGTCATTCGGCTCCAGAACCAGCTGGACCACAGACCAGAAAATGACGACCTGAAGGCTGTTGTCCATTTTCCCTGATTGGAGCCAACGGTCGTACACAAGCAAGAGACATTCAGCAGTGCCCTCAGTATGAAAAACCATTTTAAAAGCTTTATTTCATATGTCTTTCTTCTGAAATTGCAAGCTGGGTCTGTTCATTGTTGTGCATTTTGGCTCAGTCCTCTTTTGGATGTTGAATGTTTGAAACCTTTGACATTATTTATATTAGTTAAACCATCAAGATTGTCTGAAGGTCCTTTGTTTTCTGGAGTTACCAGTTCTGTGACTTGAAGAATGAAATGTCAAAATCCTCATCCTCATCAGTGTCAGACTGATCCTATTAAGGCTGCATGCTGGTGTAGTGGTTAACCCTCTGGCCTCACAGCCAGACGATCCTTGGTTTGAATCCATCTGGTGGATTTCTGTTTGAAGTCGGTACGTTTCCCCACATGCGTGGCTTTTCTTTTAGTGTGCCAGTTTTTTTCCCCCACAGTCCAAAGAAAATCATACGTTTGAGGTCACTGGTCACTAAAATGCCTCTTAAGATGATGAATGTGAGAGTGTGTGTTCGTCTGCCTCTCTGTGTTTTCCCTGTGATGGACTATTGAGCCGTCCAGGGTGGAACCTGCCGTCGACCAGTTGACTGGGATTGGCTGGTCTGCTTGGCTTTACATGAAGTGTTGTATAGAGGTGACACCAAAGATTTCTTATCAACTCCGATGTTTATAATGAAAACATTATATTGTCAGGCTACTTTTTTTTAGTCTGACAGGTTTGTTACACAGTCTCGTCTACTGCCTGCACAACTCCTCATATTCGTTTTTTTTGCCTTATCAGCTTTTCTGGTTCTGTTTACTCATTTTCGTCATCACGTTTGATATTTTCATGATTCTCTTTTGAGAAACTTTAAAACCTCTATGCATAGGGAAAGATGCTCAAATGAAGTCTGTGGTTAAACAAAAAGCTAAAATTCTGCAGGATCGGTGTTTGCAAAAGAATACCAAAGGATAAATACAAATACTTTTATCCAAAGTTTGTTCTTACGTCACTTACAAAAAGGGTCAAAGTGAATCCAAAAAGGTATTAAGGGCATCATATCAATACCTTGTTTGCATTTAACACTTGTGTCTTATCTGGTTATAAAATTCATTTTACTTAGTGATTTGACTTTTTTTTTTCTTTGTCATTTGATCTTCACTTTTATTATTTAAATTCACTGGAAAACCCTACAAAGAATGGTGACCCCTTTTGAAGACACGTTGTTGAATGTTCAACAACAAAGCACCAACATTTTGAATGATGTTTTGCTACTTTTCATAGTTTACATTGTGGAGCATGTTCACACTCTGGTGTTAAGTTATAGATTTATGAGTGGAATCTGTGATGTGGTTCTGTTTGTCTTGTGGCACGTCACTCAATTATTTTCTTGTTTTTGGACATTTTCTTCTCTTTACTGTAACATTGGTACATACAACACATATGACATGCTTCATTTTTATGTTGTTTAATGATACCCGAAAACATTTACCCCCCCCCCCCCCCAACAATTTTATATTTTCATTTTAGGTTCTGAATTAAATATCATTACTTAATGTTCCTAGGTCAAAGTAATGCTGTGAAGTTATTGCAGTACCACTCTTCTGTACTTTATACTGATTCATGGTAATGCAATACTTTCTGTAGACTAAATTTGCATTCATATTGTTTGGACCACATGATAAACATCCCTGAGACACACTGCAGAAACAAAGAGCTGAAACAGCTTGGTGGTTGGCATACGATGTACTAAAATGGTCATTACTCCATTGACAATGTTATTTTTAGACTTTTCACAGTCGGGGGGGAAAAAAGGACTGAAGTTGATTCAGGTTGACTGCACAGTCTGAAACACTTCTGATTGGAATTATCATGCATGCATTCTTACATAAAAATTAGCCGAACAATACAAGTGAAGGCATTTTACTTTGGTTCATTTTGTGGTGTATTTATTTTACCAAATGTATCTTACTGTATATAAAGTGTCAGTGGACTGCTTTAAACTGATTTTTCAGTTAAAGCTGTATTTTGTTTTTCTTTGCTATGTATATTGTTGGTGCCAAATTGTCGACCTGGTCAGAGTCACCATGGCTTTTTGTGCTGCTTGTTTTGGGAATAAAAATAAATGTAACTGGATTTGTGTTTCTTATCTTTAGAACTGCTTTGGTTTTTTTTTAACGTTAGGGAGAACAGAAAAACACACACACACAAGGAAATGGTGTAGCTACATAATCTGCATTTCATGCCACGCCAAGTAATATCCAGGAAATGCCTGGCTGTGAAGTTTCAGTCCGTGAGTATGCATCGTAACAAGACACACACACACACACACACACACACCACTGACTTCTTCCTGTACTGCTCACTGCGATTAACAGTTGTTTTTCTTTCGCTCTCTGAATAAATAGTCTACATTTCCCCTTTGCTTGGTGGAATATTCAAAGTACAGAGCAGCAATAATATTAATAGATGTTGCACTCTGTCAGAATACAGTTTTCATGAAACATCTGAAAAAATGTCATAAAAATGTGTTGCATAGATAGAAAGTAAGACTGAGTATCGCTATGAATACTACAGGGAGAGCAATCATGACCAAAGGAGTTGATTTACTCCAAACCTGGTCCCAGTGGTCGCCTTTGCTGAACTCGTTGACGGAATCATTAAATTCGTGTTTGTTGAAACAGGGAGACATCTAAAACATGCAGGACAGGGGCCCTCCAGCTACATAAGAAAAGCCAACTCTATATTCAAATGTATGTATTTGAATATGGTGTCAATAAAATAATGTTAGTCTGCCAGTCAGGTGTCTGGATCTTTCGATGTGCAAGAGAATCACTGATCTGATGACCTCAATTTTCAGGATCTTGTTTATGTGAAGGTCTGATTTTCACCAAAAAAAACAGGATGGGCACCCTGTCACATAAAACTGGACTTAAAAGTACCACAACACTGTGAATGCAATAGTATTGTGAAGTTTTTGGAACTTAAAAATAATCCTTTTGAACATATACAAATGTAGTCACATTTTAAGAGAACTAAGTAGCAAATGGTTATGAACACAATTTAATGGAAACATTATGAATACTTGAAGAACAGATGAGAACATTTTAACTGACAACCATTTCTTGAACTACTTTGATAAAGGAAATGGAGTAAGATAATGGCGCATGTAGTTATATTGTGGAGAAATTACAAGAAATGCTCAATCTTGGACAACCTTTTTTTAGTAAGTTGATTTTAAAAAGCACAATACCAGATCTACATGTCACCTGCAAGGTTTCGTCCCCTTGTTAATCATAGTCTTGCAATATGTCTCTCAAGCCTCATAGTAAGAACCGAGCTTCACAGTGTCTCTCGTACCTCCAGAAAAACTCCTTTGGTGTAAACTGTGAGCTGTGCAGGCTTTTCCACGTTTCCAAGAATAGCACATCTAAATTCCTCTTGTTGGCTGGACTTTTCTCTGCATCACACGCTCTTTACTGGGTCATGTTTAATCAGGAGACGGATGGGGAAGGATGGTCTCTGTGACTGCTTGTCTCAGTAGTGTGTATATACACTGCAGATATAAGGCAGAGATCGACTGGAAATGCTTTCACAAATGTACACTCAATTGGCCCTGGCCGTCTGTACAGTATCAAGGATGTAATGGTATGACTAGATATATGGGTTTGGGACTACTCTACTAGACTTTGAAATACACATATTAATAGTTCCACCGTCCCCTACAACAGACAAATTTACAATACTGTATGCTGTTACATACACCTATATATATACTGTAAACGCTCAGCTTATTGTCCCCTTGAAGTGTTTATAGACCAGGTTGACCAAAGTCATTGTAGTTCAGGGGCCACATACAGCCCAATTTCATCTTGAGAGGACCAAACTGATATTATAGTGACATAATAACCTTTTTCTTTTCATAAACAAATAATTAATACAGAAAATTGCTATAATGACTAGAAACTTACTATTTATTACTATAATTGCAAAATAAAGTTTAATGATTTTAATGTCCATAAATCTTCTCCTTTAATTAATACAATTTGCAGCGTTTAGAATGTTGGCATTGAGGCTAGTTTGGGTCTCAGTGTTGTAATGTGTTCAATGTTCTACATAAAAAATTAAACTGTTAAAAAGTCGATGTTTTCTGGTGTCAATTATTTATAATTATGAAGATGAGGATGAGGATGAGGATGAGAATGAGAATGAGAATGAGAATTAGAATGAGAATATGAATGAGAATGAGGATGATGATGAGGATGATTGTTGCGCCTACCCTAGTGACGAGGCGCAAAGATTACCAACTTAGGGGGTCATTTGATTTTCTAATCATTATTATTTTTCTGCCATTTTTTTTCTCTGAGTAACCAAGCCTGTATCGGTGGGAGCATGGACACAAGAATCACATTATTATTATTATTATTATTATTATTATTATTATTATTATTATTATTATTATTATTATTATTATTATTATTATTATTATTATTATGACAACAGAAGCGTCTAGTCTGCGTTAATTGCCTCTCACCTGTTGTGTCCTTCCGCCTCGCCCTGAGGATCTATGTTCTGCCTCCGTCTGTTAGCGGATGAATCTATTTTCCAACCGGGGCGACGAACTGTAAAGGAAAAAAACAAAAAAAACAACAAAAAAAAAACAAGACACCGTCATTCTCAACATCTTTTCCACAATGTTGCTCCTTCGAAGGATAAAACTTCGGTACAGGTAGGCGAGAAGCAAACTTGACTGTGAGTTTGTTTTACGCGAGAAGCTGTTGCGTTTTAGGAGGAGTCCTCCGGCACAGGTGATGGATGGAGAGCATCACCTGTCGGGGTGTGTTTAGCCTCCAGTCTGCTCGCTAACAGACTCATGTTTGTCTCATCACATTGACGCGTTTCCAGGTTTTGATGACTGTAATGGAAAGCGAAACACGAAGTTCTGAGAGAGAGACCCCGCGTCACACCTGGAGCAGCTGGAAACTGATTATTGACCCCGCGCTGACGAACGGACTGTACAAAGTGTATCGTTATGACGGACAACATTTCAACCTGCCCGTGAGAATCTCACCTACTTTATCCCCTTATTCTCTCTCACCTTGCTTTCTAAGCACTTCAGAAGTATATTTTTTAATGATCTTTCTTTACCAGGTGGAGGATTTAGGTCTGTTTCCTGTAGACACGGTCAGAGATCCTCGCATCTGCCGCCTGTGGAGTCGATCCAGAAACACTGAGCTGGTCCTCCCCAAGTTCAAGGTAATGGTCAACATCCCCATCAGAACAATAACAAAGAATAATATGAGGACAGCAGTAATTCAATGTTACTGAGTGTTATTAATATATAATCTGCAGAGGTTTTGTAAATAAAGGATGCCAGTAGTAAGTAGGAATGTTAGGGAGCAGTATCTCTCAGGAGCACGATAGTAAAACTAAGAAGTGTCATCAGTTGTTTTACAGGTATTTCACAATAATAAACCAGTGTGTAACTGTATGTGTGGCTGGACTCGAGGCCAGGGCCGCAAATCTCCTGTCGGCACAGCCAGGACAGAGCATTTCTACCAATATAGTGTATGGGCGCAAACCGATTGAGTTTAGTTTAATTTAGTTTAGTTTATTTATGTCATTCATTGTGAAAATAAAAAACAACAACAAAACAATTCAGTACAATACATCACAAAAGTTTCCAAATTAGTGATGAAACGGAGTAGAAAGAAGATTAACTTAAATACTGTGCCCCTTTATTCCAATGAATCCTTTCCGTTGAAAATTAAAAGCAAATATCAAACAAAATGAGGATAAAGTCTGAATGGCCTACATAGCGACTCTCACTTATACTGGAGTTATATTTCTCAAAACCCCCCGAAAAAACACCCCATAATCAAACATATGCAAGCATAAGATGAGACGAGATAAAATAGAAGATATTTCCTAATTTGTTCAACAGTGGGAACATTTGCATCATCATAGCATCAATTGGACGATGATAGAAGAGAAGCAAATGCAAAGAATCCTAACAATAAATAACAACATATATAAAACAATAACAATGATAGTCAAATTGTGTTTCCCCTTAAAATGCATCCGGTGACACAGTATTTACAGAGTTTTTTTTTTTTTCTTGGTTCAAATACGGTTGAAATGACCAACTTTCCCTTTCACCTATTGAGTTACAATTTATTTATTTATATTCATTTTTTAAAAATTGCTGTCCGACTGCAAAAATAGGCACAGAAGGTGCCAGTTCGGGGTTAAAATCCCTCTGAGGGTTGTGTCAGGAAGAGCAGCTGGCATAAACCCGGTGCCAAGTAAAACATGTAGACCACAATCTCCCTTGGCGATCCCAGATCAGGAGCAGGTGAAAGACGATCATCATAGCTGTGTTACTGTGATTGCACATTCACACATGTAGTTATAGGCTGTGCATCATGCTATATCTGCCATCTATTGCATCGTCTCTTGTTCTGCATTGCTGAATAAATCACCTGCCACAGGGTCCAATTCAGCCGGTGGGATGACCTTCAAAATGCAGAAATGACAATTCAACGTAATTAGAATTTGCTGATATTTTTCCAGGTTGATGAATGGTATGTCGGCCCTATTCCTCCCAAAGAAGTGACCTTCTCCCGGCTCAACGACAATGTTAAAGAGGCGTTCCTGACAGATATGTGCCAAAAATATGGGAACGTTGATGAAGTGGAAATATTTTACAATCCCAAGAACAAAAAGCATTTGGGAATCGCAAAGGTCATCTTTGACACAGTGAAGGCCGCAAAGGAAGCTGTGCAGCACCTCCATCAGACATCAGTGATGGGAAATGTTATCCATGTAGAAATCGATCCTAAAGGTAGCCCTTTAATTTCTACTTCTTCAATAGGTATGTTGACATTTCTGAATTTGTTGATTATTTGCTGGTGACCTGCTACTTCTCAGGTGAAAACAGAGCACGGTATCTCCAGCTTCTCCAAAATGGCCTGTACACTCCCTGGACGCTGCCGGTGGGCAGCAGCGAGCAAGCTCTTCAAAGCCTAATTGACAATTTGCTGGTAAACAATTAAAGCTGTTTATTACTGTTTTAACATTTAAGCTGTTGTATATTTCTTGTATACGATTTAGATTTTGAATAAGATTACTCATTCGTGTTTCTTTTACAGAGTAATGCAGCAATACAGAGACTGGGCATTGCTTCCAGCCCTGCCAGCATGACTACACCCCGCTCTCTAGACACAGCCTTTTCCAGTATTTGGCAGGATACACCTTGCAGCTTTGGACTTACGCCCCGTTCTCTGGGAACTCCTCACACTCCCTGTTTGACCGCAACTCCGCTTTCACAGGACTCCTGCTACTCCAGCCTTCAGGCGACACCCGTCCTCCAGGGGGAGCCATTCACCCACAGTGTTCACAAACCTTCAAGACAGGAGCTCTGGCAGCTCAAACCTGCCAGACCCTACAGGGGATCTGGGACAAGAATTGATTTGATCTTAAAGCATTGCCAACAACAAACACCACAGCTATTGTCCGATCGAATGAGACCTGACAGCAAACAGCTTGCAGTGTGGAATGGAGATTCACTGTCCCCTGTCCATGATACCAGAAAGCCTTCTTTTTATCTAGCCTCACCTTTTGAAGAATGTGGACATACACCTAACGCAAATTCTTCAGCTTTACACAAGAACTGCAGCTCTTTCAGGACCCTGAGCATAAATGCCACACCTGACCCTCAAACCACAGCGGCTGTTCCCCCTGACGACGACCAGCCAGAGATAGAGAGTTTAGACTCACGCATCGAGAATTTGCTGACAAACATCCGGATCATTGACCAGTCATACATTGACGGAGAGTCTTCAGATGTTGATGGACATTGTCAGGGCAGTCCAGCTCCACCATCCTCAGCTCTTGATCCAACAGTTGTAGATGAACGCAACATTTGCAGTCAGGCTTCTAACAGGTCCTCCTCAAGCAGCCGCCAGCGGCCATCCACTGAAGTGGTGGATGTCAGTCCATCACAGCCTTTTGAAAATGAAGACAACGAAACACTCGAAGCCGTTTCGTTTCTCACGAAAAGCTTAGAGTGTCACGCTCTCTCAGCATCGTCACATTTTGAAAGGAGGAAAACCGAAGCAGTCAGGTTCCCGTCACAACGCCTTAAGGTAATCCTGCACACACGCTATGATGACTATAAAAGTTGCAAATGCCACATTGTTAGAATTTTATTGTGCCGATTTCATTTTTTTTGTCTTACACAGGACAATCATTCAGCACGCAAGGATAAGGAGCACTGCAATCACAGACAATCTGGAGTTTTCCAGAAATCGTCAGTTTCTTCCAACAGCAGCACCACTCAACACATTACTCCCAAAGCTCCCCCTGCTGTCACACTGCAAAGCTCCCGTCCATCAGGAGCCCCCTTTTCCTTCCCCATACCTCCATTTCCCCTGTCTGTTCCACCTGTCCCACCTCGCCTGCCAAATGGATCTATCCCCATCCCACCTCCAGGGTGGGCTCCTCGTCCGAGCCGTCACACTACCATCCCCATTCCTCCTCCTCCGATCCCACCTCCTCCTTCAGTTGCTCCCCCACCAACTTTTTTGATGCCTCCACCACCTTTGATGCTTCCACCTTCTGTTACCCCTCTTGTGCACAGCAGTGCACCTTCATCATTTCCCCACCCGCGCTGGCCTGCCCCACCTTTTCCCGCCTTTCATCCTCATGTACCACCACCAGATTATGTGCCTTTGCAGGAAAACCCACATCGGATCACCGCGGATAAAGTTTTAGAAGTCCTCGTGAATGAACTGAAGTTTATCATTAAGAAGGACATTACACGTCGAACGATCGAATGCGTTGCTTTTAAGTCATTTGAGGACTGGTGGGACTGTCAGGAGAGGAAAACAAAGGTACATGCCTCACTTTTTTTTAATCTCAAAGTTGTTAAATCATGTCACAACACAAGCTTTTTTCATTTCTTTTGATTGACGCTAACACGTGTTTCGATGATTCGATTTTATTTTTCATTCAAGGTTCAGTCTTCGTCTTTCAAAAGTTCAGCAACATGTAATAAGGCGAGGTGCAAATTTATCAACACCCTCAGTCGAGTTGGTGAGCAGTTCAAAAAAACTCCCCTCCCTTCTTTCAAGGTAAACTATTCTTTGCACTGTTATTTTAAACACACCAGCATGTGTCTGCCGAGCGATGCCTGTCCTCATGGCTATCCTTTTTATTCAGGTGAAAAAAAAAAGATCAGAAGAAGTGGAAAATCAGGCATCTTCTGATAAAGAAACAGCTGGTCAGTGCTTAGTCTTATTCTTACTGTATATTACATTATTTTAACGCTGTAAAATGATACAATCTAACCAATTGTGTTACTGCCTTTCTATATGGCTTAATGTGAATATGCAGCTGATGAAGATAATAATGAGAGAGCCAAACGCAGACATGCCAGACCACTGGAGCTTGACAGTGATGATGATGATGATGACAATGAAGGGAAAGAGGAAGGCAAGGCCCTTCCAGAGGACGAAACAGTATCACAGAAAGAGGACTCTATTGTGCCAGTTCACGATGATCATCAAATCCTGGTAAAAAAAAAAACGATTTACTTGAAAGATTAAATTACAAAACAGATTTCCATGCATTAACATAAATAAGCTGTTATTAACCGTTTTCAGTATTAAATGAACAAACTGTTACATTTGAACTTTTTGAAAAAGAAATTGTTGCTCTCATTAGCCTGACAGGAATGATTCTGAAGATGATGATGAAGGCAGCCATGAGGCAGAGGTTGAAAGCAAGTTGTCTCAGAAACAGATGGATGATAAAACTACTCTCACTGCTGATGACTTGCAAAGCTCAGATAGTGGTATGTCAATTTTCACAAACTGAAGAACACAAACACTGAAAGCATAAAAACACAAATCACTAAATAGTTCTGTTTCTTTTGAATGTCAGAGAATCTTTCCGGGAGCAGCTCGTTGGAGGAAAGCCCGTTGGAGTCGTCAGAATTTGATTCCTCCGATTCGTTCTCCTCAGAGAGCTTTGAAGACTCGTTCTCTGACCTCAGCACTGATGATGAAGACACGGGGGACAACAGCAAAAGCGAGGACTGTATATTGATATGGTCAGATGAAGAGCCAATGGAGCTTGAGCCCCCTCACACACCCGCAGCCCCGCTGACCCCAGACCCTGGTCTGCAGGACTGGTCAGACCTGCTGCAGAGGGAGCAAAGCGAAGAAGACCAGGATACGTCTTGTCAACAAGACACCTGCGACGTGAAAGCTTTGATGGGGCTTCAAAGAAGTGACCCACTGGCTCTACAGCCCCCATCACCCATAGGACTCGCAGGTTATACGTCTTTCATGTTTTTAATGATTTACATGAATGCTGGTTAATATTAGTTTAACTTTGTTATCTTGGATTTTCAGTCCAATTCCATCTTAATTTCAGAGTCAGAACACAGGTAAAGGTAACCGCCCCAACATATTAGTACACTATGCGAATAAAAAGAGCAAACTATAAATTTCAAATGCAAAAATTAAAGTGACAGTTCTATCAGTGTCAGATCAATAATAAGGTCAAATCTTTCAGTCAGTTTTATTCATGGAGGCCTGCAGCTCGAAATGTTGATTGTGATATTTTCAATCTTTTTAAATGATCCTATCGCTTAGATTATGTAAGAAGATTGATCATCTTGAGCTTCTCATTCTTTTTGTGACTCTGCAGGTGTGGAGTCTTGCTGTGACATGGAGATGAAGAGCCCTGAATGGTCATTAGAGTTTCAGGACAGCGTCGTCAACTTGAGGCCCCTCACTCCGACGGGCTGCTTGGTGGACACGGACTCCGATCTCCTGATTAAAAGCAAACCAACTTCTCCAGCCGAGGAGGAGGCAGAACGACCACAAACACCAGGCAAAGGCATAGTGAGCGATTTGGAAAGCGAGGACTCGGATGAAAGTAATGATGTCCGCTCACAAACAAGCAGTGAACGCATTCTTCCAACTTCTAATGTACTGGCTGCCACGCACCCATTATGCCAGAAGAGGCCCAGGACCCCTGGCAGTGAGGAAACGTTCGTTTGGACAAATTACAGCTCGCTAAGAGCTCCTGCAACACCTGGCAGAGACACCCTGGCGTCAGAGGGAAGCCCTGTGCTCCCACGACTTGGGAGTCCTCCAGCTGTTTTAACCCAATCCACCAATCCTTACATCACAGCACCAAAGACTCCAGGGAGAGACATTAAATTACCTCAACGCACCATTGCCCACAAGAGGAAAATACAAACAGTGAACATCTCTCAGCCTTGGGTATTCAACCGATTTGGTCCAGGTTCTCCCGTCACAGTGTCCTCTCCATGCAGCCTCTCGGAATCTTCATGTGATCTTGCTGAGGAGCGTGGCGCATGGATGAGTTCGGGTGTGAGAACAAGGCCCTTGCAAGGACTCGAGAACATGCCAGGCATTTTCAGTGAGGGTAAATATGCACTGAGGCGAAGACAGTGGCTGAGGAGACGAAGAAGAGCTCGTCATCGGCACAGATCACATAAAAGATTGACAGATTCAATCTCCCTGGGCAGCCGTCCTCACTGGTGGCGTTCACGATGTCAGGAGAGGAGAATCCTTCACTATATTTGGAAGGACGGCCTTGATGAGGAAGATGCCAGGCTTCTGAAATGTTCTTATGAGAGGCTGCAGGAGCAGGATCACGGCTTAGGGTGGCTGAGTGAAGTCCGTTGGTTACCTCACCCTCATATCCTTTCTATCAGTTTCAACTTTAAATGAAATTATGTCAACTCGAGTTTTGAGTCCAAAGAACGAAAAGGGTAGTGAATCAGTATGATGAGAATAATGCACACTGTTACTGGGATTGTGTTTACTGTCATATAAAGAAACAGTGAGTGGGCTATTTAAGATACATTTGGACATAAAGTCTGAATTTTGAGAACTCAACATGCCTATTTGATTGACACACATCATTTATATATCCTTAACTGTTTCTCACTGACTAAAGTCTCGACAGAAAACAGTGAGGAAGCAACATCCTGGCAGCCAAGACACAAGACGGGCTGTGCTCGCAGTGAAGGTTTCTATAAAATCAGCAGGAAAGATAAAATGAGCTACCTCAACACTGTAAGGTCACCGACCAATCTTCCATCCACAAGTGCTCAGGTATCAAAGAAGACAAATTGTGATGTGATTATCTCAAGGTCCAGCTTGAAGTAATCTTTATTAACACTGTTTGTTTTTCATCAGGGCGCATGCATCCCGGCCCAACAATCCACCTCACTGCGTGCTGGATCTGACTTTAGGTCTGAACAGCGCCGCCTGCTGTCGTCTTTCAGTTGTGACAGTGATCTGGTCAAGTTCAACCAACTGAAGGTAAGCAACATGTTCGGAAGACCTGACTCATCATGGCTATGACACAAATAGAACACAGGCTATCCAAAGAAAATATTTCAGCTTGAAGCTCAATTTTAGTTTATATACATAAAAGTTATGTTCTAAAAATATTTGCATGTACCATTTATGTATTGATTAGAGTATATCAGTCTTTTTCACGCCTGTGTTAACATATGAAATAACTCTCATTTTGTCATAAAATCTTTTTGTGTCAGTTCCGGAAGAAGAGGATTTGTTTCAGCCGGAGTCACATCCATGAGTGGGGCCTGTTTGCTATGGAGCCAATAGCAGCAGATGAGATGGTGATTGAGTATGTGGGTCAAATCATCAGACAGGTAAAGCAAACTAAAAACAATGACCATCAAAAATAAAACAAAAAACCCAACAACATAATTTAACCTCCTCCAGCTAGAAATGCCTTAAAGATGCTTTTAAACTAACTACTCTTCCTTAATTGTTTCTCTGAATCCACCCAGCGCTCCTCTCTGGCCCTCTGGTTATTCTGGGTGGTTTCCAGGAGTGCAGTTGTTGTTAGAGAGACAATCAACACTTTGATGTGTTTCTCATCTCCTCAGGTCATTGCTGACATGAGGGAACAAAGGTATGAAGAGGAGGGCATTGGAAGCAGCTACTTGTTTCGGGTGGATGATGACACCATTATAGACGCCACTAAGCTTGGGAACCTCGCCAGGTTCATCAACCACAGCTGCAATGTGAGTAAGAACCAGTGCTGCTGCATTTGGGCTCTACAGTAATGTTTAATAAAATACATCCATCATTTTTAATGCTGCATTAGATTCTTATTAAAATGTTTTATGTCTTTCAGCCGAACTGTTATGCAAAGATCATCACTGTGGAGTCGGAGAAAAAGATAGTTATTTACTCCCGGCAGCCAATCGGCATTAATGAAGAGATCACCTATGACTACAAGTTTCCAATTGAGGAAACCAAGATCCCTTGCGTGTGTGGTGAATATAACTGCAGAGGCTCATTGAACTAATGTCTAAATGAAAGGCTCAGTGCAGCTCTGAGCAAGAACACAGACACTCAAGGAGGTGCAGCAGTCATGTGGCGATGTTCAGCCAATAATGACTGAGGAAACTGTTGCAAACAGCAGATAAACCAGGAATGAGACCAACACTTGAAACTTTATTGTATCATTGGGTGTGTGGTGTGGAGAGATAATGCACGACACGTTACATAGTACAAAAGTGAATAACTGATCGATGACAGTTTAACAGTTTGAAGACATTTTAACAGCAATGTAAAAGCCTTTGTATTTAATGCCTCAGGAAGAATGTCATGTAAAGAGTGTATAGTTAAATGTTTTCATTCACGAGAGCTCAATTTATGTTTCGCTTGAGTCAAGCTTGTATCACGAATAACATATTTTTGCTGCAAAGTGTTTCATGAACAACAAACAATGCCTTTGCATCATGAATTTGAGGTTGTGGTGTGTACTCTTGACATTTGATTCAAACTCTGAATATTGTGTTTAATGAACATCAAGAGTGCTAATAACACTTCAAAACCATGATCAGTTTCAAGAGAACATGCAATATACGGTACCTGTACATTCATACACACACACAAAAATTAAAGAGTATCATCAATTCATGTGATTTGTGTTTTTTTTTTTTTTCCTGTGTATCTTACAACACCACATATTATCAGTTTACTTGTAAATAGACAGAACTCTCAGCAGATACTGTAGTTTCATAGCAGACTGATGGTTAACGAGTGTTGTCGGGCTTTTATAGTGACTACAACTCAGGTTCACACAGTCTTAGAAACTCCATTTGGCGTCAGGATGGTCAGATTTCCTCGAGCGTGCTGGTCGGCTTCAATTGCTTCAAAAAGAGACTTGAAGTTTCCAGCACCAAAGCCCTGCGGATGAAACGTGAATGTAAGTTACTAAAATGGAAACCAGAGGAAGCCAGATGCTACCATATAGTGAATATACAATATATTTAGTTTTTTTTTCCTGTCCGGTGCTGCTCTCACCTGATGATTGTGTCTCTGAATGACTTCCAGGAATACTGTGGGACGATCCTGAACAGGCTTGGTGAAGATCTGCAGTAAGTACCCGTTGTCATCGTGGTCCACCAAAATCTTTAGCTCCTGGGTACGAGTGAAGTCACAGGAAAAAAATTGTTTCCGTTCGGAAATTTGTCTTCTAGCAGTGCTGCAGCATCACTGTACACTCACTGCCTTGTATCTTGTCATTGATACTTTCTATTCCATATCAAACCTAGCTGTGGTATCTGGGTTAAACTAGGCGCTGTTGTAAATCAGTCCACCAGGTTTGTTGAAATGCAGCCACAGTTCTGACCTGCAGGACGTCCAGGTCCTCAACAACTTTGACCTTTGAGTGCTTCAAATTCTCCCGCAGCTGGTCGTAGTATGTGTCTGGAACAGCCATGAACTCCAATCCACGCTCCTTCAGGTTACGGATCTGCAAGCAAGGTATTCATTTAGATGATCCATCTCCTCACATAAACCACAAACACACAATAATACCTACTGCTGTAATGATGTCTGACGTGTTCATGGCAATGTGCTGCACTCCCGGACCTCCGTAATACTCCACATACTCCTGTCAATCAACAAAACAGTTGTTTATTTACTCCGGTGTCTTTCCTTTGTGTTGCAGACTACTAATCAGACGTGAGGAACATGCCTGAATCTGGGACTTTCTCTTCCCAATGGCAGGCTCGTTGATGGGCATCTTCACAGTCTCCTCAAAGTTTGCCACGACGATGGAGCGCAGGGCACTAAATTCTGTCTGAAGCTGCTTGTCGTCCACTGACCAGAAGCGGTGAAAGAGAAGATTCCTTCGATACCTGGTAAATTACAAACACACAGATCAAGAGTTGCAGGGGATGGAATGCGAACATAATGGAGGTCAAGCATTTCTAAAGTCTTGTTTGATTTGCATTAATCATGTTTGACATTTGTGCTGTGAGATCAAATGATTGAATTTTGAGAAGTGATGAAGGGGGCCCGCAAAACTTGACAGACATTGCAGACATTCCATCAAAATTCCTCACAACTAAAAAACCTTCAGCCAGTGTTACACCCCCTTTTTCTTAGAATAACCAATGAGCTCGCTCATTTAGGGAACGGCCTTACTCGCCTCTGTAATGGGTCCAAAACAAGAACCAGATGTGGACAAAGACTGGAAACATACTTAAGAAAATGCAAAGTCACGCTGATGCTCCACTACTGCCAAAAGACTTGCGTGAAATTAGATTCAGATGGTGTATAACTCCTCCTGTCGTACCCCCATTGACAGGGTCGTTGTTGAGCCACATTGATAGTGCGCAAAGTCTTTAGAAGCATAACTGAAGGAGTCTGTTACCATTCAACCACAGGTACCATCTCATCATCTGGCTGATTTCCTACAATGTGATCAATGAAGTTCAGTTTTCCACTTGGTCTGCAGGAAAGAATGAGAGCAAAAACAAAACAAAAAGGGATAATTTGGCCTGGGTGTCATTAAGACCTAAACAAAAATGCAAGCAAATATATTATGAGTGACTGAACCTCACAGTTTAGCAAGTGAAGGGTCCTTGAACAGAGGGGGATGGAAACCAGGCAGGAACAGGCCACTGAATCCAATCCTCTCCACAAATGTGTGTGTGGTGTCTCCATACTGCACCAAACAAAAATAAAAACCATAACGCTGGCTCTGCTGACATGTTCATATTGCATGAAAATAAAAGGGACTAAAATATTATGTTCACTTTCATTTAGTTGAATTTTTTATTTTATTTTATGGTTGTTTCTTTTACCGTTTGCAGTACAGCCAGCCTAACTTTGCCATGTTTGTCCTCCACAGTGTGGGGCTCCTTCACAATAACCGCCCCTCGCTCTCGAGCTTTCTGTGAGAGGAGAAAATACATTATGGCATGATGAGAGCAAAAGCCTTCATGTGAGAAGTATTTGCAACGTTCAACTCTTTTCTTCCAATACTGGTCAATAATCCACACGTGAAACATAAAATGTTGCATTACCTGAACCAGAAAGTCACAATCCTCCACTGTAAAAGCTATATCCTTCACACCATCGCCATGCTTGACCAGGTGATCTCCCATCTCTAACGGAAAGGATGTGAGGAGACGTTTTCTTTAACAACAGAGACATATTTACTATCTGACAGATTCTATTTGCATGCTATGAGATATCGTAGGAAATTCAGGTTCTGCCCAAAGATTCCCTCATCTTGAAATGTCATGGATGCTCTAAAATACATTTGTATGAGCATATCTGAGCCTACAAGCTGTTTTGCTTGGGACACTTCATGATTTTCATTTACATTTTACATTTCATGAATTCATCCTATGTATGCATGCAAAATTCAGTAAATAAGTTTTGAATGTGTGCAGTAAAGTAAAATTATATTTTGACTAAAGGTCAACATATCTTATTTTTTCCCCCAGTTTTTAACAATATATTTTCAAAGCTTCAAATTAACTTATTGATCAATGGCAAATAATTGTTTGGTTATTCAAAACAAAATCTGTTAAAAATGAAGTGTCAATGGGTGTCATCTATATTCAGAGCAGTGCCGTACCTTTGTTTCCAGGATTGAGGGCAGATGAGAATACATAAACGATCTGTGAAATACAAAATAGGAGCATTAAGTTGTTGAAAACATCTCCCATCTTTAAAATATTCATCATGTACAAAGCTAAAATTCAAAACTGATTCAATGAATACTTGTGAACCAAATTTAGCTCAGTTCATATGGAAAGGATGTCGTATGTTCATGTTATTTTCTTTTGCGTTCAGTTACAGGCAGCCCTTTACCTTGCCTTGTTTGACTACATGGGACACCACTTCCCGACTGCCCGTCTCCAGACCTCGGTAAGCCAGGGGCTCAAATCCCAGCTTGTTACAGTAATACGATGCAGCCTGTTGTCAAGACAGGGAGATATGGTTACATTAGGTTGGTTTTTAAGCGTGTAGTAGCACCATCTCCTGGCCATAGGTTCACATTCAGTTTATTCTTGAGGAGGTGCATCCATGTAGTAGTATGGTATGTTACATGCTGTATCCCCTCCACCCCTCTGGAGAACCAATAGCATTCAGAGTATGGACTTCCCTGGCTGTGAGAAAAGGCTCTGTGACCAAGAAGAGAACACAGTGAGCAGTTATAGGTTCGCTTACCTGCTTTGCATTTCCAACCCAGAATGTTAAGTGATCGAAGCAAAGGAACCTGCCCTGCTCGTGCTGGAGACGAAGAGAAAGAACAAAAATTAATCTCTGATTGACATTTTTTTTTTCCATAGGCCTAAAACTCACCATCTGCAGCCTCATTTACAATTCAGAAATCCTGCATCATGACAACCTGTTTGCAGTCATATTGCAACTTACCTTTTCGCCCTTGTCTGTGTAGGTTGTCTACAAACAAACAAACAAACAAACAAACAAGAAAAAACACATGAGAAGTTATTATACTGCAAAGATAATAAAGAGCAGCTCCAGTGAAATACAATTACAAACCATATTCCTGTGCAGCAGGTAACAGAAGAAAGAAGCTATGCAAAGCTTCTCTTGAGAGACTGATAACTCACCATGTTATTCCCGGTGGCCTGACCTGACTGTCGGAATGGAATCAGTCAAACACCGGACGCCTGAATTTAAAGCAGGGCGAGAGGTTTCTGAATCCACTCCCACCAATGAGGAGCTGGTATGGGAGGAGAAGAGAGTATTGATGCTTGGTGCGCTTTTGCTGTTACACAATGATTACTAAGGAAAACATGTCAAAATTTCACAAGTCAAATTAAACCTCAGCATCACTGTGTTACAAAGCTTGCACTACTCACTATTGTTCTCACAATAAATGTACCATTTTCACTGAGGATACAGTTTAGTTTGCTAATTGTGTGCAAAACACTTGAGTAACTTTAAGTAAGTTTTTCTATATATTTTTGATCCATCATTGATAATCCTTCTTCTTTTTTTTTCTCAATCTAAGCTTTTTTGCAAATTTTTACTTAAAATGTCTTGTCCACATGGGTTTAGAATTACAGCTGTGTTGTGGTGGAGGACGAGGCCCATATGTTAGTGTTTAGCTTCAAGAGGAGGCTCAGTCATACGTGACTCTCATTGGCTCTCGGGCGAGTTGGAGTGAACCCTCACGTGACTCAAAGATGGCCCGCTCATCAATCCTCCATCACCGGCAGCATTTCAGTCACTCCGAAGCTCCAAAAACAAAAATCCAACTTATTGTCGTTTATCGGTTCTTCTGCTGTAAATCACAACATACAGACTTTGAGTCACAAAGTTTTTACGCTTCTTATCACTGGTTTGTAATTTGTACTGCATCGATATGAATGTCTCTCATATCATCACAGGATTCTTTTTTTTAATTGTCATTGTATGTAGCACGTTATAAAATGTGTTTGTCTCTCACATGATTGAAATTCTTACATTCATTCTTCCCACAGCGTACAGTCACACATTGAAGGGTACTGTAAAAAAATATATTATTCGGTGGAAGATGGATTTAGGGTAGTGCAACTAGGAGATAAAGTGCAAAGTGTCAAAAATCAATAAATATACATATAAAAGTCTGCAATTTTAGGGATGAGCCATTTTTTTAATAAAGAACATAGCACCACAAAGATGGTGAATTATGTTCATGACAACTTTAATCAGTAACACTGTCCAAACATGTCACAGCTTCTCTCATATGACGCGATACTTCATGTCAAATACACTATAATAGTACATCATCTTGATGATACTGCAACTGGTTTCAACTGTGAGTACATATCTCTGTGAAAGATATTGCATTACCTTTAAAAGTAAGGTTTCTCTTGTTGCTATTACATGCAGGAGCATCTAACTCGTCATTTATCTCCAATAAATACTTCTCAGCTTACTATAATAACATGCTCATAGTTTTCTATTAACCCAATAACCGAACTATTTGCTCTTTAGGACAAAGCTCAAAATCAACTAATTTGATTATGAAATGATGCCTCATGTTTATTTAGCCAAACCATTAAAAAGTGGTTTGTTATCTGTGTGTTATATCCACATAATTACTGTAACAGTTCATAGATTACTAATGAGAGTTTAAAGCCAACTCCCCCGAGCTCCGACTGCGACTGTCCCTGAGGATCGTTGTTTTTTCTGCCGTTACCACGGCGCTCACGGTTGTCATGGGCTGCAGCTACACACCTCCAGAAACACAACATGCTTTGGTTCAGTGATCAATGTCGTTTTACTCAGCTTTATTTATTAGATGTTTTAGTGATTGAGTAGCATTAAAACTACTTTCAAATTCACCCTTTTTTTTTTTTTTAAATACTTCAAAGTATCTAGATTTCTATTATGTTTATTTGATAAAGCCCTGGAGTTCTATGTATTTGATCAGATTTCTAGTTTAGTCTTCACTGTTACCTCATTATCATTGTTTTGAGTATGATCTCACACATCATGCTGCATTACACTGCAGGCCTAAAAGCCCCAGGCGTTCAGCATCTCTGCGGACAAACACCTCGGTCAATTATGTCCTTCCCACATGAGCGCGCTTCACATAATTGTAGTTGCTCAGTTCAACAGAGCCAAGCAAGCGTGCAGACGTGAATCAAAGATGAGTGCAGCAAGTCCACAAATACTGGTGAATGGTGCAGAACGGGAGCAACGAGGGGACCTCGCTGCCAAAGAGGAAGAGTGCGTCGCCTCCGTGAGTCCGGAGGGTGGGTGTTCGGAGGACGGCGTCGCGGCAGAGAGAGAGGCGCCGCTAAAGATGCAGGCTGTGTTCCAGCAGGTACGTAAGCAGCTCAGATCACAAGTGAGTGAGAAAGCCCCGAAGATCAGCATACTGCAGCTCGTGCAAAAGATCAAGGACAAAGATGTGGAGGTTGCACAGGTGAGCAGTGAACCTGGAGGCGACGATGTCGGCGGTGACGAGGAAGAACAAGCGGAAGCGTTGATAGATGAGTGCAAAGAAGAGATGCATCCAGTGGAGAAAGAGTGGTGTGCAGTTTTTGAGGAAAAGCTTGAGGTGAGAGAAAAAGCCCTAAAGGAGGAGTTTCAAGCTCAGATTTCTCAGGTACGTAAGGAAATGCAGGCCTACACTGACCAGGCCCTGAGAGACTTGGAGAGCAAGATGCAGAACAGGCAGTCATACAATAGGCAACCGGCACATGTTAACGAACAAGAGGGCAACGTTCAGGACAGGAAGCAGAAGAATGCAGCAGCTCCTTCTCTGGCGTCCAGAAGAGGAAGGGTCCTGACTCGGACCATGACCACCATCATCCCCAAGACCTGTCCTCCTGTTATCATTGGCCCGCGGGCCAAGTCAGAAACGCTGAGCTCTTCCAAAGTTGAAAGCTCTCGATTTCTACCACGGGACCCAATGTTCCCCGTCCAAGGAAACAAGCTTCACCAAAGCCGCAAACCTCTCCTCTCTGCTCACCCTCCGCTGCATCAGCGCAAAAAATCTGTTGAGGCAAAGACTAAAACAGGAGCCCGTCTGGCAGACAAAGGAACATCCATGCAACTGGCTTGATTGCAGGAAGCATTCAGGTTACATTTATGACAAAACCTCTGCTACTGCTTGGTGCTGGAAATAAAATGAAGTGCTTGGAAATTGTATTCATAATGAGAATTATAATAAAGGATTCTATCAGCAGATTTCACACTTATTTGCTTTATTTGGCAGCGATGTGGTTAAGCTGGGGAGTCCATTCTTTTCAAGATTTCCTTCAAAGTAAGCTATACGATACATTCAACATAGAAGTCCCTGTCATACTTTACTTTTTAAAATCACATTTACACCTTTAGATTAACGCTGAAACGGAGAATTGAAGAATCGAGAAACAGTGGGCTTTATTATGGCTGACATTCTGACAAAGAAAAGCTCAGATCAAATCATTAAATAGACGCTGGTGCACTTGGTATTAATGTAGGTGTCACCATATGCATCGTAGATGATAGTTTAATTTACTATTAAATCATCAGATAGTTCAAATTGTTTCAACATCATTGACTCAACATCATTCCTTATTTTTTTGTAAAGGTTTTTGAGTGATCACAGACAAAAGTGTGATGATATTTATCTAATTGCATACAGCGTTGTCACAAACAGCGATCACAGAGGCAAGAATTTACTACTAGTTGTTATCCAACGATGGTTAAATTCCCAATGGGGGCGTTTACTCTGTACACGGTGTAATTGTCCTAATCCTTGAGGAATAAATCTATTTTGGTAATTGCACGATTTGGCCAACAGGTGGCAGTAGCTACTGTCTTTAAACTCACGAGTCCCATCCAGATTAAGAAAACCAGTGTCACCTTCTCAGCACAGAGTGTGATGAAGCAGTTGTAGAAAAGAAGAGCTGCTGTAGCAGCTCTGGGGTGATGAAATATCCCACTACGCTTTTCTTTTTTTTCTTTTTTAAATTTGGAAGAAAATTGAAAAGACGTAACAGTAAATTTCTCTTTTATAAAAACCTGCTTCCTCCTGCTGCTCCCCAGTGGCCCAATGACAGAGGGCCGCTTAGACAATCTCCCAGAAAAAAGGACAGGTGTGTTTACAAATGCAACTATACTCTTGTGAGAAAGATTTAAGAGGAATTCATGCAGAAAAAGCAGAAAAAAACACGTTATCAATCTTACAACCATTTACGCATCCCAGCAAATACAAAGCTTGCATGAGGCATGAATAGGTTTTGATATATAGCCCTTTATTTAATGATAATCTTCTACTGTATGTCACTTTGTAGCATCTGATAATAGTCAGATATGCTAAAAAGATCAAAACTTGCATGAAGTTGTTATCCTTCCATTCATCTTCTGCATTGCTTTGTCCAGTTCAAGGTCAGTCGCTGCTGAACGCGGGTAAAGACAAGATACAACCGGATCCATCACAGGGCAAACACAGTTACAGTCACTCACACATTCACACCGACATGCAATTCAGTGTCACCTCCATGTATGACCCTCAGTCATACAGCGACGACCTGGGTTCTTTTTCACAGATGTTTTAATGCTCCGTCAAGCAAACCAAACTCCAAACACCGTAGAACACTTTGGCCTGTGTATGGCTAAGGCTGGGATTACATTATTTTCTTTTTTTTCCTTCCTTAACAGTCCCCGCTAGATTATGTTTCCTCTCAAATCCCAAATGCCGTTTTCATTCATTACTAAACCTGGAAATATAAATACCAAGGCGAGCGGACACGCCCACATTACACCAAAAACCAACACAACCAGCACATTCTTAATCAAACAAAATACTTTTGTTACCAAAACAAAGAAATTACATTTGTAACATCGTACAAGAAATAAGAAATGTGTTAAAGGAAAAGTAAATTAAATACTTCAAATTTAATCTTGATGCAACAGTGCCATCTATTGGCATGAACGAAGGTTGCGCAACATGACGTCCTTCACAGTCACCAATTAATATCGAGTGCAGGAGATTTGAGAGGAAACCACAGAAAATCTACACATGTACAGAGAGAATATACAAACTTCACAGAAAATCCCAAAGCCTGGTCTCAAACTTTGGAAATTTTGTTGTTGTGAAGTGAGAGTGCGGACACTTAAATCACTATGCAGCTGTCCAACAAGGATTTGTATTCTAATTCGGTGTAACTTTGGCACAGAAGGTGATATGAAGCCTTGTTTGCGATGAGGTTATGAGCTTTGATATTTTCTTGTATCATTATTATTATTATTCCCAATAATTCTTCTTCTTGTGGTGACCTGAAGCACCTGAGTGCCCCCCAAGCAGCTGAACTGGCACTGCGACCGGCCAGTGACAGGAGATGTATTTAGCCCCCGAAGCAGCCTCAGGAGCCGTGTGCCCTAAAGCAGGCCTTTCACAATGGGTGGGATAGAGAAGGATGTGAAGAGGAGCTTTGTGTCTCAGGGCCGACGGAGCCTGAGCGACCATATCCGGAGTGGGTGAGGGTCCAGCACATTCAGGTCTGGCCAAGCCACGCTGCCTTCGGAAGCAGCATCTCCCGCCTAACGATGTGTCCACCAGCCGCAGGCCTCATTACCATGCAGCACGCAGCAGCGCCCCGCGCTTTCCTACAATATCCATCAATGGATATTACATTTTTAGATGTTATGCTTGCTATTTTGATAGATAGGTAGGTAATGCAGACGTGACCCTTAAGCAACAGTGAATGAAAATGGCAGTGGAGGGGAAGTGCCGAAAAAGATCATTTTGAAAGCCATAAATTCCCTAATCACTTGTTGAAATGTGCCAAAAGATAACAAGATTACCACTAAAAACAATGAGCTCATGTAATTGCTGTGTTTTTTCTTCTGGGCCGTTGTTCTCTAGCTGCGGACAATTACAGCGAGGGGCCACTTCCAGGTTCAACTAAAACAGATTACTGAGACAAGCTGATTTCAATAGTAATGTGGTAGCAATTTACATTCATCATATGTGGGAAAAAGACTGAGCGACTGCAGAGTTGTTGTGTATTGTGGGTACTTGAGTGTGTGTGGCATGTTTAGACATGTTACACCCCATTATTTTCAAGGTCTTATTGATAAGATTTGTAGTTATTTCACTTTTTGTTTTTCCCATGAGGTCTGCAGATATCCAGTCAGCACTGCACACACTCAAATGAGGGGGGAAAAGGACATGGAGATAAACTCGGCTGTGAATGCAGATTGGGAAAAAAACAAGAGCTTTTATTTTTTTCTTTTACCTTCAGAAGCCCAAAGTTCAAAGTCCTCAGCCTCACAGTATGTGGGATGATGAGCCCTGATGAGGCAACATGACGTGTTATTGGCCTTGATGCTGAACAGTGTTTGAATGGGATGTGATACACAAATGAAAGACGAAGAAGAGATATGTACTGCAAACAAGCCCTAATACATGGCGTTAGTGGGAGTGGATGAGGGAGGGGAGAGTCAGGTTTGGCAAAAAGAAACTGTAATATTCCAGATTTCTGAGTGTCAGGTTGAACTGATTTGTTTTGGTGGCTCAAAGGCTCTGCTGTCTAGACTGGAGGTGGGCTCATACTCCGACTCAGACACTTTATGTTATTAACAGTACAGAGTAAGCCTTAATCCTTCAGATGTTTTTGGGTTTTTTTTGGGTCACAGAGCTGTCAATCCTTCACTGGGCAGGAAAACAAGTTGTCTTCTTCCAAACTCCTACCTGTTGCTCTTGTTCTTTTCTCTACTATATTGCTGGTCTTATCTTAATAAAAAAAAAAAATGGATGTCTGATTATCCGGTTGCTAATGAATTACACAAACAAAAGATTCAAGAATGTAACAAGTAATTAAAGCAGAAATAAGCTGAACAACTCTCCTGATTGCACTCAGGAGAAAATACAACCCAGACCGGACCATGTTTTTGTCATTCAGGAGAATATTTGTGCAAATTCACACTTATAGTCGAGCAGGAGAAAGCAGACAAATCTTTAACTTTAAAAACAAACTGGCACTCTCACTTACACTATGTATTGTGTGTGCGTGTGTGTGTGTGTGTGTGTGTGTGTGTGTGTGTGTGTGTGTGTGTGTGTGTGTGTGTGTGTGTGTGTGTGTGTGTGTGTGTGTGTGTGTGTGTGTGTGTGTGCGCGCGCGTTGTAACAGGTGGACCGCTGCCACAAAGAAAGTAGGGTTTACATTGACAACTCATGGAATTTGTCAGGTCTTTGTTTACATGTTCATATGAACACACACACACACACACACACACACACACACACACACACACACACACACACACACACACACACACACACACACACACACACACACACACACACACACACACACACACACACACACACACCGCTATAGGGTACATTTGTTGCTGCCTGGGTGGGATTGAACAGCAGGGAGATCTGAGGGAAGCAGAGCAGTTGTGTTTTGGTTCAGATGTCCCATTTGGGCGTGGCAACTCGCGCTGACGACAGCAACTCGAATGGAGCACCTGTGTGGGCTGTTGAGTGTTTCACTTCAGACTTCATTGCAGGCTGATGGTGTAACCAGTGAGATTACAGATTATATCTGCACGTTTGTCACGGCCAACAATAAATCTGAAATCGACAGAATACTGATCCTGCTTTGAATATTGTCTGAGTTGACTGCATGTCACAGTGGGACCCCATCATTCTCCTGAAATACACATCTATGAACCACACCATTAAATTTAAAGTTTATTTGAAGTATAAATGTTGTCCTGCTACTAAAATTTCATGCTGACAGTAAACGTGCAGCTGCTTATTGTGTGTTAAAATACAGCATTTACTCCTTTTTTAATGACATTTCCAGTGTCAAGCGGCCTAATGAAAGTCTTCAGACTTTGTAATGAGAGCAACAGACCGTTGAGGTTTTGTATTTACAAGGGACGTGCAAATAAAATACATGTTTCCCATCATAACAAGATTTTCTGCAATGTAATTTATGTAGAAATGTGGAGGGGCTCATTCTGTGCAGTCGAGATGCTGTTAATTTCAAGTTATATTAACATATCGAAGAATAGAATGGATTTTCTTTGTACAGTAAATAACAGTATTTTTGAACTGGAGCGTGCAGCAGATAATATTGTTCACAACAATTCAAAATAATGAATTCATGGGAAACTTTATTCTCCGCTGCCCCGGCCAGTGGGTCTAAAAAGGGTCGACATGGTTGAGCTGCCTGTAAGAATGCTCAAGGTGCCCACTGTAAAGCCGACACCCAAACATCCATGCACACAAACAGGTCAAACAGGCCACACACAATGCACAGACAACATTTATGTGCATTCAGAGGCCGATGCAACTGTTGTTTTTGTGTTGGCCGTGTCCCTCGTGTCGCCCCGCTTTGGTCAGCCGGTATTCTGGGTGAGTTATCCCAAAGTGGACTTGTGGGCTAACTGCATCAGACAAGCTGTCAGGCCAGTTTATCTCAATAACAACAACACGTCTGCTCGGTCCAGCATGCATGATTGACTCCACCCGGTTTTTACTGTCTCACTGTGACACTTGTAACATGTAAATATGAAGGAGTTAATATTCATTTCTCATATAATAGTCAATTAGTTGAAATGTTAAGGTAAAAAAACAAAAAAGACTTGTGCTATGTCTTTGATTTTCTTTGATTACCATGCGTTTAACTCACATTTCTCAACTTTACTGATACTTCTCCACTTATTAACTCCTTCCAAATGGCATCTGACTGAATTATATGAAAAATAACTGCTTGTCTGAGCAATTCAGTTTACAACTACGTGAGTGATGAGTGAGGTGAAGCTCTCATATAGTTCAAAATGACCATCCTGTGATCCACCGCAAGCTCCAGTCTGCTTCATTTTTACCAGGTCTGGACAATAAGTAACATATGATCCCTCACACATCAACGGACGATGAATCACGAAGCTTCAAATTTTCACACATGTTGTTACTTTAGGAAGGTGCAGTAAGACGACCTTGTATAGCTTTGATTTCCACACCTCAGACGCCATTTATCTTTTTTATTCTTCCCTCGCAGCAGCAGTTAAGTGTTAATGCTGCATTCAGATCCCCCCAACCCCCCCACCCCCACTCAAGACCGAAACCCCGCCCTGCACCCCAACAACTGCTCCAACTGCAATCTCCGATGAGTGGGGACAAATATTGACTTGTTTGGAGGCCTGACTCCTGCCAGGATTAGAGAGACCCCCTTCCTCTCACACGCACACACACACACACACACACACACACACACACACACACACACACACACACACACACACACACACACACACACACACACACACACACACACACACACACACACACACACACACACACACACACACATACACATACACCCAACTCATCAAAGCATCCCTCAGAATAGACCCTCATGTGTAACGACTCTATTCACTGAACATGTTATTGATAGATAATAAGCCATTATTGCAATTTTATGCATATTTAAGATATCTCCAAATGTATTTAGTTGTTTGTTTGAATACAAAATGCTTAGGATGTTGTTGGATGCCTGTTCTTGCTGGTTCTGAATAAATATATGAACGTAAACTTTTATAATCCAAAAGTTTTGATGGTACATCACAAAATCACAGGGCTGTTATGAAATAGTTACGGTACCTCCTCTGATTGAAGTCGCGTCTGAAAATTGAATACACACTCTCAGAATGGCTGCTCCTTTGCATAAGGCAATTACAGTCTGGATACTGGCTGTGAATCAACAGAGATTAGAGATCTATTAGTCTGAAGGTGTGAACCAAATGCAAGGCTATTCATAACAAAGCTTTAACCCTCTGGAGATAGCAGCCCCTGCAATAAGAGGGTGGTGTAATGAAAATAATGTGAAACTGTGTGTTTAAGTTTCGCATTCAGCATAAGGTTTTAAATTTGCGCGCTCACACACACATAGAAACACACACACTGAATGAAGAGATCTGGTACATAGCACAAATCTTTAATACAGTAGTTAGTTACAGTGATTTCAAAAAAAATAAAACATATATGTCAATTTGGAACATTTATAAAGTTCCTTTGTCCCCTTTAGTGCTGTGACAGCACTGCAGTACCCCTCCAACCTACCCCACCCCGCTCCTGTTCCTCAACATTTGTCAACTGCCATCTGCCTGTCTGCCCCCCTGTCTACCCTCCACAAACTATATAATTAAGCCGCAACACCTTTTCTCCTCTTACACCTCCCTCCCTCCCTCCCGCAGCCCAGACCTCTACTCTCACAAACATCAAGCTTTTAAGAGGACACAGCTCTGTTTGATTTCCCTGCTCACACATTTTTTTTTTAACAAGTGCTTCTAAAACAAAACAGCAATAAATCAAAAATGGTATGAAAATATCGTATAGCTATATGCCTCATCCAGTGTAAACAGATGTCCACGCAGTTCACGATTCAAAAGTCCCCTCTTTTGTGATATAAGTGTCAACTCTTGTGAAGGCAGGACAAAACACAAAAATATAGACTTTTTCTCTGAGAATTTGAGGAACAAAGCAGCCGAGGAGCTCAGCCAGCTGGCTCCTGCTTCTGAAGTCCACACGGCACCAGAGCACCGACCTCTCTCGCTCGCTGTACATTAGGGAGAACACGTAATGGATTTCATGACTGTAGGCAGTGACAATTTAAAGTTCATCATCTCCTCTTACCAGCTTTCAACAATGGACACAAAAGTCTGTATTTTTACAAGTGTTCCAGTGGTTGGAGCCGGGACCGTCCTGCGGCTCGGCTTCAATTCTCTTTTTACCTTCTAAACCTTAGTCGCCAGAGACTGAACCTCTGATTTCTGAGTCTGGGCGCTGAGAGTGGACGACATGGAGCTCATCTGACCATGCATAGCCTTCTTCAGGTTGAGCAGGCACAGGCACTGGGAACGAAAGCGCAGGTCAAAGAAGGCATACAGGAACGGGTTGAGGCAGCTGTTGACATAGGCCAAGCATGTGGCGTAAGGGTGAGCCAGAAGCAGGAAACGCAGGAAGCCACAGGAGCTGGGAGCCAGGTTCAGATAGGAGAGGGCATCCATGCTCTTCAGCACGTGGAACGGAGTCCAGCAGATGGCAAACACCACCACCAGTGTGGTGATGATCTTCAGCAGGCGCTTCTTCTTCTGGTCCTCCTTGCGCAGGTTGTTGAAGTGGCGCGTCACGGTGCAGCCGATGAAGCAGTAGAAAATGGTCATAGCCAGGAAAGGCAGGAGAAAGCCCAAGGCGGAGGAGGAGAGGCTGAGCCCTGCAATCCAGAGGTACTCGTGCCTCTGGTTCATGGTCACAAGGCTGAAGTCCATGGCGCACATTGTCCGGTTGCTGTTCTGGTCATTCACTGTGGTGCGGAAGAGCAGCGTGGGCACAGCCAGGAGGCCGGAGAGGAACCAAATGGCCCCCAGGGACGCCAGCATGGTCCCCCGCGAGCGCAACCTGCTGCTGGACAGCGAATGCACGATGGCCAGGTAGCGGTCAAAACTCAGGCACGTGAGGCAGAAGACGCTGGCATACATGTTGACCAGGACCACGTAGCTGCTGATCTTGCACAAAGCCACACCAAAGGGCCAGTGGTAGCCCAGAGCTGTGTACACGGCCCACAGAGGTAGAGTCACAACAAAGGTGAGGTCAGCAAGGGCCAGGTTTCCGATGTAGACGTCTGCAGCCCGACGTTTAGATTTGGATCTCCAGACGGTGAAGATGACCACGCCGTTACCCGACAGGCCCAGGATGAAGATGAGCATGTAGAGGACGGGGATGAGGGAGTAAGATGGCTCCCACTCTGAAAAGTCACAGGCAGTCTCATTGTCATCATAATACTCATAGTTGTCAGAATATTCCCCAGTGGTGCTCTCCATGCTGAAGTGGGAGGGGAGAAAAAAAGAATCCTTTCTTTAGATTGAAATAATAAATACAGTCCAGTGAAGTTCCAGCCCAACAAAACAAAACAGAATCTGAGGAGCTGCAGGGTCTGCTGCTGCTGCTGAAGGACAACTTGTGTGTGAGAGTGAGTGGCTGTTGGCGCTGTCTGCCTTTTTAAACTCGGCCCTCCACACCCCTGGTTCCCTCCCAGGACGACCTCCCCCCTCCTCCTACCCCAGTAAAACATCCCCCAGCTGTCTCTCCCCCCTCCTCCTCTGGCAGGGCCCATCCCTCTGCCCTGAACAAGACGAGCCCTGCATTAGAGACAGATAGGCCAAACATTCTCACCTTTTATTCATAACTTTGTCAAATTAATCAATTAATTAATCAATCCAATCAACAAAAAACCAACAATCCATTGCATTGTTGTATTTTCAAAATATCTAAATTTGCGCATTTTAGAAGTGCAAATTTATATATTTTTTTATTTGATACGGTAGAGATGCATCAACAATAATAATAATCTAGTTGTAATATTTAAAACTGCTTTCCACCGTTGTTAGCAAACAATCAATAAACAGTCAATGCGCCACAATTGCCTCATTCTCATTTTTCATTGTGTCTTTAATTGATTAGAAAACTGACCTTATTTCCTTCTCACGTCACCAACGTCTGTTCCTGTGCAGAACACGTCCGGACATCTCAGCTCCTCTTACTTTGCATCACAATCCTCAAAAACTGCTAAATGTGCGAAAATGTTACCCAATGAATAATGTCACCAGTTTTAATCCTGGAAAAAATTCAATCAGAGCGTCCTTAATGGTGACGTAATTAGAGTAACATTGCAAAATGTTGGAAATTAGATTTAATATAGTAACTGAAAGGCGTGTGCGTGTGTGTGCGCGCGCGCGCCTACGGATTAATTTCCATATTAAAGGAACAAGCAAACACATCGATTTGAAACACAAACACAAGGAAACTATGCATTGATGTTTCCTTGATGATAAAAAAAAAAGTGTAGCTGTCATGACAAGCTCATGCAACTTCTTTCACCAGCGTCAAAAAGTGATCCATGCACTACAGATTCAATTGTAGGAAATGAGTAATGTACGTTGCAAAGACCATTTGTTTACAGTCAGCTATTTTAACTTACAAGAAACAAACTAGACTCAACTAGTCAGCACAAATTTAACTATTTCAACATTTAAGGAACAAAAATATTTCCAAAACCTTACAATTTATGAAATCCACCCACAAATTATGTTAATTGTTTATTGCAACCATGAAAACCAAAAGAATGCATGAAAAAAGGTGACAAACCCGAGGTTAAGTTTGGATTATCTGCTCACAGAAAACAGGCCGCCTAGTGGTGATAACAAGCAGCAGTTACATGACTCCTCGGTGGATTATCGTTACCAGCTTTGAGAAATGTCTGATGAGAGGAGTAGCCCTCTGAACCACATCTTATCAGCACGCAGTGAATGACTGGTGATTGTACTGTACGTGGCGCCTTCAGAGCCGGGAGACAGGACTTGAACACCCGGCGCCTTCAGTCTGGGAAGCTTCACTTAGCTCACACGTTCGAAATTTTAAAGTCACGACTGTATAAAGTCACTGGACTGTGAGAGGATACTGCACCCATGCACGCACAAGGAGAACCTGCAAACGCCGAGAAGGGAACTTCTCACTGAACGTATCAACGATTTCAGGTTTGATTTTACTGTGAAAGTTGTTTACATCCTGCAGTTTCCTCTCCGATCCTCTAATAAAGCTCGCAATGCTCACGCTGCCCTTTCCTGCACTTTGACCACAGAAACCCAAACTCAAGGGCTCAAACAAACCTTCCCACAACACACACACACACACACACACACACACACACACACACACACACACACACACACACACACACACACACACACACACACACACACACACCAGGTGTGTCCCACCTCGGCCTCATTCCTCCTGGGAGGGGATTGGTGCCTGCTGCTCGCAGGCCCGCTATCCCTTACACAAATAAATTAGCAAATTTAAAAAATAAAGGGGAGCAGATAAGAAACAGATGGTCAGATTAGACCGTCAGTGTGGATGTCTACGGAGGACCTCCTCACTTGTTAATCATAGCTTTTATAGGTGCTAAGATAAAGCCCCGGTTCAGATCCTGAGGTGGGAGGATGGTAGTCGCCTTCAAGTGTCACACTCTGCTGCACTTCTTTCCAAATAGAATATATACAACCTGTACAAACTGTCATTTTAGACCCCAAAATCATCAAAGCTGTGCTTTCTTTTTGCCACCTTGCCACTCAGCGTAGCTGCAGTGTGTCCCCGAGGTTTTCTGTCTTCAGGCCTGGACCACACATGTGTCGCCGCCACAGCTGGAGCTGCTTTTGATCTGCTGCTGAAATGACCGGGCTGCTGTCGATATGGCGGCTGCAGTCGCACGGCGACCGTCCTGCTGTCTGCTGTGGGGAGGAAAACAAAATGTGGCAGTAAATAGTCTGAGTTTAGTACAAACCCGAACAGGGAAAAGTGTGTGATATTAAGACGTGGAGTGAGAGGAGATGGAGCAGGACAGTGTGGACACACGTCAGCTCCAGTCTGGGGGAGATAAGGGGCTGAAGGTGTAATCTGTGACCCGAGGTTTGTTTGAAGTGTAAAAAGTTTGAGGCGGCTCACCGGTTCCCCACCTCGCCTTGATTTGTGGCCAATACAGCAGACGTCAGGCGGCCACAAATCATGATGAGGGATCATTGGCCCACGGCTGCGAGGAGACCCGGGGTCACGGAGTAGTGCAATTTCAGAGATAAGTTTGGTCCTGTAAGTACACATGCTCTCTGCTGGAAGCACTTTGATTGAAATAAAGATTTACAAAAAAAAAAAGTTCATAAGTATTAATCTCCCCTAGTTAAATGTAATAACTAACTGTGAGGCACAGACTTTTTCACATCCGAACGCTAAATGCCGGCTCTGCCGTGTCAGACGACGTCGCACTCCTGTGCCGCAGAGCCAGTGCCACACCCTCAGATGTGCGAGGGCACGACTCCTGCTGAGGTGACTGGCATTAATAAAACATTTTGCTGTGTGTCACTCCGGCCAAATCTATGGCTGCCTGCATGTGTGTGTATGCCTGCACATACTTAGACAGCAAAATGACAAACTAGAAGAGCAAAACAGAATATAAGAAACATTCTTCTTGTGTGAAATGATGAATTCTGTAAATCCCAGAGAGCAAAGCGCTTTACAGTTTTATTAAACTCCTGTGCTAAGAAATCACAAGCGGATATCTTTTCCCAACATGTGCAGACTCTTGACCTCAACATTGAACTGCATGGAGCGACCTCCACCCATCATAAGAAATGGTGGTGCAGATAAGGACGCCCTATTGTTTCATTATTGTCGCTCTAAGCACTTTTCTCCTAATGAGCAACGCACCTGTTGAGTGTTTCATTAGAATTTCAATGCGCTTCCTGGATTAAATTGAAACAGCGGATGCAAAAGGGTCTTTCTGTTTTGTGATTTCATGAACTGTTTTTGATCCAGAAAAAATGCTTATATCAAATAAAGTCATTTCTCTGCATAAATAAAGAACAGAGTGCTCTTCTCTCTATATACTGGAGGTCTCATTCTGACAAGGATTTTTAATTTTTTTTTACTGTATTAGTTTTGTTGCTTTCTTTTTTAAAAATGTGTGTGAAGGATAGCGCCTGTAAAATGTGTCCTGATGTTGTTTTTCTCATTGACGGTGCAATGAGCTCATATATACATCAAATCATTGAAACAAGCTCTCTCAGATTTGAGACTCTGAGCTGTTCGGTTGTTTTCTTTAGTTAAACACCGAAGACTTCACTGTTTCCATCCATCCTTTTGAAAAACAAATGAACATTTTATCCTTCAGTATAATTTTTACTCTGGCATTTTGTCCATGAAATTATAACCAGAATCAGTGTCCGTGTTCAACTGTCTGTGGATTCAAACTTTTGTAATTTAACTTCAGAAACATGTCTTGCTGAGTAAAGCAAAGGTACGTTTCACCTGCTGACTGTGCTGAAGGGATTTATATGAATGCTTCAGTTCAAAGTCTTTGGTTGCTGGACAATATCACGCAACATGCGAAGCTGAATTAATCTTAATTAGATGTCCACTGAATCGTGGCCACGTAAATATCTGCAAAAGCATTTCAGGAATTTCCTTGTAAGACTGGAAACAAAGACGAAACCATCTCAGATCTCTGAAGTTTAGCTGGAAAAGGAAAGTTTTGAGGTTCATGAAACGATTGACTTTCAGCGAAACAAAATCTTATTAACAAAAATGAAAGTGAAAGTGTGTGCAAGTGTCCTATTTATTGTTGTCTCTATGCAATTTTATTTTAAATAAATTTTTAATTGGGCCTCATGTTGTAGTGTTTAGTGGTCTTGCATCACAGGATGAGTATCCCTGGTTCAAGTCCCGATGGGGGTTTTTGTGTGTGGAGATTTGACATTCTCCTGTGTGGTATTTCTACTCAGACGTCCAAAAAACATACATTTCAGGTTAATTGATGACTTTAAATTGTTGGTATAGGTGTGAATATGAAAATGTTTGAATGTGTGTTGACCATAATTAGGTGTGAATACTGGTATAGAAGATAGAATGATTCTATTTTTTCCGTGGATTCGGTAAAGTTTCTGAAAATGTGCTTAGAAAATTGAATTTCGCGGTCCACATTTCCTTCTTGGAGCTTTCAGACTGTCAGTGAGCTGTGCGGGAAAAATGTGTATCAATTGAAAGTTTTCTTTGGATGGGTGGCGGGGGGGCGGGGGGGGGGGGGGGGGGGGGGGGGCTGAGGAGTTTATCTGCTGCAGAAGTCCTGCCGTCAGTGCCTGGGAGACAGTTGGCTCTGACATCCATATCAAAACCCAAACATGGTGCAGCCGGAGCCAAACTGCAGCCCTGTTCGCAGGCCGATTGTTGTTGTTGCCACGAGGAACAAAATCTTCACTGTTTATTTGCTCCTTATCTGCCTTCCCCGAAGTGCGTCTGCCAAGAAGTGAACGCACACGGTGGTGTTTTCATCCCCTGCACCAACCACAGCCATGACGAACACTCACTTAATAGTAATCCTCCTGCTAAAGCTCACCTTCAATCAACTGATAATAATAATAAACCCTGATGGTTTCCTTATGCTGGCTTACATGCAGTGAATATCCAGTTATTACCCAGACATTAAGGGTTCATGTAAGTTCAGTCAAAGTAAAAGTTGAAATGTACATAATTTTTTTCATTTGCATTCACAGAGGAGGATGTTATTGACACTTAACAAACACAGCAGATTTAACCAGGTCATGGTGTGAAAACACACACACACACACACACATACACACACACAGACACACAAACACACACACACACACACACACACACACACACGCTAACACACTCGGCAGCTGTCCAGAGGTCTGCAGCACTGCTCTTCCATCCTTGTTGACTCTGCACCTCCAGTAGCTTGGTCAGGAACAAGCGGGTCACAAGGTGTTTCCCCCTCTTCCTTCATGGGACGGTGGACCACCCTCGCATCCATCCTCTGAGTCCCCACCACACCGTGTAAATATATCTGTGTGGATGTTTATGTGTGTGTGTCTGTGTGTGTGTGTGTGTGTGTGTGTGTGTGTGTGTGTGTGTGTGTGTGTGTGTGTGTGTGTGTGTGTGTGTGTGTGTGTGTCAGTGTACAAAACAGCATGTACCACAGGATATGCTATATTAGGAGTTTTTTTCTGAGATACATGCCCTTTGTTTAATATCAGCTTAGGTTGAACTATTTTATTTGATAGATCGCATGATTGAAAAATTATATATTTCTTTGTCTCAACATATACGTCCCCACACAGCTGACAATAATTATGAAAGTAGGTCAAAGCAGTAGATTTTATATTCAGACAAGATTTTAATATCTTGGCAGAGTTATCCTAAATGTTTAAGAGGCTTCAGATTTATGTTTCACCCGCAAATCAGGAAGGAAACCTTGCAGACAACGGAGAAAAACAATAGCCCCGGAGAAAATAAAAGAAGTGGGAGATGAGCCTAATGAAAGAGGGGATGTAGGAGAAAAACTAAAGGGACAAAGGACAAGCTTGATGAGAGGGTCGTGGTTGGCAGGCAGGCCGGTTTTCTCTCCGCAGCAGAGTTAATGACAGGGATTAGGAGCCGGGGGGACTGCTGGGATCTGCAGGCTCTGCTAGACTCCAGCCCTGCCCTCCCATCATCCCAGGAGATCTGCGGGAATCTGACTCCATTTGGCCTAAAATCTCCTGACAAAACAAGGACCCTGCGGCTCAATTAGGAGGAAATTAGTCTCTTTTACCCCCTCTGTTAGAACAGCTCCTCTGTTTCTTCCCCGCATGCTCCTTCTGAAACGAGTGTCATTAATATGATATTCAGAATCAATTACCTGGGCTGCGTGTGATATTGCCTGCCTGTTACTTTAAAGTTGATTAGTAATCTTTGGTCTCGGAGAGTCTGATCTGTTGTAAAATGACAGGTCTTACTTTTGTAATCAACAAGCAGTTTGAGCTTTTTCATGTTAAAACATGATCATTGCCTGTTTTCTTTTAAAACTAGACAAACAGAAACCTGAAGCTCGTCCGTGTTATGAGACGAAAACCTCAACGGTGACCCGTATAAAAACGTTCCCCCCACCAAAGTCTGAGCAAAACTTTTGTGTGTAATGCGATAATTGCCTTTAGGACTTATAGTGAAAGAGCCATTGCAGACCCGACTGGCACTGAGAGAGAGCAGAGTGTTATCCTGACACAAATGCTTTTTCTTAACATTTTCCCTTTAAATAACACGTTTATAATGATTTATTGGCCCCAAAATTCAATGTCTGCAGCAGGGCACATAAAGCTGGCTCCTGGATGTAAAACAGTAAAGGCTGAAAGTGGAATTCAAACCTGGAGCTTCTCCAAGAGAAACCTAAAGGACTCTTATATAAAAACACTCAAATAAGCAGCATGTTGTTTCCTCCTCGACGAACATACCGAGAATACTGTAAATCATTTATGACAAATATTCAATTTGGGACTTTTAATAGTTTAGAAAAGATTTGCAGACATTTGCAAACTAAATCTGGGAGATTGAGGTTGAACAAATGCAGGATTATAATCTACTCTGGTAAACGCAGAGGTGGAAGTAACAAACTCTAAATATTTACATCACTGCTCGCTAATTTAGCTGTTTGTTCTTTTGTATGAGGATTTTCTCAAGTATGCAATTTTATGCACACATAAGTTCAATTTACAGCATGAAACCTATTTCATTCTGATAAAATCACAACTCGCGACGGAGAAAATTCAAACTTTCTGGTCTATTTTTTTGTAGTCAACAAGTTTTATTAGTTTTACAAACAAGATTCCTGTTTTACGTCAACATTTGTTTGCATTTGTTTATTTAGTGCTTGTGTATTTATGTTTATGTTCTTGTTTCCTTTAAAAATATGCTTTAATCACATATTTTACAAAAACGTAAATCAAAAGGCTATTAATGCAATAGAGTACGGTATTGATTTACACTATATACTTTCACAAACACAAATACAGTGTCAAAAATATATAAATAAAGCCAATGTAACTAAAAGTGGTTAAATAAGTAATACTTTGGGTAATATTTGAGACGAGTACGATGCAATTCCACTTCACTGTTTTTTAACAGCTGTACTTTTGCTTGTAATTTAATCAGTGATCATTTAGTTTTTTTTATATCACATTTCACCCAATAAAATAAAACTTTAACTGCTTTATTAACAATTGGCCAAACCAGCATACATACCTTCACAGATATACTGCATGTATGAGTGAACATGTATACAAATAACACATAAAAACACATAGGCACATGGAAATATCCAGAGTAATATTAAGTAAAACCAAACAAAATGTAAAACATTTGAATGTACAAGTAGACATTTTCTGATTTTAATCAAACTCCACTGAGTGGTTTCATTGGCCGTCGTAGGAGGAAAACTATAAAACGTATGCGCTGCTGTTACTGCTTTATGGCAGCCGTTAACCTTCCCTTCAAAATGAAGGAGCAGGGTTCGGCATTCTTGCCACCGGTGAAACTGCGAAGCATCTAAGAAGTGGCGACAGTGTGTCGGGGGCTGCTGCTTCCCCCCCATCTGTCAGCTGTTTGACAGACAGCAACAAACTGTAAATCAGTCACCTCTAAGATCAGCCCCCCCCCCCGACTCAGAGCAAACAAACTGCAGGGTGTGTGTGTGTGTGTGTGTGTGTGAGTGTGTGTGTGTCACAGGTGAGCCAACTAGGGCAAAAATGTAGGAAGAATATCGAACTTATTATGTTTCAATTCTTTTTGAGATCCAAGTTAACAAATTTGGCTTCAACCAAAACATTAATGAAACAAATATTTACATTTTTATTTATTTATTTTTTCACCTTCTTTCAACAAAGCCAAACCTCTAAATATTTGAATATGACTCAATAAAGGAACGTCAATCACAAACTCTAAGAAAATAAGCCTTGTGTTTCTAGCAACAAGTGAGTGTTGAGGCTGTTTGGTTTCACAGTTTGTGCCGCGGCGAGAAACCGCCGACGGCTTTAAGAAGTCAAACAATAAAGTCGACTTTTACACTCTGTTGACAACTTTGATGTGCAATCACAAGGCGAGAGGAGGAGCGAGGGGGCAGAGTGGGAGTGAAAACATCCTCCGACTCACCCTAATTGTTTCAGCATCTGTTCTGCCGCTGCTATCACCCAGACGGGCCGAAAACAACTGAAAACACACATTCAAAAAGTTTCCACTCAGTCCATTTCCTTTAATCAAGCTGCCCTCGCGGTGACTGATTGCCAGACCAGACCTTGGCCTTGCCTCGCCTGTCGCTCCATCTCTGCTGACTGTACCACTCATTTCAAAGTCTACAGTACAAGGGTTTCCCCTTAATAACACGATTCTTTTTTCCCCGACAGTACCGCCTACACCAACACATTGCGACTAATGATTATCATCATGCGATGTGACTGCGGGAGGAAGCGGAGCATGTGTGCTGGGTCGGATTGGGTCCAGCAGGAACAGGTTGTGTTTGAATAAGGGTCCCAGGCCGGGGTCTGCAAATGAAACGAGACCAACTGGTTGTGGAACGTGGCGTTCCCATTATACGCGTACTTCAGGTTTCTAAAAGAGGAAGCGGGACACTGTTTAAACACAAAAGGCCCAGATGTGAGGCCCCCCCCCCCCCCTTGGAACACATCTCACTGTCTGCCCCGTGTTGAATGCTGACAAATTGGCCTTTAACGGTCCCATAACAGGCTTAAAGTCAATGTCAAAGCCATGTGTCACTCTTCTTGAACCCGGCGGGGGACGGCCAACTGCCTCCAAAAAGAAGCAGGGACACTAAGAAAATATTTGGACAAAGCCCTGCACTATTTCAGCTCCCAAAATGGGTCCAGCCACATATTCTGCACTCAGCACATGTTGTTGCACTTCATCTCTCCAGAAGATTGAGGGCTTTGAGACACAGCTGAGGGATTTTTGAAAGATTTCTTGCAGTATTATTGAAAAAGTCCAAGCTTTTGAACTTGAGGAACAGGTAAGACTGGTACAAAAACATTCTACATCCTTTGATGGGAATGTCCAATCAGCTGCTTTCTTCAGGGGTCGCAACAGGAAGTCATTACAACTTGACATAAGTAAGTCCTAACTAGTAATAATTTGGCTCTACCCTCGTAATAAATGTTTAATGCAAAGGGCAACAATCATGTTCCTGGATGTCGGGGAAGCCATGATGCAAACATATGTGTTGGCTGGCAGATCGATCCCTCATGAAGCTAAAACTTCACACTCAATTAGTCATGATGAGACAGCTGCAGACCACACCTTCCCACCTCCACACCCACGCTTCTTTAATAAGGGCTCACCGCCAACGAAGGAAATCACCTCTTCAGTTTCAAACAAATCCAATATATTCGACATACACGGGCAGATTTGAAGATAAAAGCTTTGCATAATGAATCGAAGCGTGTCTCAAGCTGGATATCAAACAGGATTTGGTCTCATGGCTCCTGAGAAACCTGCGCATCTACGTCATCGTATGCATGGCATCCATATGTTCAGAATGCTGCAGAACAATCTGGAAGAGCCATTTCGAAATCCAAGGTCCTCAGTCCTACTTTAACAACCGCCACTTTTACCAAATAGTTTGTCGATGCTGTAAGCGTCAGTGTTTTTCTTGTTGATTAGTGGCGTTGGGTTGCCCATTTGTGTGTGTGTGGCTGTAAGAAAGATGGATGTACTACATTGAAGTATTGCTGAAAAATCCAGGCATCAGATTACTACAGTTTTCTGATAACATATATGATATTATAATGTTTGAATGAATAACCTGATAACTTCAGAAACTACAACAAACAGTGTGCATGTAAACAGGGTTATTTTTTTAAAACAGGATTACCGCTGAAGTTAACATGGAGGACATAAGCGTTGAAGGTATTGGAGGCATTAAAAAGCACAATAAGTTGTTGGCCAGTATCTCCCAGCCAGTTTCCTGTTGTCTGTCATTTTGACTGATGGACTCACCATGAACCACCTCGGGTCACCCTGGCAGCAAGACAGCGGACATCAAGACTCCGAACTCAGGAAGGCTGGAGTGTGTGCAGGAGAACATGAGGACTTCTAGAGGTAATCTATTGCTTATAGGAAGGCTGATGTTAGATAATGCTTCAACAATTAGGAAGGAGGAGAAGCGATCAGGAGAGACGTAAAACATTGGAGCAGTCAAACAAAGGCAAAATCATAATGGCTGACTTGTGGACGACAATATATGTACGTATATTATATATTAGATGTAATACGTGAAAGTAGGGCAGCATGAAAGGGGCCTCTCTGTCTCAACCATCTAATATTGCTCACAGCTCGACTTTCTTTACCTTTTAATACAAGAATAATAAACTAATCAACCGTGTAGATTCTCACCATTAACTGATTCGCAGTGAAGACTTCTCCATCCTATTTCTAACTAACTATTCGTCATAAGAACAAAGCCCGTGCCAAAGGCGCGCCTGACTTACAAAGCAGCCGCTTACAGCTCTGTAGTTACACTTTTACCTTTTGATGTCTGAAGATCGACACCGGGGCCGTGAATTGCAAGTGTTTACACGGTACTGCAGCAGAGGGAATCGCTTGAGAGCCGATTCTAAACAGGAAAAACAGTCTGCGCTACCCATCACACTCGACGGACGCTCCGCGCGTTCGATGGATGCTGAGGCTTGGCCTGGGTGTAGGGTTCGCCGGCTCAGCCCTTCCTGCCTTTGTTGGTCTTTGTTTAGGATGGTACGCCTTCATCAAACAGGGATGCCACCGTGTGTGACCCTTGCTCTACAGGCCTGTTGTGTATTTATTTGTAAATTTAGCCGAGCTTTAAGGAGATACCTGCTTTGACAGGTATCATAGAAACCAAATGTTTTTTTTTCTTCAGAGAAGGTGAGATGGGTACAACCCCAAGGCCCTGGAGGATCCAGGGTTGAGGGAGCAGGTTGAAACCTGCTCGTTTACCTTTCAAACTACGTGAATGAATCGTAGCGTGACGACCACAGAATCCACAACACAGGTTGGGAACATACATGCACACATATCTGAACGAGTGAATTGTGTCATTACAACAGTCATGCCGCAAGCTTTTGATCGTAGTTATATGCTGAAACGTCTCTAATTAAAGCAGAGGAGGTCCTCCCCATCACATCTGTGTGACTGTGACTTCATGGGTCCATGCAGAGGGCAGCAGGCTGCTTGACAGAAAGATCAAGTTCAGAGAGTTTGTGAAGAGGGAAGAGGAAAGAGCCTCTCTTTATGGATAATCTCTGCGACTAAAACACAGAGTGACATGCTTTCACGTGCCCAAAAGACAAACAGAGCGCCGCATTCCAGCTCTGCAGACACACAGGGGTCTTTTCATACGAATGGCGACTCATCCTGCCGCGCTCATCCTGACATGCTGAGGGGGATTGTGGGGATGGAGGAGAGGAAGCCTCACCTGTCGAAGGTTGAAAAGCCCTTAGGCCACGACACAACATGCAGAACAGACTCTGACAGGACAGATGTTTTCTATAAACACACACAAAGACGAGGGTCTTTGGAGGAAAAAACTCTCCTTGCCTATCTTGCTCAGGTGATAGTTTTGTGACATGAGCCTGTGAACTGTAAGAGAAACTGATTCTAAACACTCTCACTAATCTACACTCATTTAGAATTAGATCTCTCTCCGAGTTACGATTGGTGTATCATTGCATGAGCTCTATCAGGTTTAAACAAATATGCAAACAAAAGTGCTTGATCATATATCAGTGACCACTTTCTTATCACTGTCATATCAGTAACATCAGCAAATAGAAGCAAACGGGGTTAAACAGCTTTGTTATCTTTGTTCAAAGACTGAAAAGTCTCCCAGCGAGTCCCATTAATCACAATGGCATTACAAAGCAGGCATGAGACAATTTTTGAAGATATTCAATGAGAATGTTATTAAATTTAAACAAGATTAAACTATAAGTCGTGAAATATAATGTCATTGTGGTCAGTTTTACATTTTGCAACATATTTATTGTAAATAAATAGCATTTACTTGTGTGTGGCTTTTTTTTTTTACAATAACCAAGTGTTGAAATTATCTGTCCCATGAAGGATGAAATATTTAGGATTTTGAATTAATATAGCATTGAATTGTCTAAAGACTCACTGAAGAGAGCAACAAAAAAATAAAAAAGGTGAAATAATGTTGTCATTGTACGCCCACACCCCTAAACTAATTGCCCAGAGTCCTCTTTTGATTAAAATAAATTTTTTGCTCTTGATGATGTGGCTTTTGCAAATAAATCAGCCTCCATCTTCACTGGAAGAGATAATGTAGTTTAATCAATAAAAGGTTTCTTCTATTTAGCTTAAATCATACATTATGACTATTAAATAATAATAATAATAATAATAATAATAATATTTGATTCATTTAAAAGTTAATCTCAAACTACTTAAGTTATCAATCAAAGACAAAACAACTCTGAAGTTCTTCGCTTTTGACCAAAATATTCGATGTTTGCGCCTCTTTTCTATATCAATCAAATCAGAGTGTATTTATAAGAAAGTGAAGTCACTTCATATATGAAAATGTTACGCCCTCGCTTTAAAAATCATTTGAACAACTGTGAGAAGTCAACAAATCATGTTTTCCCAAAATAATTTTTTGGCCGATGTTTTCAAAGCAATCAAGCTCTCCACTCCGGTATTGTTCGGAGAGGTCATTTGGCTGCTGCTCTGTAAATCATAATATTCTGCTTAGCAATGAGGAGCCGGCCTGCTGACTTTCTTTTTTTTTTTTTGCAGAAAATGAGAGAGAATCCAATTGTTTTCCGCCTCCCTCCCCCTGTCCCTCCGCGGCTATCAGCGGGTCTCTGGAGAAGTGCTGGTTTCCGTGAACGTGATGGGGAGATGTTTCCTGTGGCAGGTCTGTCTGCTGCTGATTAGAGCCCATCCATCAGCCGGACCTCCTTGGAGCAGATTGGAGGGCACTGGCCAGATCTGTCTTCCAGTCCAGATCGGCCCCTCCACAGTGAGAACAAGGTGACAACAGATCCTCGTTGAGACCCTCCACCCTGAATAGCACCGTCCCATAAATCCCTCTATCGGCGCTTTTTTTGAGGCAAGATGAGTCACAAACTCAAATCTAGACACAATAAACAATATGGGAACCAAAGCCAGAAGAGGTCTTGCTAAGTATGATTTGACATATTGCCAAGTGAGTCTTATCTCTTCTCATAATCTGTATATTCATCATTCTCAGCTCCTCGGCTCAGACACAATAACACAATATGCAGTGAAATATTCACACATGCGTTTGCGTGTGCTGAATGTTTTACAGTCTGAAGTGGCTGCCTGGAGCTTGAAAGAGGTCAGAGAGGCTTTTGTTCCTCCTTTGCAGACATGATCCCTCATCAGCTCTGGCCTAGAGGCGCTGATTGCTCTGAGAAGCAGTGCAGTGATTTGTCTCCCTCTCTGGACGTCTATTCCACTCCTGGGTATAAAGCACCCACAATAGCAGGATGACAGCCGTCTAAAAACAGGCCGCCATATGCGTGCCTCCTGCAGCGTTGGAGGCATTCTCTCCATCACTTTCTTCGGCCCTCGGTGTGAAGCATAAACAGGAGGTAGTGAAGTCTCCTCCCTGGCTGGGCAGAGGAAGCCACACATGGTCCGGAGACTGAACCCTCCTGCGGTCAGCTGGTCAACTGGAAGCAGCGCCGTGAACTGTTGAGTCTGAGAAAGTGCGTTACGCCTCAGTTCTATTGTGTTATACGGATAGATGTCCAAAACAGTGTGACCTTGCTTGAGAAAGAAATCTTCTCCCGTGTTGGCACGCCTCAGGTGCCCCAAACAGGAAAGATTTCATTTTACCAGAGCACGCTGATGTCTCAGCTGGTCGGGCCGTCAGCCCGGCTGGTCCCGGGACAGGAGGAGCCACTCTTCCTAATAAAATTAATCCCAGAAGGGCTAAATTGTGTTTGCACACAAAAGAAAACCCCTGTGCTTTCCTTTTATGTTTATTCTAGCCACACCGCATGAATCATAAAATGATATTAATCATCAATACAAACAAAGGTTACTTACGGTAAAGCCTCCTTTAACACGGGTTCCTTTTGTTGCACAAGGACATAATTGCCGCGCAAAAAAAAGGAATCCAGCTAAATTTATGCCACACTTTGACTTTAAGATGCTGTAGCTTTTACGGGCCCCTCGCAGGCGTGCGTTTGTACAAACGTAGCATTCCTGACGGAGCACCACTGACCGTACTCCCCTCAACCTGTCAGCCTACTGAACCTGAGGCTGCCTCAGACAATGCCCGGGTCAACAGGTCTCCGCTTAAATCACTGCAGGCAGCAGGCTGCATTACTCAGGTAAGACCTCTGACATTTCAAGAGCTGTCAGAGCGGGGGCAATCAAAAAGGTCGAAACAACAGCAACACATCAGTCAAGAGCAGTTTAGCGGAAAATGTTCAATTGATCGGACAAAAATGTGATTGAAAGTAACTAAAGTCTTTTATTGTTCCAAATACACAAAAATGAAGTGTGACGTTTGTGCTTACCTATACTACTTGATTTAACTATAAATAGCATCTTTCAAGTTATGGACACTTATCTAGACTGTTGGACAACAAAGTTTTTCTACTTAAATGAAAGCAAACAATTCTCAGTTATTCAGGCCGCGTTACTGAGGATCACATCAGGAAGCGGCTTGACATTTTTAATACATTTAGCCTCCAATACAAAACACTTCTTCAGTTCTGATGAGAGTCTAGTTCACTGTTATCACTTGATTACACTTAATTAAATTACTTAAACCGTTTTCTAGTCATTGTTTAAGTTAAAAACCATTTATCTATTTCATTTGACGGAAACAGTGGCAAGACTGTTTCCAGAAAACATATTATATTACAAACAAAACTACAAACCTAAACTGAGTTAATGAGTTGAAAAAACACAAAATTCCATTCAGCAATTTTGTTGAACGTATTTGGACACAGGTAGTTATACTTTTGTAAATCTATAGAAAAGTATGATAAAGACTGAAATATGTTTGTATGTCATATGATCAAATCAGCAGTTGTGTTGTTTATTGGTTGTTCAGGTGTGTGTATTTCACAATATTTCTTAAAACAAAGACACATGAAGCAAACTCATGTGGTAATTGCAATAATCAATCAATCAATAGTTAATTTGGCTGAACTGATAGTCACAGTACTTAAAGGTTCATACTAATACAATTTGATTATCAGGAAATGTTATTATTGCAGAATATGTCATATTCAACACATTGCGTTGGGTTCAGGTAAGTCTGCCAGATGTTGGCATAAGAATTTAAAAGGTCTTTTATCGTGTGCCAAGTGGTTTTTTTCCCCCTACATGGTAGCTGATCTGCAAGGCTGTACTTTAGATGTAAAGATAGAAGTTAATAACAATTTAAACTGTGATAATCCATCAACTGGATTCTTAAAGCTTCCTTGAGTTAAATGAAGCGTTGATGTCACTGGAAAAGCCAGAAGATTACCCAGGTCCCTGCATGTCTCTCTCTCTCTGTGTTATGAACATCTGCTCTAATTTGAAGGAAATCTTCAAAAAGTTGGATACAGAGCTGCATTACTATTAAAGTCAGAGGATTACTGAAGTCCTCTGGGGATCGAAGCTGTCTGTTGCATATTTAACGGAAAGCCATCTAACAGTTGCTGAGGTATTTCGGGCCCGACCAAAGTGGTTAACGGGCCGATCTGCCCTGCCGTCCCAGGAGCCTCGCTGCTATCGTGTCTGAAATTTCTGTGGAATGTCCTCTGTGCAGGATTACGTGTTATCAGACTCAAAGCCCAAGTTAATTTCCTTCTGTGAGTGCATGACAGGGCCGAAGCTCGCCAGATTTGCATCACCAGCAGCCTCTTGATTAGACCTCGCCTTCTGGTAGAGCACAAACAGAATATGGGTCAAAAGTGTGGCCCGGCACAGAGGAGGAAGTCGGCCTTTTTGGACCTGGAGTTATTAAGCGGCAGAATACTGACATCTTGCTGCTCTGGCAGAGGAAAAAGGGGACGGGGGGGACTCAGGTCTTCACAGCTGCATGGCTGAAGAGGGAAATGAGAGGTTCCCTCGGAAAGATTTATGGGCCTCATAATAAATTTCCCAGGAAGGATTACACCATTACATTGTAAGTGTGGCTGCAGTAAAGGAGGAGCAGCACCAGCCAGGGACAGTTCTGTTAATAGCCTGGCCACCGTTGCTGTTATTGTTCACAGTGTGGACTTCACTTAAGTTCAGATGCAAGTCTCGCATGCAGACACCGAGATTTCCTCTTTGCCATCCAGCTGCTGCTTCTCATGGCCGAGAGCCTCTGAAGTTACAGCCAGCTGCCCCTGCAGATCAACCCACTAAATTCACACTATAACATTTTGAACAGCGTTTTTCAATGACTTTTTTTTTTTTAATGAAATGTATAAGTTCCTTCTTCCTTTGCAGGCTGTCTGGAAGATGTGCCAACAAATACAGCACACAGAACCTCGGTCATATCCTCAGGTTGCACACTCACATTTCTTCTCCCTGGATTTACACTTTTCATGCATAACTCTGCTGAGATTTTCCACATGTCTCTCATTCCATTTCAGCATCTACCTGACCTGGACAGTCTGTGGACAGGCGCATCAAATTCCACCACTAACAGGCACTACGGGGCGAGACGACGGGAGGCTCATCGACTTTTAATAGAGGAACATCTTATCGTCTTATCAGACAGAATACCACTGACATGTAACTGACCACAAGATTAATTTATTCAGTCAACAAATACTAACTTATAGAATCACAAAACTCTAATTACTCATCCGACTGTCACGGTTCAACGACACCGTACGTGCACAGAATGGCCACTGTCTCAGCCCTCTTCTTTTCTTTTGTTGCTCAGGCGTGGGTTGTCAGATCGCATGTACTCGGCCGTGGCACATTGTGTGAGAGGACGGCAGGCTGCTAAAAAGCTGCAGAAGCCAGTGGTGTGACCTGACGCTGGCCCCTGCCCTGCGCCCAATGGGAGCGAAGCTCAGTGGCAGGGCGCCAAGGATGACATGACAGCTCCTGCTGGGAGGCGAACAGACAAGGCGCAGCTCACTTCTAATCCCCACCAGTCCCGGTCTTTCCCGAGCCGGTACCCTGTCTGCTGTGCTGCACGTCCCATAAGCCCACTGCCTGCCTGAAAGCAAAGCGACCCCTTCCCTGTGTGGTGGACAATGTCTAACTAGTGAAAAATGTCCGTGCAGGCATAGAGATATTTGCTCATACTTTGCGAGTGCGTTGGTAATTTGGTCATGTGTGCAAGACCCGACATGCTCCAGATAGCATGGCGTGTACACCGAACCTAAGATGTTGCCTTTGGGGCACAATGCCCAAAGCAAATACTGCTGATCTCCGAAGAGTTGAAGAAACAAGAAAAAGGCATTCAGGGGCTCCCTGTAAGCAATTATAGTGCCTCACACACAGACACACACACACACACACAGTCAGTCAGTGCTGAACGGCTTGACTCCGCAGGCTCTACTTCTTCAAACACACCCTTTTCCTGTTTTCATAGGGAGAAAACAGGAGCCGCACCAGAGAGGAAGAGAGGAGAGGCTCAGCAGGGTGAAGGTGAGACAGAGGTATCGATACTCTGCAGTCAGGCAGAGGCCAGAAACCTGCACTCGTCACTGCATCTGTCCTAAGTGCAGTCGACAGAAACGTTATATAACGCATCCAATGTCAAAAGGTTTTAGAGCGTGATCAATTGTTTGAGTCATTTCTAAAAGAACAAAGTCAAACACACTCTGGATCCAACTTCTATAGGTGCACTGTTTACTTTGTTTTTGTTTTTATTCACTTTAGGCATTACAAATGCTTGCCTATCATTTCAGGAACATTATAGTTGGACCTTTGTCTTGTAATTTGTTGATAGGTGAAACCATGATGCCTCCATGATGTTAGGTGGTGACATGTATTCTTTCAGTGTGGAGTTATTGGCCCAGTTGGTCTACAATGCAACAGAAAAACAACAATAACCAATAGTGAGCCAGAAAGTTACCATCGTTGTCTCTGTATCAGTAAAAAAAAAAAAAAACTCCACCAGGTTGAGCTCCTTGAGTACCTTTGTACCTGCCGTTTCGCCTCATTACAGTACGCATAGTCTGCATACATGCAAGACGAGGTTAATCTAAATCAATTTGCCTTTGAAAACTTGAAAAACCAGTCAAGGTGACATGTTTACACATACTTTTAAAATCCCGTTTTAGTCTGACAGTCCGTGACGTTAAGTTGGATAACACCCATATAGACGATAGATCATGTTGAAGATGCAAAAATACCTCAAGGAAAAGTGGAAACAAGAGAATGGACGTGTGACTGATGAGTATGTGAGTGTGCATTGACAGGATGATAGAGGCCGTGAGGAAATCACCAAACATACCATGTCTGAGTAATGTTCCCAATACACTCAATACACGGTTTGGATGTTGCACATCATGGTTTTCCCACATTAAAGGAAAAAAAAAAAGAAAAGAAAAGAAAGAGAAACCACCTCTGGCTTTTATCCACCGGCTTGTATCCACAGGCTGAAGGTGCGCAGAGAGCACGTCAGCGAGGTGGAGGATTTTACAAAGGAGAAGGGGAAATACCGGGAGTTAATTGCGTCAACATGAAAAGCTCTGTATGCTGAAGTGTTCGTATAACGGGGGATACAGTGAGTGGGTTTACTGTCCCGCAGTGTGGGAAGAGAAAGGAGGAAGACTTCAAAAGACCTTAACGCTGCACTGCGTCTTCATGTTGCCGGTCTCTCAGGAAAAGTAGTTTTGAAGATTATTAGCTGCTCTCATGAAAAACAGTAGATTAGTCACGGTGTGAAACAGAGGATCCTCGCAGTCTCTTCCTGGACCTTGAGAATGTTCACTCCGGTTTTCTCAGTTGTGTGTGAATAACAGCACTTACTTTTTAGTGAGGGGGAAATCCTGCCCACAGGAGGCTGCTCGAATGTAAAACTGTAAATTGGATACTGAGCATGGCAGCAATCAGCAGAGTACAGTACTGCATTCAGCAGTTTGAACAGTGTTCGGGCTGGCGAGGCTCCTCCTGTCATCACAGGACTTTTAATGTGACTTCCTGAGGGGCCCCTGGATCCTTCACAACCAGTCATAATTACACTCACAGCATGAAAAGAGTGCAGGAGGACAGACAGCAGCAGCTCATATCAACTAATGAGTGTGGAGATTTTCCTTACAGCTCGCCGAGAAAGTCCTCATTAAATTACTGAGCTTAAAGAATGAATAAGTTTCATCATCTCTCAGTTTGAACGGTGCTGAACGACTGAATTCGAAGGCAGGGCTAAAACTGAAAAGTCTGTGGGGATATTGATTTTTCTCCCCCAATATCTGCACTGGGCAACATCCTCTCACTCCTGCTCTGAGGTGAGGATGGCCTCCTGGTCTGACCGCAGCAACCTCTCCCATGACATCAGAAGGATATCTGAAGCACGCAGACCAGGAGAGGGGAGAGCTGGAGCCCCAGCTGGGCCACTTCCACCTGGCCAGCTGCGTCCAGGCCTCCTTACAAAGAACCAACACACGTGTGCAGCACAGATCCGTGAAACCAACACTGGATTATTCATACTTGAATGAGCTACTGTATTTTACACATTCTAGCCCATATATGACTGCAGAACAAGAGCTGACTGATGTGATTTGGCTAAACAGGTCAGAGGTCATGTTGATGTAATTCTAAGTGGGATTTACAATAGTTAAAGTATACTTAACTGTGGCCGAGATAGAAAATCCCCTCAGGTATCAGATAGAACACAGCTAGATATAATAGCTTTTTTTTCCTTTATTCTGTAGGGAATCTTTAGTAAGTGAACATGGATCTTGTGTTCCTCTGACAGAGTGAATAGTGGAAGAAGCTTTGTATGGAAGGAGAAAACTATCTGATCATATTAGTTTCAAGACAGATTGTTCCCACCAGACTAGGTTTAACATCCAGAATGTCCCAAAAAACAAACTAACAATTAAAAGTCTTGTTGATATATATTCCAAAGATACCATTTATACATCAGATGGCAAAATCATGAACAATCCAAACACCTCAAAACAAAGCATCTGAAAGAGCTGAATGAATCAGAGAGGAGATCCAATATGTAAGGGATCCTCATGAAAACAGGGGCTGAAGATAGCTAATGTAGGATTTTTTGTTCAACATGACTTTGTTGACTTCCTGAAACTAACAAATCAATACTTTAAAGCAGGGGTGTCCAAACTCGGTCCTGGAGGGCCGGCGTCCTGCATGTTTTAGCTCTCTCCCAGTTGTAATACATCTGATTGCAATGAAGGGCTCGTTATGGGGCTTTTTCACAACCTTGGTGATGACGTCATCATTAGATTCAGGTAAGCTGAAGCAGGGAGAGAACTAAAACATGCGGGACAGGGGCCCTCCAGGACCGAGTTTGGACACCCCTGCTTTAAAGCATATCAAAATAAAGTAAAACCTGAGTGGCTCTATTTGAATGACGAGGTCTACGTTTCCACTCTTCTGCTGAAATATTTTCAAAACAGCCAGATTAAATCGACCTTTCCTTAACAGCGACCAAAACTCCTTTGTTAACAGACAATCTATATAGGTGGAAACAGTAGAGTTGCAAAATCTTGTGATCGATTCACAAGTAAAACTCACCAAAATAAACTGACATTCCACATATATTTTGCCTCAAGACTTATCTTTATATAGAGAGTTCATTTGATGTTTGTAATATGTATTTATTAAATTCATTCGATACTAAGTTATATGAAGTGTGTTAGTCTAAAAAAAAAAAAAAAAAAATGTAAATTTTAAACTCAAGTTATTTTCTTTTAATCAGAATTATTTTTACAAGATGTGCAAAATTAAAAAAATGCTTTAAAAATCCTTGTTGGGATATGTAAAGCATATCAGGAAAAATGCCTCTCAGCCACAACCATTGGCTATAAAACATATTTATGATATGATACTTTTAGGGTAAAATATTCCTCCAGCTGATGATATGAGGTAAGATGCAAGGCTTTCTGTGTAAAATCAAGCTTGTTCACTGATATTCTGAACAATCCACTTTAATACACCTGGCTGTTTTCCCTCTATTCTCAAAAGATCTTTGAGTTGGACATCTTTCTACCAGCACAGCTTCGCTTGGGTGGCAACGTTTCTCTAAGATATAATTATTCACAGCAGGGTTAGTTTTATGTCTTTAAGATGTATGTCACCTGTTGTTCACACAACCAAACATCTATACTGGGCCTGTTTCTCCCCCTACTCTTCCTGTGCCAACGTCTTTGATCAATAATTCTGCGGCCGCCCATCAGCCACCAGTGTGCGCACCAGAGAGAGGCCCATTGTCATCTAATTACAGGCCGACTGCTCGATGGCCGAGCCAGCGCCTTGGTGGCTCTGATTAAAAGTCAGCTGGGGCACGCTTTGGTTCCTCGGGGCTCTTTCAATTGGAACCAACAGCTTGCAAACGCAACGCAGCCAAACAAAGCTTTCTTCAGCATGCTCTGGCTGGGAATGAGCTTATTCTTCTTCTTTTTTTTTTTTACATTATTGGTGCCGGCGCTGTGCTCAGATGAGGGTTTATAGAAGTTAGAAGTTGCTGCTAATTTGTGATGAAATTGAGAGCACCTGTGGCATCTGGAGGGACTGGAACAGAAACACATGAGTTCATCTTTGGACTGAAAGGAAGCCGACATGGAGCCAACATCATCACATGATTGGAACCTCCAAAAAATGTGTTAGAACACAAAAAAAAAAGTTTTTTAAAGCTTAGATTTATATTTCAGCTTCCTGTGCCACCATGTAATCATGACCTACCAAGAACTGGGCCATGAGCCCTCTAACTAGTACTGCTACTGGAAACACCACAAGCCTGAAGTCAATTAACTTATCACAGGGAAGCCAGATGACTTACTTCAACAACAAAGTGATCCAAACCTAACCACAAGGAGATGAAACAACTGCAGAGACTCAAAAATAACCACAGATATTCCAAATCATTTACAGGCACATTAACCAGGGAAGGGGAAAAAAAGTCACAAAGTTCCACTAGAAGATGCAAAAGTAGTACAATAAGACTAGAAAGAGGTGTAAACAAACCACAGAGGTCAGGGGCCGATCCAACACGCATGAAAACAAGCAGAAACAAATTTGATCACGTAGATGTTTACAACAGCATCAAGATGCAGAAGGTGACAAAGAAGAGCTGTGAAACAAACACTTGCTGGATGTATGTTGTTTTATATGAATCAAATGAACCTCTGCAACATAACAGTGTCGGGGGGGGGGGGGGGGGGGATACACACGTGAGCTTACCAGCATTCTTAGCAGCTGAGAGGTCAAGATTATTTTTTTAAATAGATGGTAAAGTTAAAAAAGACTAAAAGAAAGGTTATGGCTTCCTTCACAGTGTCTTCAGTCTGTGAATTCAAAGTTTCTCTGTGAGCAGACCCAGACCCACTCCTCAGTCTTCTTCAGTCAGTCTTTGTCCGCCTGCATTGATGATTCACTCGGTCCAATAATGAACGGTGTTGGCAGTTTGATCCTCCATCGTGAGCCGCCAACATGTTGAAATATCCTCGTGCAAGACACTGAATCCCAAATTGCTCCAAAGAAGGATGTGTTCCTTACACGTCAACTGTTGTGTAATTTAATATATGAATATGACTAACAGTGTGTAGTGCTTTGAGACTGAAGCGGTGAAATATTAAATATGAGTGAAGTCGATTTAGCATCTATTGAACAGCCTACACATACTTTCAAAGGTGAAGTGTTGAATGGGTGTCGCTACAGCCAATAAGATGGACAGCGAGACTCCAGCTCGCGGTAAACCTGTTGTATTCTCACGGATGGAGGAAGGCTTTTCCTGAGGGATCGCACAGGAACCACCTTCTCCTTTATTATCTTTCCTGCTGTTATCGCCGGCAGCGCCTACACGCTCTCTTCTCTCCTTTGTAATCTTCACAGCGAGCGCGGCCTGCACGCCATCTCAGTATACTCCTATTTCTCAGGGCCCCACTCCCTCAGACGTCTACATCCTCCAAGGCCGGTCTCCTCACATTACCCTGCAATCCATTCAAAAGCATCACATAGCAACAATCATGTGTTTGGTGTGTCGAGACAGTGGAATCACAGTTGGCCCCCTCAGCCAATAGATACTGTCCGTTAGTGCTCCATATAATTGCAGTTAAATAAAAAGGGCGATCCCAATTTACCATCTCTGACTCGCTCGCCCGTTCATGTGTTGCTGAGAGATGTAGACTCAGTGCGCTCCTCCCGTGCTCTTACATCGATCACGATCCAAGGCCAAAGAGCAGATGTAGGTCTGGACTGGAGCTCAGGTGACAACAGGACACATATGCAATCATGGCTACAGCAAGATTTATGATATGGCGTAATGACTTCATACTAATGCACGAACAGGGCCGTAGCTCCAGATGTGCTCTGCTGCGGCTTCACCCACTGCACCGCCATCAAATTTATTTTGTCCTGTTAGGAAGTGGTTTATTTTCATTACAGCTGAGGTCAAAAGTCACTCATGCGGTGCATTAAAATTAAATTAAATCATAACTTAACCATGATTTCCAGGTAGTGATTACTGTATGGAAGGGAGCTCATACGTTGCAACTATAACAAGGCTCTCCAACTTAACAAGTGGACATTAATACAGTACCAGTGATATTTGAAGTATGTTATAATGCATGCCCCCTGTAATACGACCGGGCTCACGCTGTTTAACAACATTCAATGTACAGACTTTTAAAATGAACAATGATGCAACTCTTAGAACACAAAAGTCAGGCTGAACTGAAGTAGATTTCTTCTCCCTTGAATTTATTTTAGCTGAATCCTCTAAACCTCTGTCTCAATGTGCTTTTTAGCTACTCAATGAAACCGGTGTGTTTGTAAGATGTGTATAAAATGTGGGAATTGTCCCGCTGCTGAACTTTTCACTAATGCCTTTATTGACACAGAGGGCAAGCTTGCGGAACAGATTTGATTCACAATCACTCCTTGTGGGTCATAATCCAGTAAAAACCAACAATATTCTGTGACCAGATCCGCCCCTCGGGCTGAACCTGGAACCTGCGGCCAGCTCTCCACACCAGCGGCGTTAACAAATCCCACCGCTGCGGCCTGATCCTCCTCGATCATCGCCGCAGCCTGGAGATGAAGGAGCTTTGTCCGGGCAGTTCGGAGGACTGTGCTGATACATGAGCCGCTGCTTCATCCCCACGGCTCATTGTAACTATCACAAAAGCCCATCTCTTGCTCTTTCCATGGGAAACGGCTCCGCTTTACGTTCCTCAGTCAGTTTATCTACCCGGCTCAGTTGCTGCACACCTCGTCTTCCTCACGGTACTTTGACTCCGGGGCCAGATCTTCTGGAAGGCCCCGTCTACACTGCTAAACATCAAAATTAGTCTGTTGGGTTTACGGCTCCTGCTCGGTAATGCTCGGGTTTCTTCTCATCCGGTCTCTATACAGATGAGCTGTGTGTGAATATATTGCTTTTTGAGAGTGTGTAGAGTGTGATTTAAAAACAAAGCGGCTCAAAGCACATCCTTCACCACAGCATTAGTCCCTGATGATTACTTATTCTCATGCAACACTGCAATTCACCCACTGAATCAGTCCAAATGAGCGTCGATCAAAGTAGATTAGTTTGGGAGGTTGGGAGTTTTTTATTTTTTCCATCTGGTCACACACACTCACATTCACACCATTTGGGTCACCAGTTAGACACAAGTGCATATTTCTGGACTGAGGGAGTAAAATGGAGTACCTGAAGAAAAAAAACATGTGCACATGGAGAGAACGCGCAAACTCACTCAGAATGATCAAATCAGTTCTATTAAATTTATGACTATTGTTTATTGTTTGTAATAAATACACTAAAAACCATCCACTACTTCTACTACCACTACTACTACTACTACTACTACTACTACAATTTGTAGAGCAGTCGATAGGCCTGCGGTCATAATTTAAGCCATAAACACATTTTAAGTAATTGAACAAAGAGTATTTATTGGCACTTCTGCATCACAGGGGGCTTTTTATCTGTGCAGCGGAGCTGTCTGCAGCGCCGCAGTGTCCTGGCACAGTTTCACAGGTTATCTGGCTATCAGCATCCCGGCATGGAGGAGTGTCAAGCTGCCAGCCCAGAAGACACTTTACAGCTGTGAGGATGATGAATCACCCGAACCTGTCAAACTTAATCTGTCAATTATTAGTTCATTTTAGGTGCGTGGATGCATCCCCGTCCTCCCATGTTAAACCTTTATCCTGCTTCACAGTGCGCCGGGATTTATATTAGGAGAGAAAGTCCTCATGCACTATCTCAACTTTTTTTCTGTGAGACTCTACAATGAAAACTGGCTCATTATCTCAGCTCTCTGGTCAGAAATAACATAAGATGTACCTTCTGTTAAAGAACTAGATTCAAACAGCAGTCTTTTGCAAAGACTGTTTGAATTGCTTTCCTGTGTATAAGATATTAATGGGATTTTCATCAATAATATGTGATCCGTGTATGTTTCTTGTGCACAAATCCCTTGATAATATATCTGTCCGAGAAGAAGCGTTCATGTTCTTTGTCGATAGGCGTATTCTTTAATTAAAATGTTCCAAGTTTAATTTACTGCGGGTGAAACTTATTCAAAGTGTGTGTATTCATGGTGCAATGAGATGCTTTGCAGGAAAGAATGAAACCATCAAGTAAGAATATGTTTGCTTAACTCCTTAAGTGTTGATGGAAAGCCCTTGGTCCAGCTGAGAGCTGACAGTTGGGGTCATCAAAGAGGCTTTACTGCTCCTGCATCTCACCAAAAAACAAAAACCCCAAACAATGGCAGGAAAGGGGCTGCAAGACTCCAGGAGATGAGCCACACACAAACATCTTCAAGCAGGATTCATTAGACTGGCGCTGAGTTTGGCGGGGGGGCGCCGTTCATTTCCTGTTTTTACCTCCCAGCTAAGTGGTGACGAGGCCCCGCATGTGCCAACGCCACTAATGACTCAAAAGCTCTTGAACCACTACTAACACAATCATTCAATACATTATTGTGCCCGGAATGGAAGCAGTGCAGACCACACATCCCCGAATCTGCACACGTGCATTGGCAACAACATCGACTCATCATTAGTGGCGACCAGAAATGATGGCAGTGACGGTGAGTCTGCAGCTCGGAACACAATGGCTTGTTAAGAGCCTCCTAATACAGAGGACATCCTCCCCATATGGCTGACGGAGCCTGGCTCCAATACTAATCTACTCCCACTGTTTATAAAATAAACAGTCCCCTGAACACTAACCTGCAGACCCCCCCCCCCCCCCACTGACTCCTGCACCCACTACTCTGCATCTGGCTGACCTTTGACCCTGACTGAGTGAACTGTGCTTCCTGTCCAGTGCAATGTGAATATAGCACCGTGGCAGAAATCTGCACTGTAGGCATTTTTATGCACAAACTGAGGGGATTACCAGCACATCCTCATGAAGGTGGCACATGTGGCCGTAACACACATGTGACAGCATAGACAACACAATTTTGTTTATGAATCAAGGTGCAACACCTGTATGCTCGGCTTTTAAAATCATGCATTAAGTGTAGGAAAGATCATAAGCATTGTGAAACTAATTAAAATCTCAATACAATTTACAAATGTTAGGAATTGTTCTGAAAACCAAGTGAAAATGCTAAGATTCTAGAAAAATATGGTAAATGGACTTCACTGACAGCAGCTTTCAGCTGCATGAACAGCCCCAAAGCGCTTTACATAGTTCATCACATTCACCCACACACCAATGTCACCAAAATCTATATAATGTAACGAAATAATCTCAAAAAATTAGTTGATCAGGTTTGAAAAATTATATTCAAGCAAAGACAAAAAAAGGTGGATTGTCCAGAATTAAACATTTTATGAATGAAGTCAAAATTAGGAGAGTTAAAATATTATTAGCAGATTTCCGAATAAAAAAAAGTCTTCGTCCTCTTTCACATATGGCCTTATTTTTAAAGGTATCAAATTACTGGTGATTAGAAAATCTGTGCCACCTAAAGAAAACAGCATTACTTTTTCACAACAAGGCTGTTTGGGCAGACACCCCACCAGACACCCCCACCCTCTCTCTCTCTCTCTCTCTCTCTCTCTCTCTCTCTCTCTCTCTCTCTCTCTCTCCTCTCTGGGAGCTTGGAGCTCACTGCTGGTGGAATGAGAGGAGATAAGCCCATGGTCGGCCTCCATCAACACACCAGGCTTTCCAAAGCGAGTAGGGTTACAGACAGGCGCTCCTCCGGGGCTCAGTGGGAGTGGGCGCAGGCTGCGGCGGGGCTGCTCAGACACCGGTTGGGCTGCTAATCTGCCCCCAGCCAGCCCGCTGATGCCCACCATCTGTGTCTGTAACTCATCAGCCACCGGCCAGGAGCCTCCGCAGGCACACACCAGTAAACAAACCCCCCCGAGTGAGCCATTTAATGGCTAATTCTCTACCTGGCTCGCTTAATTACTGATTATCAGAGCCACCCAAACAGCAGAGTGGAGAGGTAAAGGAGGGATCAGGAGGAGCCAGCTGTGAGCAGAGGCCTCATCCACTTTAGGTCCTTTCATTGTTGTCATCACAGATGGAGTTTTTCTAAAAAGAAGAAGTCCAATTAATCCTCACGGATATGTTAAGAAAAATAAACTACCGTGAAAGCTTCAATTACCTGCAGCAGGGAACAAAGACTGAAACAAAGTCAACAGGCTTAAGCGACGTCGTTAAAAACTGGCTGCCGGTTCTGCTCCATTTACTTGACAAGACTTCACAGCCATAATTGTGCGTGCCTCCAGCTCCGCTGAGCCAGGGGATGTAAGGGGGGTTAGGAGGTCAGGAGGATGGGCGTAGGGGTGGCGGTGGTTGTGGTGGTGGTGGGGGGGGGGCAACTGACGGAGATTAAATGAAACATCTGAAACTCCTCAAGGAGTATGACAGCCACACAGGTGTGCTGTGTTTACCCCCCCCCCCCCCCCCACACACACACACACGCCCATCGTTCAGAGCTGAAATATCCTGTGGGCACAAGCAGCGGGCAGGTGATTAGCAGATACAATTACCACGCTCCACTTACCTTTTCACCATTCACACGCTTAAATCTCACTCGACAGAGACAAGCTCGTGGCTCCATGTGATCTGATGGTGGAGTTAAACAGCCGTGGCCTTTATACACAGACCTGCCTGACGACTGTTTCTGAAGCCGCTTCTGTCTTATATGTTCCTGTTGAACTAAAAGAGCGGTGGATTTTTAACAATTACCATGACCAAACGGCAGTCCAAAAATATTCAAAGACGACTTATTAATACATTGAAGTCTACTTTGACAACACTCGCAAACAATTTGAGGAAAACATCTTATGTCTATCGATTTAGAGTTAGAGAGGCGACACATTGTGAAGTTGAAGCTTTGTATTTTTAAAGGAACTCAGTGGTATAGTGTTAATGTGACCTAACCTTTGTGTACCACACCGATCCATGAGCTTATGTTTAACCAAACAGAGTTGAAGATGAATAGATTGAGCTCCATCAGTGTGCACAGAGTCTCTAAGAAATGACAAACCACTTGTTTATCTCAATCTATCTTCTGAACCACTTTATCCAATTCAGGTTAGAAACAGACAATCACCTTCACAGAGTCACCACTTGACCTCTAATGCCCGTTTTTGGACTGTGGTAATAACCACACGTGCACAGAAAGAACATCCACACTCCAACCTGGACTAACCCATTTCTCCACTGTGTGGCCATTTGACAAATATCACTTGAGCCATTTCATTCCACTGTGAATCATAACTAAATGTACATTCTAAACATCTAGAGTCTAAAAATAATAAAGATTTTGGGGTGAACCATCTAAACGATGAAGCCAGGAGTTGCCCCCATCTGTTTACTTTTTGGTAAATAAGTAGGGTTTGCAGTTTGGCTTGTAAAGCCAGGATCTAGAAAGCTAATGGTCAATGTGATTAATGCCAGGCAGTATTTACTGTGACTGCTATAATCCCACAGTGTTTTAATGGAAAGGAACCTTTGACACAGTAGAACCACTGGGAGCTTAACTGTCATTAACCAGTAAAGTGCCATTATTAAAAAAAAACTAATATTTTTATTGAAATCTCATTAAGCTCCTTGACCTTCCTTACTTGTAAATGGACTGTCTGAATCAGATATGGATAACCCCGAGGGTCTAACATTTTAAAAGTCAAGCAAACTCCCTCCACACCTCAGTGATTTTCCTCTGGTCCCAAACACAGCGTCCTCTGGGAGTTCCCGGAATGAGACCTGAACTGACATTAGGAGCACTCTGCTGAAGGCACCCGGGAGAATTGTTGTTATTCTATGTTAAATTTACCAGCTAAGTATTTCAGCCACATCTCCAGTTATTTGTAGACCCTAAATGGAAGCTAAGCTATACAATGGGAACAGGGTAGGTGCCAAAATTACATTTCCAATGTAAGCAGAGCCTCGCAGTCAGCTGAGCCTGCAGGTCCTGCTCCAGACTCCAACCACTAAAACAAATTTACAACATTATTTAACAGTAGTCTGCGTTTAGGATCGTCCAAAATAGCTCACTGGAGCCAGAAGACAGAAAATATTTATGAAGCTCTATCTGGACAAGGAGCGGCTATGTTTTCATCGGGCCCAGACTGCAGACAATTACTATTCATGGCATAATTTCCTGGAGCAATAAACGACTGGCCAGTGTGTTTGTTCTAAAGGCCTTCATATGAAAAAGAAGAGCGTGATCCATGAGGCTAATAGAAGAGGACCAAGTGGAGGGCTTTCTCTTTGACTAATGAACATTAGGGGCCTGTGAAGAAAGAACAACACAGGGATGATTCAATTATCCACCCTGGACCGTGCGCAGCGATCGGACGCGTCCCGCATGAAGACTAATGTCTTCCCTTTGCGCAATAAATAATTGTTTTATTCCCACTGCGGCGGAAAGTTCACCTGCTCAGCCGATCACGGTCCGCCCCCGCATTTTGTTCCTGTGGCCTTTTTAACGTGACCTGAGTCAACCTGTCATGCTCCGTCAAACGTGGGAATCGGATACCTCAGGAACACAGGCGCCTTTTTTGCTTCGCATTGTTGCCCCACCGCCCGAACCCACCGCCACCTCGACCACCTCCAAGGGCCTTCACACACTGAGCCTGGGAGCAGGGATGGAGTCACCCGCATCACATGAATCAAGCACTGTGACAGCGGTCCGTTGGGTTCTGGGATCACACGGAGGACCACAAGTCTCTCTTTTTACTGCTCCCTCTGCTGTCTCTATTAGCTGGGGATGAGAGGCGCGGGATGGCCCTCCAAAGGCATATATTTCCGTTGATGGAGAGATAAATCAGATCATTTCTGGAGTGAGGAAGGGAGCACAGAGAGCGCCTTCTTGCCCGTCCCCCTTTGAGATGTAAATGGCACGGTGGCACTGAAAGGAGGCCAGGTGTCCGATGCAAAGAGGGAAAGCGTGACGGTGCATGCATTCCTCCGGGACCTCCACCATTAACTGTTGCTGTGCCTGGTGTGGGCCAACATCAGCAGATACCGTAATGGTCCGGAATGGAGAGACAACAACGGGAATGAATGTCAGTCGGGTTTGTGATCGTTTCTAAATACTCACACACCTGCAGTGTGATCAACGTTTAAAAAAATACATATTTGAGACAGTAGTAATCTTAAAATGACGTGAATCCACTGGATTTTGTCTTTGCTGAACCCCCGGTGACCAGAGGTTAACAGCTGCAGCTCACACCTTGCTGGACAATGAGAAATGAGGCGGCCGGCTTACTGGGGTCGTCAAGGCAGCAATTTGCAATGAACCCTTTCAAGCCTGAGGCAAAAAAAAAAAAACCCTTCAAATATCCCCTCACCTCAAGGTGGAGGGAAAAGTTCAAACAGTGAATTAAGAAAAGAACAGCAACCTGTTATTAGTTCAAACGTGGAACAGGAGCAGGAACGACCTCCGAGGTGGGCGGGAGGTCCTGCAAGGCTGGAGAAGAAATCTTAAAGGAGAAAGGTCAAATAATGTTGGAGATACACTCCTACAGTGCAACATGGTGTTTCTCTCACAGTCAGGATCCACAGACAGACAGGCAACAGACAGACGGGCACCGGACCTACAGACTCTAAACTTTATAATGTTTTGCGCCACGTTGTCTCATCTGGCTTGACAGAGAGAGACACTGATATGAAGACAGAGCTTCAACAAGTCCAGCTGCACAATGTTATGTTGTTGAGTATTTGTGATCACTGAGACTCCTGACTTTATGATACTGACACGTTTGTGCTTCGGGAGTTGAGCTTCCAATACTGAAGAGACGAGTCGCTTAATGTAAATTCTTCCTTTATTTTTGTTGTTTTGTGCTTCTCACTTCTGTCCTGCTCACACCAGTTACGACATAAAGATGAAATAATTACGTGGAATTCAAACGGCTGTCAAACACAATCCACCGCAGTGGAGTTCTGTCTGACTGGAGCTACAGCTACTCATTGCAGCGTGCACTGCAGATTTGTTTGTTTGTTTCTTCCGGATGTTTTTCCTGAAGCAACGACGATTCAAGACTACAAAGTGACAAAATTTCATGTTTGTGTGATCATTTGACTGCTAAACTTGACAGAGGTACTTAAAACATGGAGAACCAGCTGGTTTGACAGTGCTTTGGAAAGTCAAACACACACATTCATGCTTGAGGAGTCCTTACAGACACATGATAACAAGGATTCAGGCCACAGATTCTGTTGTGGATACCGAGCAAATGACTGTCCTCCGGTACACAATCAACACAAATAAGACTGTCCATCTATTCATCCATCCATACTGCGTTTATCCAGCTCCGGATGGCTTTTAGCCACAACAGGGAACATGGTGAACTCATATTCACACTTGTGATCAAGATAACTGAGTAATATTTTGTGTATATGTACTTTGCTGAGAATTCTAATCTTACATGATGTAAATATACACCACGTGAAGTCATAAATCAGTGCTGAGAGCGGCACAGTGGTGTAGCGGCTCAAACTCACGTCTTCCAGTAAAGATACCCCCTGTTGGAGTCTGGGAGTCAGGGGTTTGCATGTTCTCTCCATGCACAGAGGGATGTTCTCCAGCTTCCTCCCACTGGCCATAAATATGCTTTTGAAGCTCATTGGTTAGATTCCACGACTTTGTCCACAAAGAGGATTTCAACACACAAATCAAATTATATTAATATGAATAGACTTTTTTATATTCAACTTTCTTGGTCAGAAATGAAAGATCATTAGAAATAAACAAGGGGAGAAAACAAGTTTAATATCTGAGCTCAGGTACATTCTCTCTCTCTCTCTCTCTCTCTCTCGCTCTCACACACACACACACACACACACACACACACACACACACACACACACACACACACACACACACACACACACACACACACACACACACACACACACACACACAGTTCCCTAGCAACCAGTATGAGAACCTTTGCCCAGTATTAACACAGTAGAGACATCTGGACTGGCTGTTCTCACAGACAGTTGTCATATTGTTTTAATAACACTGAACCTTCCTCGTTGCTTCAATATCATTTATTCTTTTTAAGGCTTGTTATATTTCATTGTGAGGCAGCACCATGTACCATCGATAAACCGTAACTTCATCATATATTTGGTCTACATCACCACCGGAGAATCAAGGTGGGCTTCCAGGTGAAAATATCATCAGGATAATCAACAAAATATATATCGAAAAATAATCCAACCAGACACTACGTCCTATAAACTGCTGGAAGATTATTGACTGGATCAGTTCAGTCAACAGAGCAATGGATGCTTCAATGTCTGTCTGGGTTATCGCCTTTCTAAATCCATTTCCTCTTGATACTGTTTACCACAATAATTTGTCATTAATTTTTCAAAGTAGAATTTGATGTTATTGGAATATTTTGTCGGCGTTCAACACAATAACTCACTCCATCACGTTTAGAAGCCGGATTCGGTTATCAGGTAAAAACACATCTGATATACTAATAAACATTGCAATTTTATTGTTCTTGTTGATTGTTCTTTGATATACTGAGACATTGATCATGAAACATTGTGAAACCATGTGTAGTTTTGCAATCATTTTCTTTGTGACTGTATAAAAATATGAAATGGTTTCAAAACAATTGTTTTTTAGAACTTTGACCTAAAGTAGTCAGCGATAAACAGTATACTATATTCCATCTGATTATTTATTGTCAAAATATTATAATTCAATGCAATGAAAATGTCATAAATAGAAAACAGAAGTGCAAAAGTTTTAATCCACAAAAAAGTTATATGTATTATTGCACTATTTATGATGAGTTAATAGAATGATCCTTTTTGACCCGTGACAAAAGATTGAATTGAGATATTTTATACAAGCAAATTGAATAGAGTACCTCAATTTGAAAAGAAATAAAAGCTAAATTATTTGTGTTTCAGTACAAAATTCTATTTGTTTGCTCTAGAAATCGTGTTGCATAGCAGGAAAACTGAATTGGGAAGGCACAACGAAAAAGTGACAGTCGTCGAGCTTGAATGCAAATGACCAAAAACAGATGAATATAGTTGATAAGACACAAACCAGCAGAGATCTACAAAATATAAAAGGCCAAGGTGTATATACAAGAGAATAAAAAAGGATGACTTAAAATAGACTAAAATACTGGACACACAGCTGGAGATATTAAATGGCCACTACAATATTAAACTACGATGAAAGTATATTTCCAGTAAGAGAAAGAGAGATGCTAAGATTTGTAACATGAATATGTTGGATCATAAAACACACCAACACAACTCAAACATTTGTACAGGTTTATTTAGAAGTCGAGTTCTCACGTCACGCTTAAGTGTGGCAGGTTTGAAATAAAACAAAGCAGAAATGTAGCCAACAAATGTTGATTATTGTTACATGTGAGGCAACACTATCAAAAGAACGCACAGTAATCAAGACTTTGGGCCAACATGGCTAATTTGTTTTGTCTTGTACATGAAGAAACGCTTCGCTAGTTCAGGCTGATGACTCTGGCACTCCATCTGCTGGTGGGCAGAAGGTATTGCATACAGACAAACATCCTCCAGATGATGGCAAACATGATTTTTTGCAACTCAAGTGAACCTCCAGGCTGTCAAACATCTATGTAATACCTCCGAAATACATGGAGAATTGTAACTGGAAATGTAGAGTTAAAAAAAAAAAAGTCAGTTTTATTGTAACATTTGTCGCAAATTCAAAAAATTTTCTAGTGTCACAAATGATGGCCTAAAATATGATCTTAGACAAATTAGAGACATCTGTGCAGTTTCTTTTGTGTAGTAACATACAGAACCAGAGTGAAAAATATACTCATTAAAAAAATGTTATTTCACATAGCATATCTACAAAAACAGCATTAAATTAGGACAACTTGAAAAAAGTAAGGCGTGTAATGCAAAGTAAAAAAAACAAACAACGATTGCATAAAGGCAAGTTACTGCTCAGTTAATTGTCATTCTTTAAGTACTTTTGAAGTTGACCTAAACAAGGCATTTTCTTTTTCCAACAGAATTTCAATATATTAAACACATTTTACAAGTGTGTGCTCATGTTTCAAACTCCCTTTACCGTTTTGATGAATTTAAGAAGAAAACAAAATCACAACTCAACAAAAAGATTGTCATGTTTTGCTGCTCAATCCTGCAAGTCTTAAATGTTTCCCAAACACATAAGGCGGGCATTCGAAGTGGAAAGAAATGCTGCAATTATCCCAGTAAACCTTGATCTTCAGAGAGAGAGAGAGAGAGAGAGAGAGAGAGAGAGGCAGACAGAGACAGAGACAGAGACAGAGACAGAGACAGAGACAGAGACAGAGAATGTTACAAGTAGCGGTCGCAGATCGTCTTGAAAGAGCAGTCTTGATTTGCTTTGGAAAATCTAGCAAAAATACCCAAGAAAAAAATGGACCAAACATCTTATGGGTGCCAAATAGTGCCAAGAGGAAAAGTGTCAGCACCATTAGATGATTTGCGATCACTCACAGACATGCAGGAGCATGTACAATATGCAGATCTGCATTTGGCAAGAGAGAAAGCTTTTAAATGGCTGAGCGTGAACCAAGGCAGGAATGTGAGATACAGTGAGGAATGCCCCCCCCCCCCCCAAGTGACCCAGCGATCAGGAGGTTCTGCTGCTCTACAGTGGCGAGAGTGTCTGGCACAGTGAGGAGGGAACAACTAGCTGGACTGCACAGATTCACTCTAAATAAAGGGAATCTTTATGCTACAAACCAGCACAGTCCCCATTTGAAGTGTTTGTTAAATAAATAAAAACTGTAAGGAAAAGAAAATTTCTATTTCATGACCTTTCATGAAGTCAGTGTAGTATTGTCCTCATTACAGAATCAAAACTCCCAAACGCAAGTGAATCGCATCTGTGCAGCAATGAAACACTAACAGGAATGAACAGGACCGTCAGCAGAAACCTCTGCAAGGCTGCCCTCTAGTGGACAACACCTCGAATGACCCCAAGAACTGAGGCGTGTTTCTCAGTTTACATCCTCAGCAGCAGAGCGAGACCGGTGAATAGTGTTGAACTGAACTGGAAACAAAACACAGAAATGTTGAACCTGTTAAAAAAACAAAAACAAAAAAAACCCACTTTGCTCCCAGAAACTGAGTAACTGGTGTCGCTTCAAAACGACATTAAGACTTGAGATGCATCCAGAAGAGGCGACATCCGCTTCACGGTCAACTATGGCACAAGCGTTAAAGTATTTATAACACTCAGCAGGTCTGCTTTAGTGTATGCTGATAATATCAAAGGCAAAATTGTGTGTCTAAAACTGAATAACTGAGTACAAAGTCGTCCAATCATAGTAACTCACCCAGTCAGAAACTTTGGCGCGGCCGGCTGGTTGTTGACTGGTATCGTGCTGGTGCTTTGTCAACTTCCACACACACACTCTCACACTCTCACACACACACACACACACACACACACACACACACACACACACACACACACACACACACACACACACACACACACACATTAATGGCTGCAGAGTTACAGATATGTATCTTGCTCTGTGCTGCTAAGGCTTTGTGTGGATCTCTGCAGGGTGGATTCTTTGGCCGGGGGGTCTGCAGCGGGGGCTTCCTGCTGGAGAGGTGAGTCTGTTTGTGGCGGGGGCTCCGGCATCACGCTGCCCTCTGGAGGCGGGGGCGGGGGAGGGGGGTCGGACGGTGCCGGTGGAGGGTCACTGAGAAGAGGGTAAGGATTAGGAATTTCCTCGACGGGTTTGGATTTCTTTATGCTCCTCTTCTTGCCCTTCTTCTCCTCCTTGCCCTTCTGGAGTGACGCGGCGGGCGGAGGCACCTCCAGTACAATGGTGGGGTTCTGCTGCAGGTCCTGCTGCCGCGGCGGCTCCGCCAGCATGATCAGCCGGGCGCCGTGCATCCTCGGGGGCGGCTTGAAGTTCAGCTCACCCCGGTTCTTCTTCCAGCGCTTCAGCTGCGAGTGATGCTCCCTTTCCACCTCTCGCGCCGTCACCGGCACCTCGAGGATCTGCGGCAGGAAAAGATGCGTCAGGTCAGGTCAGGTCAGGTCAGGTCAGGTCAGGTCAGGTCAGGTCAGGTCACGGCCGTTCCGTACAGATCACAGTCAGAGTGAAGCTACAAGAGCCAGAAAATGTGTTGCTTTCATGTTTGGCCATTGAGCTAAAAAATCTGAACTTTGTCCGTGAATGCCAAAGGGCTTTAGGTCGCCGTGGATCCTCCGGCCCCCACGGTCAACTCAGCAACATATCAGAGGGGGTATTGTTCCAGCAGACAGAGACTCACACAAGAACCAGACAGTGGAGAGCCAGCGCTCTGCTCAATCTGTCTATCACTTCATTTCCCCCTCTCAGGCTCTGCTCTCTCGGCCAAATTCACGAGCACTCGTTGTTTCCTCCAGCTTCACATCCACAAGACAGCATTCTGTACAACATTCTGGAAAACAATGTAACATGAAGAACCAATGCCTTCAGCTATGAACCGTGCAGAATGCCACGTAGTGTAATCAGGTAATTACTAATCACTTAATAATTCTTGTTGCCTTTTGCTTTTTAACTTAAATAAAACCCCAAATATGAAGAGGGCCGTTTTTACCCTTTATTGAAATAGATACAGACTTTACAGAGTAAAGTAACTCAGAGTAAACGTATACAAAACAACACAAACAGATTCTGCAAACCATCAACTCTCAGCTCTCATAATTGCAACACGTTTCTCTCCATTCTAACATCTGCTGAAACTAAAAGCCAGTTACCATGGAAACCGGTAGTAGCCAAAACACTGGCTCCGTGCCAGCTCTCCTGCGCGCCTTTTCCCCATAACGCTCGGCCACACAGCAATTTCTGCAATAACCACAGCAAACCCATTCATAATTTGGCTGCCAATTCTGTTGATGATTGCGAAGGCTTGTCTGTTGAAGGACGACGGATATCAGACTCGCAGATTTGTAAGACTAAAACAATCTATTCTATTGGTCGATTGCGATCAGCATGCTGGGCAACCTCCACCAAGACAATCTGAACAGGGACAGATGTTGGATTTTTGCCAGCAACAAACTGTTTTATCACTAAAAGTTTGTCTCAAAAACACTTCAGGTTTTTTTCTGCAGCAGCAGCAGCATTTTTATTATTTTTACTTGTTCAAAATGAGGAACTAGAGAAAGCACATCCAACCACAGCTGCTTCTCAGGGCAACCAAACATTATCAGACAAAACAGACATCCCACCTCGATAGCCACCAACACGGAGGAAAGACTCCTCCGTTTTATTTGTTCGGGAAAATTCTGTCTCATCAACGGTTTTATGATACGTGACTGATAAAGAGTCCGAAAAGTTGCATCACTTGTCGAATGTTTGAACTGAATCATCTAAGGTGTAGTCAGCCTCCCTTTGATGTAAATCGTGACAAGCATTCCTTGAAAATATGAGACAGCGAGAGAGAGAGAGAGAGAGAGAGAGACAGCGAGAGAGAGAGAGCGAGAGCGAGAGAGAGCACCCCTCTCTTCTTACCTCTCGAACTAGAGAGCCCTCCTGCATGTAACGGGGCTCGATGGCCCGGAGCAGCTCCATCGTCTCATACTGGCCCTGGCAGGCCTTCAGCTTCTCACGGGTTCCCAGCATGCACTTTAGTAGCACCAAACCAACGCGGAAGATTATTTTCACTCCTGAAGGAATGAGAACATAAAACAAAACACACGTGGGTTTTTAGTGTGAAGGATGTTCTGGATAACCGTTCCCCTTCAACATGTGGAAACGCTCTTACCGTCACAGAGGAACATGTCCCAGACACGCAGCACCGACGCCCAAGGCAGCGTCCGGGAGAAGGCACACATGAACCATTCAGTCATGTAGAGGATGGGGTCTATCTTATGTTTCTCCAGATGCCGGAAGGCCAGCGGGGAAACGCGTCGCAGCAGAGCAAAGAGGATCTCTCCATCCAACTGTATTGCTTCCTGAAAGGGAGACAGGTCGAAAAGTATTGACAGAGGGAATAAAAACCATTGTCCTGTGGATTATAAGGGTTGAAACCTGACACAAGCGCAAGTGCATCATATTTCTGCTTATTGTTTCCCATATTTTGTACCATCTTCTTTGTGTCTACATGGTATGTCCATCAGCGGATAATTAAAGTCTTTTTTACACTTGGAATAAATTCTATAATCAAAATAATAATAATAATAATAATAATAATAACACAACCAGATTAATTACAATCTTAATTCACTCATGCAGCAGGCCAGAGACATTTGCCACGGTAAATTATGGTCTGACATGACGGACAACGCCCAGGTGTTTTTTTGGTTTTTTTCATGACCACAGAATCCCTGCGTCAGACACTGCGGGAAACAAAAATGCATCCCAGCCTGACTAAAGACAGAGCGTCATTCCACTGAGTTAGAGCAGTCAAAATAAACTAGACCCTCTCTGCATATCCAGCCACAGCTGATGTCATCCTGCAGGCTTTCACATGTTTCAGTCTCACCAGGCCAGGACTGTAGTAGCCGGGCAGATACTTCTCACAGATTTGGACCAGTCCCCAGAAGGCATCCTGTGGAAACAAATACTGATGATGTAAGGAAACTCTCTGTTCCGCTGTCTACGTGGAAGGCAGATAACAGGGAAAACGTTGACTTTTAGCAGGAAAAAGAAACCTTTCAATCCATGATTCAACACAGTAAAGACCGTATCGACATAGAAGATGTTTCGGTGAAGAAGCCGATTGCTGTAAAGTTATAAATCAGTGGACTGTACATAAATCAAACTTAAAATCCATTTATATCTTAAAATATTTGTCTTTAATGAAGTTCTTTGTTATTTATCATACATAACTACAGTGAAAAAGCACTTGAGCAATAATTAATCAACGTGCAGGTAAAGATCTCTACTAGTTGGGATGAAATACTTGAATCAGACAGATGTATGAACGGTATCCTGAGATCTCATGACCGCACAGAAACTGGGAACTGAAGAGGGTTACTGCGAACTCTACTTGGGGAGATTTTGGCTTCAAAGAGAAAGCTAACCACTAACAAGCTACAGAAGTGACTGATGTACAGGCAGTATATTCAGCCACATACAGCAGCAGAGCTGGAAATGCTAAACTTGAATGAGTGGAACAACATAATCCCACAAAAATAACCAGACGAATACACTCAACACATTGGGTGACTTTGTGGGTTTGGCTAATTGGGCCTACAGTACTTTCTTTAAATGAGCTCAGAAAGCCTAAAGCCTTATAAAGTCAACAGGACCGCTGTCAAAATGTTCTAAAAGCTCATGTATTACTCAGCTGCCGGACTAGCTCAAGGACAAGTCTGCAGATTACGTCATTTGCATAGTCTACCTCCTGGTTGTTTAGCTCAAAAAAGGAGTTGTACAGGGTCAAAAATGGAAAGGAAGAAAAAGAGCAGCTGACCACATCGACAATAAAGAGGATTTTATAGTCTGTGTGTGTGTGTGTGTGTGCAGTACCTCAGCAGGCATGTGCATGAGCAACACAGCAGCGATTGGAGCCTGAGCCTGGCAGTATCCCTCCTCTGGTCTGTAGAGTGTGTACGCTTTAAGAACACGAAACAGGTCCTGCTGCCTGCACAGGATCAAAACAGACACAGCACAATGTTTACACAAACAAGACGTCAAGCAAGACAATGCAATCAGTTCTGTAAGGGGGTCGTCACGTCAGGTCAGACGGCATACCCGTGTCCTCCTCGGGAGACAAACATCTCATGAAATGGAAACTGTCGATGGAGGTCCTTCTCAATCACATCGACCCATTTCGGGTCTCCTGGCTGGCTGTCCAGCTCCTGACAACACAAATGGAGGACAATTGAAATCGCCTACATAGTGACAGCATGCTGCTCCGATTTAAGTTTTGCACCACATTGAAAATTCTTGACTACACTGAGCTGATTTAACACCGACATGAAACTGCGTGAACTAAAACCAGATGCCAGATGTGCCAGCCACATCAGGCCTCTCGCACACAAAATGTACATCTGATGCGTGACCACAGTTTCAATAATGAAATGAGCCTAAAATCAGCCCCAAAAGGGGCTTCGATGGGGAAGTGAAAGAAGAAGCTGTCTGACCTGAAACTTCCCTTGGTTCTGCTCTCTCTTCACCTTCCCTCCTGACAGGTAGAGCCATGCACGGCCTCGCAGGGCGGGTGGGATTCCTTTTTGGCACCGCAGCCTCACCTGGGCCACAGGAGAACAGAGATTCAACAAAAAAAAAAAAAACATGGATCAAACCACACTTCATCCAAGGAAACAACGATGACAATAACTTGGCAATGAAGACAGTCTTAAAGCGGTTATGTGCAGTCAGAGGTTAAGTCATGGACCAGTCATTTAGTGAGAAATACTCCATATTTAGATAGTTGAAATGAAATGAAATTATGAAGGCAATCTGGAATCGTTCTGCAAAATGGTGATAGGAAACATTCCCTTGATGGATGCTTATCATTCCTCATGTGATGTGTAAATGTAGAGCAGCTATTATCTTTCAAAAGTCAAACAAGCTTTTGTTGAGGCAACAGACAAACTGATGTAAGATACACGTTTTAATCCACAAATATGTATCAGACATTAAATCCGATTCAACGTACATTACCTTTCCATGACGAGTTAGTTTATTTCTAATATAAAACTAGCATACTTCCCTAATTCAGTACAAGTAATATTACTAAAGGGAGTACTATTATGCCATTTTCACAGTGAAATAGTTTCTTTGAGTCGATTCTATAAAACAGGTTTAACATGTCTTTCCTTCTTCATCCCAGTCACGATTTCATCACCGGGGCATCAGACCGCAGCGAGGTAAACAAAGGCCGAGTCACGGTCTTGTAACATGCCAACTAATCTCCTCCTCCACACAGATCAGCTGATTTTGCCCTCGTCTCTACGTCTGTTGCCAGTCCAGCGCCATTTTTCTTTTTTTGCTGAATCCTCAACCTAATCTACTCGCTCCGTCATTAAAGACTTGTCAGCTCAGAGGTGAACCGAGCCCCACCCTGCATCTGAGACTGTTAACTTTGTCAAGTGGTACACGGGCTGAGGAAGAGATGGGTTGTGTCCAGGCTTGCTGCTGATTCATGGAAATGAGGTGAAGTTGCAGCTCTGAAGGAAATCGCTCAGAGCGTCTCACACACAAAAACCAGCTGAGCAAGTGGAGGTGTAGACAATGCGTGTGCACAGTACTTACCTTGTGCAATCAAACATTTGGGAAAATACAAAGTACACTGTATGATCATGGAAACGGAACTCCACAGAAATGACACTGCTGGGAAATTAGTAAAAACAAGCACCAGAACACCTTTAAAAAGGAGATATCATATTCAGCTTAGGGCTTTTTTTTGTTTTTTTAATCATGGTGAACTATGTGCAAACTATATGCTGGCTGGTGTAGTAGTTAGGCTCACAGCAAGAACATTATTGGTTCTAGTTCAGTTGGGAACCTTTCTGAACAGTTTGGATATTCGTGCATACCTGGATTTTCCTCTCTCATTCTCAAAAACATATATTTCAGGCTAACTGGTAGCTCCTAATTCTGTGTCAGTGAGAATGATTGTGCGGGGATGTTTCTCAGGGAGTTCCCTGCAGTCAGCTGTGATTGGGTTCAACCCTCTCCAACAAAGCATCAGAGGAAGCAATACAGAAGATGGATGGGTGAACACCTGAAGCTGACCTTATTGAATCTCTTGATCATCCATTTGTCCCAGTGGCTGAGCATGTCCAGCCATTTCACCTCCCTTTGTCTGAGCACCTCTGGAGGCACATCCTGAGCCCTGCAGAAACAATGGAGAACAGAAAAATGCCACATCACAGACATCAAATCATTATTAAGCCCATCGAGACTTAACAATACACATCTCAAACAGACTTGGCTTAAAAAAAAAAAATTTTTTCAATCAGGATAGCAAAGACATAGTTGGGTGGCTGCTGGACGAAGGGCAAATCATTTTCAATGGAGTAAGACAAAAACAAGACAAACAGAGACTGTTTATCTTTCTCCCTGTGCAGGCTGCTCTGCGTCAGTAGCCATTATCCATACAGAGTCAATAAACCGCCAGTCAAAAATAACAACTCCTACTCTTGTTTAGAGGAGAGGTTATAAAAAAAAAAGTACAAACTCAGATGGAGCTGGTTTATTGACGGTTCCTCCTAAAAAAAAAAAAAAAAAAAAAAGCTGCCGTGCAGTCGTTATTTGCCTGCTTGATGATAAAATTCAACTGTAAAATGTTTACAGCCAAGAAAAATTGACTAGCTCACATTACATGACATCCTCTGACAGAAAAAGAAAACGTCGTCTCGCTGCCTATATGAATAAGGGCTTATGCTTTACTAGGATATGTAATTATCTCATCGGCACAAGCCAGTAATTGTGGGGTTCGGATGTCTTCAAAGAGCTTTTTTTGTATATTTAGGACAGCCCTCTTTCAGTTAAAAGTGTAGGCTGCATGTTGCATCAGTAAAACTCCAGCTTCAGCCTCCAAAGCCCTGAAACAATGATAGCTTAACTTTCATTGCCAGTGTAAATTAAGCCCTGGGATTGAGACTATCTCAAGAAGTGAGCAGAGAGAGAGGGGGCCCCTGCAGAACAAGGGGCACCAGAGCTGTGGATCCCAGTCTGCCAAAACTGCAGCAAAACAAAAAACCTCCTTCCAGCTGGTGCTTGGCACAACTTTCACCCCTTTCACTATTCCAGCACTGACATCTAAACTGAAGGCCTCCGTAAAAACTGAAATAAAGAGGGACTCCCAGAACAACAAAATACTGTATCGTTGCCTAAATGGATTAATTCAAAAGTGACACTGAGGCAGGGTAAAGTGCTCTTTGACATTTCTTCACAATGAAATGAATGTGCGAATAACAATGTATATGATAGAAAACGCTTTATCCTAAAGTAACTAAGAAAGAAGGATGAACTTTGTTGTGAGTTAACTTGGAGCTCTGGTAGTGAAAGACACGGTGCCACGCAGCTGGAGGAAGAGTTCCGTCTGTCCACACAACAACTAAGCAGCCTCCATGACTCGATCACACCACTCCCATGCTTTTAACCTACTCACAACTGGACTTTACACGTTAAAGGGACATAAATCACAACCTGAAGTGAATGAATCGCAGCTGGATGAGTTTTGAAGCAAACTTACGAGTCCCCCGAGTACTGCTGCGCCCCGCCGATAAACCCATATTTATCGGTCTGTCGATCGCTGGTGAAGCCGTTGATCTCCGAGTCAGATCCCAGGGAGCTCTCGTCGTCCAAGTGACTGCTGCTGATGGTCCTGATGCTTCTTGTGTCCGCCGATTGACGGCCGTTCTCGATCTTGGCCATGGTTGTTAGCGGGGAGAGCTAGGTGGCTAGCCGGGGGACGGCTAACGTTGACAGCCCGAGTCAGATGTGTTCCTCTCCCGCATCTGTGCTCCAAACACACTGCAGCGACGCCATGATGTTAAAACTTTACAGCAGCTTGAAGCGACATAGAAAAAAAACAACATCTATCGCCACGACAGGAACTGTAAAAGCATAATAAACAGATTAGGCGTGCGTTCGCTCTGTTAACTTAAAGGTTTATTCTGATTTAACGTTAGCTCGCGAGCGGCGATGTGCTAACAGTTAGCCTCAAGTACTCCAGGCTGCATTAAGTCCAAATTCAACAACCCAACGGCACACCAGCATCCCGCTCTTGATAGTTAATGACTTACTGACCATGTCAGCCGGTTAAAGCTCCAGTTTTCAGTCTCGGAGAGCTTCTCCTGTCATCCCCGGGCTGCTGGACAGATTTGTGGACTCGGTGTGTGAGAGAGCCTGCCGTCCCGCTGCTCGCGACTCCCGCGAGGTTATGGCGACCTCTAGTGGTTACACCAAAAAAATAAATCTTGAACGAACACTCGGAAGAGCGAAATAGTATCATACTGCGAATAAGAGAGAGAAGAGAGCGCCGCCATTTCTCCCTCTCTGGCGCTCTCTCTCTCAGTAAGGGGCCTCTCTACCTTCACCAACGCCACATTTGTTTGCGGAACCGACTTAGCATCGCTACCATGATAGCCTTTAGCTCATATCCATGGGAACTGGGTAGATCAGGTAGCAACGTCATCATTGAGCAGGGAGCGTTTCCATCCTTTGCTCTCCTCCATGAGGTGCCTCTCCCAGCCGCATATTAGGGGACCTTGTTTTTATTATAACGTCCCAAAATCTAATCAATTAATCCTTTAATTTCATGTAATTCAGGTGAGGAGTTGTGAAAAGTTGGTAAAATACATACATACAAACCAATGAATAAATGCATCCAAAAACTCTAAATACAACCTTCTGGGCCAAACTTCTGTTGGCGAAAGTTACTGGAACAGGCTCACGTAGAGTTCATACCGGCAAAACTGCATTTGTCATCAGAGGAGGTAACATCTGAAGCTCAACTTCCCACTGAGCAAGCAGCATCCATAGATGTCCAAGACACGTCCGTTCTTCCAGGCCCTAATCTGGACGTATATTTAACACCAGAACTAGTTGACAAATGACACATAGAAAAAAGATGATGGACATCTAGACACTCAGAATCAGTAAAAAGGGACAGGTCACAAGCTGTCTGTTAAGTCCAACTGAATGTATAATTATTGATTTGTGATTAAAATATTGAGGGAAGTAGATCATGACAGGCAAGAGGAGACAGCATGTGAAATTTAATGCACAATGTCTGAGTTATGACCATTTATTGTTTTGGCCGCAAGGCATTGACCTTTTTAAGTCCAGCTAGATGTGTTTATAGAATTTACATGTGCGTGCATACGTTTCCTGAGGGTTCTCTGATTTCCTCCCACAGTCCAAAAAAAGAATGTGATTGTAATTGGCAATGCTAAATTGACTGTCTGTGTGTGTCCTGATGACCTGTCCTTTTATCTTTTGAAACATATTTTCATTAACGTCCATACGATGTCCAGACAAGACGTGAATACAACGTCCAAGAAAGACATTTAAAAAAACTTTCATTCTGGCCCTTCTGAGGACGTCTTCTGGATGTCTGGAGATGATGTCTTATAGATGTGTTTTGGACCACTTTTTGCTCATTGGGGTGGTGGGTGTGGGAGGGTAAACTGGGGATTAACATATATCTCTTGGAATAAACGCCTCACAAAATCCAACACACTCCAAAAGTGACTTTTTCCAATAGCACCGCAGGGATCTTGGCTTGGTGAGGGCCCCCATTTGGTTAACCTGTCGTGCTCGATGGCGGTTTAGAGGGGGGGGGGGGGGGGGGGGGGGGGTTCAGATTGGTACATAAACAGGAGTGCCACAGTCTCAAATACTACAATGCACGCAGTGAGTACAAGACTCACACATAGATGCGTTAAAACAGGCTCGTGTCAGAGGCTAAACAAACAAGCTTTTCCCTCTTAACAATGTGCACCAAATATTTTGCACCTTTTTTTGCTGCAGAAACCATTTGTTGTCCATATACATGGGTCTTTTTTTTTTTTCAAATGTGCATTTAGCTGAATTTAATTTCCTTCCTCTTCCCTTGATTGCTGAATCCCTCTCAAATCATGCATTTTCCCCCTCTGAGGACGGGGGAAAAGATGCAGTATATCTGTCCTCTTATGGTTTTACTGCCGCAATACCAAAATATAATGTTCAACGACTATGAACATCCACTGGACTTTATGTATGGATGGGAAGACAAGAACTGAGCACCTGACAGCTTCATTTATGGCAGCCTCCCTGTACTAACCACCAAGAATGTGAGACTGTGTGTGAAGCTGTAGGTAAATAATTGCAGGAATCGGTTCACATGTCATTGTTTTGGAGAAACGTTCACTGCAAGAAGAGTTCCAATACTGTAGGCAAGTCGAGAATCATATTTGCTGCTGTTGCTTTGTTTAGAGTATTTACAAAACAGACTTGATGAGAGCGATAAGACACCACCGAGAATGAATTGGTTCTTAACGGTATAAATGCACTTTTTCTTTTGTAAGAAATTTAGAATTTTGAATGTAAGATTTACAGTAATATAATGAATTTGATATAGTTTTTTTTTTGTTGATAAGTGATTTTTAGGAGTGTTAAAGGCTTTTTAAATAAGAGTAATGTTAAGCAATGGTAAAGAAAATAACTTGAGTAAGACTCTGTGCCTCTTAACATGGTTTTACAATGCAGCTCCTTCTAAGAATGGACTGATTAGGAATTTAGAGGAGGGAGGCGTCTTATTTACAGTATTTTGGATCCATGTCCCACTGCACCTCTGCATTTTCAGGACTCCTTCACACTGAAGCTTCTCAATAAGTGACGGCTGTTGTCTCATGAACATGGCATGCTTTCCAACAAGTTCTGATTGTTTAGTTTTTTTATTGGGATGTTTTTTTTTGTTTACTTTTTTTAAGAGATCCCTATGGAGGGATCCAAATTGTAAGAGAATTATCAATGGCAATGCAACTGACTGCAGGACCACTAAGGTATTTCTCCAGCTCATGATCAAACTAGTGATTGTTTTCATATATTTACCTGTTGATACTATGCAGGAAATGCCTGGGAATACACTGACTGAGTCCTAATAGTTTTCTTTCCCCGACACTGGTTAACTTTTTGTGAGCGAGTGGTGGTCTTTATTCAGCTTTATCTCTTTAGTCATTGTCCACAGTGGACGCTTGAAATGGAAGTGGCTGTTTTGCCTGTCGGTGTTTGACTTTAAAAGTGTGCACCCAAGTACTTTGTCGATGTATTTATTATTTTGTTTTGCACCAGCCCTGCGCTATCAGTTCAATATGTACTTTGAGTTTATTTTGAAGAACCGGAAGTTTATTTTTTGTTAAACCGGAAGTAGTGTGCCAAGCTGTTTGAGGTAGCTTAATAGCACTAAGTTATGGACGGAGCACATTTTGTCTCTCCGGTGAGAATGAGAACAAGAAGAGAAAAAGGTATGAAAACTTTAACCTTTTGTGTCAAAATGAAGAAATGATTTAGTTAATGTGATCCTGATTTAAAATCTTGTTTTAGAGGTGGGAGAACCGAGGAAGAAGAACTTTTATTTGTCTCGGCTTCTCCAGATAAAACTCCCTTGGTAAGCACATGTTCCCATTGGTGTGTATGTGAAAATACCACGAGGTGAAGATGCTAGCACATGCTATTACGGATGAATTCTACATTTTATGTTGGTTTTGAATGATACTCTTACATTTAGTTTATGATTTGAATTAAATTTGTGCTTTATTTATCCTGTATGTTGTAATTAGCACATTGTAAGAATTTTACAGAGTGAAATATTTAATCACCTTCACTGAAGGTGGAAACCACCTTCATTAGGAAGGTAAAATGTCCTAAGTTCATTTATGAGAGTTAAAAGCAGCGAAGCTGTAATTTATGTTCGTTCTGTCAATTAAAAATGATTTATTTTATTTAAAACTAGAAGCCTATGTTAGAAAAGATTAAAAAGAGAGACTATAAATAAGTGAATTCATGGATGCAAAAGAAACCCATAATTGCACTTCATTGTAATTATACTTTGTTAAAATTAAACATTCACATCTTGAAATGTGTTGTATGGAAATTACTATGGCGATTTACGCGTGAACTGTAATATTTTGGATTCCTTATAGAAAAGAGAATTTAATGTTGTACAAGGTCATTAAAAACAGCCGTAGAGGTTTGACACAACAGAATAAACTCCTGAAAGACACACACTGTTTACTACAAACACTATTGTTGAAATAGGTTTTATAAAAGACTATGATCTCTGTCATTGTAAACTAAACTAAAAGCTCTTAAATCAGCCGGTTAGAGGAAAATAAACTGAAGCATTGAGATTTTTTGTTATTTGGTGGTCGTTTGAGTTTAGGGTTGGGTGTGTTCTCTCCGATTTGCAATACACTTGATTGCAATGAGGGGCTCCTTATTAGGCTTTTTCACAGCCTTGGTGACGACGTCATCAGTAGGTTCAGGTATGCTGAAGCAGGGCGAGAACTAAGACATGCAGGACAGGGGCCCTCGAGGACCGGGGTTGGGCACCCCTGCTCTAGAATATCGGTGCTGAGCATCGTCCAGGCTTTGCCCCCTAATGAACCTCTTCAGCATGTGACATTTCTTCTGGAGATCTTAGTTTTGTTTGTTTTTTCTTTCTCAAGATCCTGCATGGCTTCGAGAACCAGGTGGGAGAGGAGAACTGGCAGCAGTTTTCCGAGCAGTTCCCTCCTCTGTTGAAGGAGCGCCTGTCGGCCCCTTCAGTCCTTGCAGGACACTGAAATGTTCGGTATGTCAGCTGGTATCTGCAACGTCCAGCTCACCCTCACACACACCTCCTCCTGGAAGTGATGACACACCCAGCTCATTGATCAACAATGATACATTTTGTTCCTATTATGATCTGATCCAGAACGAGATGTTTTCACTAATCTATCAGCTCTGTTGTTTGATGTCCTGACCTGAGACGTTTGTGTGTTTCTGTCCAGGTTGAGGACGGAGAGGGTAACAGGGAAACTCATTGCACTGCCCAGATCGTAGGGAGAAACTCGAACTGGAGGGAAGTGACTGGCCTTGATCCTCCACTCTGCAGACCCCCAACCCCCCAACCCACGCCCTGTTTGTCTCTGAGTGTTCCAAGCTGTTTGAGGTAGCTTAATAGCACTAAGTTATGGACGGAGCACATTTTGTCTCTCCGGTGAGAATGAGGAAAAGAAGAGAAAAAGGTATGAAAACTTTAACCTTTTGTGTCAAAATGAAGAAATGATTTAGTTAATGTGATCCTGATTTAAAATCTTGTTTTAGAGGTGGGAGAACCGAGGAAGAAGAACTTTTATTTGTCTCGGCTTCTCCAGATAAAACTCCCTTGGTAAGCACATGTTCCCATTGGTGTGTATGTGAAAATACCACGAGGTGAAGATGCTAGCACATGCTATTACGGATGAATTCTACATTTTATGTTGGTTTTGAAGGATACTCTTACATTTAGTTTATGATTTGAATTAAAATTGTGCTTTATTTATCCTGTATGTTGTAATTAGCACATTGTAAGAATTTTACAGAGTGAAATATTTAATCACCTTCACTGAAGGTGGAAACCATCTTCATTAGGAAGGTAAAATGTTATTCTAAGTTCATTTATGAGGTAAAAGCAGCGAAGCTGTAATTTATGAACAGTCTGTTATTTAAAAATTATTTATTTTATTTAAAACTAGAAGCCTATGTTAGAAAAGATTAAAAAGAGAGACTATAAATAAGTAAATTCATTGATTCAATAGAAACACATAATTGCACTTCATTGTAATTACACTTTGTTAAAATTAAACATTTTCACATCTTGAAATGTACTTTATGGAAATTACTATGGCGATCTATGCGTGAACTGTAATATTTTGGATTCCTTATAGAAAATAGAATTTAATGTTGTACAAGGTCATTAAAAACAGCCGTAGAGGTTTGACACAACAGAATAAACTCCTGAAAGACACACACTGTTTACTACAAACACTATTGTTGAAATAGGTTTTATAAAAGACTATGATCTCTGTCATTGTAAACTAAACTAAAAGCTCTTAAATCAGCCGGTTAGAGGAAAATAAACTGAAGCAATGAGATTTTTTGTTATTTTGTGGTAGTTTGAGTTTAGGGTTGGGTGTGTTCTCTCCCTGATTGCAATGAGAGGCTCCTTATTGGGCTTTTCTCACAGCCTTGGTGATGATGTCATCAGTAGGTTCAGGTATGCTGAAGCAGGGCGAGAACTAAGACATGCAGGACAGGAGCCCTTGGGGACCGGGGTTGGGCACCCCTGCTCTAGAATATCGGTGATGAGCATCGTCCAGGCTTTGCCCCCTAATGAACCTCTTCAGCATGTGACATTTCTTCTGGAGTTCTTAGTTTTGTTTGTTTTTTCTTTCTCAAGATCCTGCATGGCTTCGAGAACCAGGTGGGAGAGGAGAACTGGCAGCAGTTTTCCGAGCAGTTCCCTCCTCTGTTGAAGGAGCGCCTGTCGGCCCCTTCAGTCCTTGCAGGACACTGAAATGTTCGGTATGTCAGCTGGTATCTGCAACGTCCAGCTCACCCTCACACACACCTCCTCCTGGAAGTGATGACACACCCAGCTCATTGATCAACAATGATACATTTTGTTCCTATTATGATCTGATCCAGAACGAGATGTTTTCACTAATCTATCAGCTCTGTTGTTTGATGTCCTGACCTGAGACGTTTGTGTGTTTCTGTCCAGGTTGAGGACGGAGAGGGTATCAGGGAAACTCATTGCACTGCCCAGATCGTAGGGAGAAACTCGAACTGGAGGGAAGTGACTGGCCTTGATCCTCCACTCTGCAGACCCCCAACCCCCCAACCCACGCCCTGTTTGTCTCTGAGTGTGCCAAGCTGTTTGAGGTAGCTTAATAGCACTAAGTTATGGGCGGAGCACATTTTGTGTCTCCGGTGAGAATGAGAACAAGAAGAGAAAAAGGTATGAAAACTTTAACCTTTTGTGTCAAAATGAAGAAATGATTTAGTTAATGTGATCCTGATTTAAAATCTTGTTTTAGAGGTGGGAGAACCGAGGAAGAAGAACTTTTATTTGTCTCGGCTTCTCCAGATAAAACTCCCTTGGTAAGCACATGTTCCCATTGGTGTGTATGTGAAAATACCACGAGGTGAAGATGCTAGCACATGCTATTACGGATGAATTCTACATTTTATGTTGATTTTGAATGATACTCTTACATTTAGTTTATGATTTGAATTAAAATTGTGCTTTATTTATCCTGTATGTTGTAATTAGCACATTGTAAGAATTTTACAGAGTGAAATATTTAATCACCTTCACTGAAGGTGGAAACCACCTTCATTAGGAAGGTAAAATGTTATTCTAAGTTCATTTATGAGAGGTAAAAGCAGCGAAGCTGTAATTTATGTTCGTTCTGTCAATTAAAAATGATTTATTTTATTTAAAACTAGAAGCCTATGTTAGAAAAGATTAAAAAGAGAGACTATAAATAAGTGAATTCATGGATGCAAAAGAAACCCATAATTGCACTTCATTGTAATTATACTTTGTTAAAATTAAACATTCACATCTTGAAATGTGTTGTATGGAAATTACTATGGCGATTTACGCGTGAACTGTAATATTTTGGATTCCTTATAGAAAAAATAATTTAATGTTGTACAAGGTCATTAAAAACAGCCGTAGAGGTTTGACACAACAGAATAAACTCCTGAAAGACACACACTGTTGACTATAAACATGATTGTTGAAATAGGTTTTTATAAAAGACTATGATCTCTGTCATTGTAAACTAAACTAAAAGCTCTTAAATCAGCCGGTTAGAGGAAAATAAACTGAAGCATTGAGATTTTTTGTTATTTGGTGGTCGTTTGAGTTTAGGGTTGGGTGTGTTCTCTCCGATTTGCAATACACTTGATTGCAATGAGGGGCTCCTTATTAGGCTTTTCTCACAGCCTTGGTGACGACGTCATCAGTAGGTTCAGGTATGCTGAAGCAGGGCGAGAACTAAGACATGCAGGACAGGGGCCCTCGAGGACCGGGGTTGGGCACCCCTGCTCTAGAATATCGGTGCTGAGCATCGTCCAGGCTTTGCCCCCTAATGAACCTCTTCAGCATGTGACATTTCTTCTGGAGATCTTAGTTTTGTTTGTTTTTTCTTTCTCAAGATCCTGCATGGCTTCGAGAACCAGGTGGGAGAGGAGAACTGGCAGCAGTTTTCCGAGCAGTTCCCTCCTCTGTTGAAGGAGCGCCTGTCGGCCCCTTCAGTCCTTGCAGGACACTGAAATGTTCGGTATGTCAGCTGGTATCTGCAACGTCCAGCTCACCCTCACACACACCTCCTCCTGGAAGTGATGACACACCCAGCTCATTGATCAACAATGATACATTTTGTTCCTATTATGATCTGATCCAGAACGAGATGTTTTCACTAATCTATCAGCTCTGTTGTTTGATGTCCTGACCTGAGACGTTTGTGTGTTTCTGTCCAGGTTGAGGACGGAGAGGGTAACAGGGAAACTCATTGCACTGCCCAGATCGTAGGGAGAAACTCGAACTGGAGGGAAGTGACTGGCCTTGATCCTCCACTCTGCAGACCCCCAACCCCCCAACCCACGCCCTGTTTGTCTCTGAGGGAGTGTTGGAGGTTTAGATAAGATCCGGATTTTCAAAACGTATTTGTGCTCCACTTGTCTAGTTTATATCTTCCATCCATCCATTATCCACTGAGCAGGGTGAGGACATCCTGGTCAGGTCATGAGTCCATCACAGGACAAACCACCACTCACATCTACAGACAACCTCCAATAAACACCTTTTAAGAAATGATGGTTTTTGTGTTGTTGGAGCAAAACACACGGAAACACCAAGTGCACTAGAGCCAGTGATATTGTGATAGAGGAAATAACTGACAAACTAAATTGGAAAGTTTACATAAATATACTTAAGACAAAGATGACAAATTATTGCAATGTTACATAAAATCAAAAATTCAGTAAATCAAAATGCTCTTTACAGGTTATATAACTTTCATACTTCCATATCTCAATTATTGTGGTGGAATATGGGGTAATAATTATAAATCAAGCATCAATTCAATTTTCTTTCTTGAAAAGAAAGCTATTAGAATAGTTAATTATGCGTACTATTATGCTCATACCAATGCTCTTTTTATTGAATAGAAAATGTTAAAATTACACGACCTTGTTGACCTCAACACTGCAGTTGTGATGTATGAAGCACATAATCATGCTGCTTCAGCACATCCAGGAGAGGTTAAACCCAGGGAGTCTTTTTATATGATCAATGATGGTAATAAAAACTAAATGAAGTATATAAATACTAATGGGAACTATTAGTGTTTATGTATATTAGATTTTTGGTACAAATGTTTAACCTACAAGTATGATTGTACATGGATACTGGATAATTGTTAGTGTACTGCATATACTGTGTATATACTTGTATGTATAAACTATTGTGTATACATGTGTATACTTGTGTAAATGAAATGTATTTCTTCACTGTATGAAGCTCGAATTCAGTCTGATGTCTTAGTCTGCTGCATCTTGTATTTGATTTGTTAATCAGGTTAGACAAAATAAGTGTTAACATCAGCCTGAACCCTTTTGATCTATAAAATTGTCAACCTATGGATGAAAAATTGCTTTTGCTGATTTTATTTTGTTGACCACTGGCCGAAGAAATTAAAAACTAAATAAAATAACCAATACACCAACTCTTTTTTAAACTGTGTTCAACATGATTTATCGCAATATAATCACAGTACATAATTTGATTTTCACTCGCAAATTCCTGCTTTCAAGGAATCCTGGCAGCCCCTCGGAGTACTTATCTAACATTGCTTTTCACCCAAAAAGTGTAGATTCTGGCTTAAGTTAAGTTTTTTGAAGCTGCTTTTTTTTTCTTCTTCAAAGTATACTATGAGACAAACATACCTTTCAACCCTTCTACTTGAACACAATTACTGTTGTACATAAATGAAAACTTCAATAAAAAGATTAAAATCACAACAAATACAGCAACAAAACTGGAATTAAGTTTTCAATCCTTTTATTTAAGTGAATGAACAATGAGATTTTACATGTTACTAATTACTGTAGACAAACCAATATTGAGACAAGGCTTGCTTACTGGATTATAATTCATCATACAGGAACGTGATTTTCCTCATAGAAATAAAGGGAAAATAATTTCCCATCAAACTAAAACGACATGGCGGCACTGAAGGACAGAACATGGGCCTTTTCTTCTTGTAGTGTGGCTCACTTCTTCCTTCCACCTCTCTCTTTCAGGGCCAAATGAATGACCGAGCCGTTGTTCATGTTGTAAAAAGCCAGGGAGTTGGAGTCCTTGATGAAAATGCCCTAAAAAGGAAACGAATAAAACACGTTTTATTGATTCAGTCAAAGTTATGCAGATGAGGCCACGTTCCAGCACATTAAAAAAAATAAAAAGTTACCTCAAACTGTAACTTCTGTTTTCCTGCAGGCATTCCTGTCGCTTCATGAATCTTCACCTTAATAACAGAAACCTGTGGACAAATCACATTTCCACAATCATCAGGCTCAAGTAGGCACATTTACATTCACGCTTAAAACAAACCAAAACGACATGATAAAACAAAACGTGCATACCTGATCTGTGAGTGGAACAGTGAAATTCAGTATTTGGCCGTTCAGCTTCCATTCAGTCTTGTCCTGCATGTTGGGTACTTGTACTTTAACAGCAACTGGACCCTGAAGAGGACAAAATATGTTTCAAATTAAGACAAAGCAACAGACGAAACAGGAATATAATGACTTGAGTGACGGAGTCTCCACAGAAAAGGTTGGATGTGGTTTTCATCCCACAGCGTTACAAAATTAGGTCAATTTAAATTATTTGTTCTTTTGGTTTCCATCTGGATGGCCTTGAAATAAACTGCAGTTTTGCATAATGTTCCAAATTTGTATTTTAAACACACTGCATGGTAAGGCATAAATCAACAGCATAAACTACAAAAATCTGACGGGACAAATTTCAACTGGGGCACAACAATCAATAAAAAAACAAAGTCAAGAGGCGAGACGTTGTGATTAGCTAATCACAAAGGCTTTCATTTCATAAATACATCAAGTCTGTCCCACTACTGCGGAACTATGCAAATATAAGCATAACTTGCACTTTAAAGTGACCAATAGAGTGAATGATTCATAAACTACAATATACAGAAATCATTGGGGAATAGTTTGGATTTGAGGCAACAGGCAGTCAACAATGGAAAAGGTGCAAGACGTGTCATAGAGTCGTCACTACATCCAGAGGAAACTCATTTCCTCAAACAAGCTTTAACCAGCCGTATTCATCCCAACCTAGTTGAGACTTTGGTCAGAGTGTGTAGCGGCTGTGTTGGTGTCAAAGTCAAACTAAACTCTGTGTCGTACTAAAGCAGCCGTTCTGAGAACGTAATGAAGAGGTGATCGCAGAGCAGCTGCAGTCCAACTCCGGTGCAACCTGAAAGCAATCGACGTACCCTGCGGACCAAATATCCAGCATATGCCACAAGTTTGAACTGAGAAGGCGTCCGTACAATGAGCAACAGATGATTTTATAAATTCAAGGCCAACCACCGTGTTCAGCCTCAGACATCAACTAACCTTGTTTCTGCGAAGAAACTCCTCCTCTGGAATGAGGTTGTCCTCCGTCTTCATCTTCTTGCTGACTGGCTCATCGTCGTGGGGTGGAGGAGGGTGAGAAGGCGGTGCGGGAACAGAGGAAGGTGGCTGTGGAACAGGCGGAGCTGGGACAAATGCTGGAAGAAGAAGAAGAAGAAGAAGAAATGCACCCTTCAGTGTGAAAATGACAAAATAAGGCAGAAGAATTATTCAGGAAACTAAATATTTCTTCTGAATGTGGTAAGTTGATGGAGCTACGATCTTACCGGCTGGAACAACCATGGGAGGCGGTCTGGGGGCCATGATGTGAGGGGCCGACGGAGGCATAGGAACCACATTGATGCGCTGAGTAGGAATCATGGGAGGCATCTGTGCGAGGACTTGTCCTGGTCCAAGGCGCACCACAGGAGTCACGGGGGGTCGTGGAATCACAGGAACAGCCGACAGGAGTGTGGTGCGCACTGGAGGTGCCACCTACATAACACACAGCAATGAATTAGGGGGTGTACATGCAGTGTGGGGTATACAGATATCCTTTGATTAAAGTAGCTCACAGAGATGGATGGACGAGGCACAGTATTGATGGGAGGACTTGGTTTAGATAAATTGGCCATAGAGGAGGGCATTGGAGGCTGGTGATGAATGTCACTCGGCTTGCTTGGGCCAATCTTCTCCTTGGTGTCATCCTCTCCCACCAGACCTTTGGCCTTGTGAATGGCTTCGATCTGCTCCTGCAGGGTGATGTTGGCCTGTGCAGCCTGCTGTGTACGAGCCATGCTTCCAGAATGGCCGTCCCAAGTAACCTTGTGAGAGGGCAAGAGAGCAAATATTACAAAGCAAGAAAGTACCAATTTAAAAAAAGAAACTTTCTTTATAGGATGGAAATTGTGTCGTCCCCCCCCCCCCTCCATTTTTTACCTTGATCATTCAAAATAAAAATAAAACTTCTCTTACCTTCTCCTCTGGCTTCTGGATTTCTTCCTCACCGATCTTTTTACCGATGGCCGTCTCTTCCACACCAAAGATATCAGTACGCCTCTCAGCCAGCTGTTTCAAGCTGCTCTCAATATCCAAACCAGGGGCATAGACTTCATCCTCCGTCTGCCTCTCTCTGATGCTGCGGTCTCTCTGTTCCAACCAGCGCGGGTCCAGCAGACCAATACGCATGTGCTCTTGCATTTTACTGGCTGGGATCTTCTCGCCAGTAATGGGTGAGATAAGGTACTCATCCGGAACAGCGATCGAAGGCGGCGGCTTGGAAGCTGTAATAAAAATAATTTTTTTTTTACATTTTTTTTAACAATCCAACCACATGGCACAAAGTAACAACCAGATTATGCACTTGTTTTTTTCTAGTATAGGGGTATTTTTACCTTTAGGGTCGTAGTCTTTGCGAATGATGACCTGGTCTGGAGTTGGGGGCAGTGGCGGTGGCATGGGGTTGTCTGGTGGCAATGGCGCCTTCACACCATCATCATCATCATCTGATCCCTTAAGACAGAGAAGAGAAATATGTTAACAGCACTTATCATTGTTCATTTATTACATTTCAACCTAAAAAATTAAGGCGTTGAATTAAATGAAAGAATAAAAAAAAACAGTATTATATTTTCGAAATCAAACAGTTGGAAAAACTTTGTTTCTAACCTCATCCATGTCCTGAACTTGTGTGTCTTGATCAGGTTGTGAAGGGTGACCGTCACCTCTGTGCTCCCTCTCGTCCTCGTCATCACTCTCAACCTCCATTTCTACCTCCTCGCTCTCTCCATACTTCTCGTAGCGCTCTTGGATCAGGATGCGAGCACCAAGCTCCTCCGGTGTGGTTGGTGGGGGGAAGTGGCCTTGAAAAACAGAAAAACCAATACAGCTTAATTATTTTTGCCATAATTAACATTTGACATGTTAAAATATTTGAATTATAAATAAATTACCTTGTTCATTTGGCTGGAAGTCGACTGTCTCAACAACCACAAAGTCATGCCAGTCTATTTGAGCATACGCCACACGTTCCTTTTCTCTTTCTTCCTCCTCTTTCTTCCTCTCACGCTCCTGAAACTTTGCCCACTCAACACGGTACCTCACCTGATAGTTTGGTAAAAGGACAGTCGATCAACACAGGCCCTCTGCTTCCAAAATCTCATTCAGACCAATTCACTGCCACAAGAAATTACCTGGTCCATAACCTCTCTTGGGTTCTCAGCCTCCTTCTTAAGTTTGATCAGAAGGCCTTTGGGAGGAATCAGAATCTAAACATGACACAGAAGATAAGACATAGTTTATCGTCACCTCACAAACATGGATAGCAACATTAGAGAGGGAAATGTTCTCACCTTGGTGTACTGCTCAACTAGTTTGGTAAAGTAGTTGAAAAGGCTGTGTTGGGGCCTCAGAAAGTCAAACTGGTAGTTTCTCTGTTCTTTCTGCATAAGCTGAGTGAGAAACTGACGGCCATTACGAGCAACAAACTGGGCAGTGAGCTTGACGACGTCCAAATCGAACGCTGAGATAGATGGAGGATCTGCAATGAACTCAAAATCGGGGGGAGGCTCTTTGGGGACTATCGCTTCCTGAATCACTTGTACCTGTTGGGAAAAATTACACATTAATTATAAACATGGAAACGAATATTGCAAAAAGCACAGTGGAAGGTTGAGTCTTACTTTTTGTGGAAGCTGCTGAGACTGCTGCATGGCCTGCTGCATAACCTTAGGCACAGCTGCAGACGGCTCTTGCGCTTTGCCCTCCTTAAACTCATTGACTTTGTGTCGATAGTAAGCATGGTAAGGGTCATTGGGATTAAGGAAGTTAAACTTTGGATTGTTGATTTCATTTTGACGGATTCTGGCTTCAAACTCTGGTCCATTCCTGTGAAATGAAAAGTAACCAGCCATGTCATACATGTACAGTATTGTCGAGATCACCGCTTTTCAGATTGAAGATGGAGTAACCAACCTGGCAACAAAGCTGGCTGTCTTATCAACAATGTTTCGGACTTCAGGAGGCGGGTATATGATGCCAACAATGGGTTTGGTGGCTGGGGTTTCTTCTGGAGGTGCTTCATTCTGCACATAAAATATACATCACATAAATGTAAGTATACATATGTTGTCACTATTTACAAAGTATATATAAAGTTCAGAAATGTACAATATAAAGACACTACCATTAGTAAACCATGACACTCAATGCACCCAGAATAATAACTGAGCGACTTGAATGAAACACAGATTTACTGCAAATAATCACATTTTAGGTTTGAGTGCAGGTCATCTGCAAGTTTTACTTGAAAGATATGCTGAAGGTTGTTGTTTTAATCTCTAAAAAGCTTAAGAATTCAATGTTGGCATTTAAACTTAGGTCAGTGCAAAAGAAAAAGCATCTATAAAAGTACCATTTGAAAAGCGTTGTTTTAATAAACAAATTCATGAAGTATATACAGCCAATAGATGATAACCCATTTGTTTTTTTCACAGTGACTTACAATTCGCTCAGACATTAAATGGGACGATATCAAACTAATAAAAATGTTGGTTATTGAGCTGGAGTGATTCAAAGCTAACATGCTAACGGGCTTCAATTTTTCCTAAATTAGTTGTTTACAATAGATGCTCGGTGTTTAACCTTTTAATGATTGACACAATTTGCCTCTTAGAAAGGTGAAGGTAGACCGATCGATCATAATTTTGTGAAAAGAATGAATGGGCCTCTTTGGTCACGTTAGCGGGGTTTTACCTTGTTGGTCTCCGGCTGGATAATCTGAACAGGCCCGGGTGGCATGGCGGTGACTTTCTGTTAGTCTACAAACTATCTGGAAAGATCCAAGCACCACAGACAGAACGTGAATTTTTGAAAAAAAGGTCTTCTTACACTTGGTTTTTTAAGGACGCAACGTACAAGAGTAAAAAGTGCAGTTTTCTTGTGATTGATACTCACTGCGTCGCCGTTACGTTGACGTAATGGAGGGGTATTACTTCCGGAAACAAGCCGCAGTGCATTCTTCTTCTTCTTGGGTCAGGCAGTCTAGACGCTCCAATGGCGTATGGCTGCCCTCTACAGTTTGTTATCCGCATTGTTTTTGTCAGTCATTCATATTTTCTGGTGCAATCCAATACAATGTAGGTAGTAGTCCAACAGGTTTTTTTTTGTGTTTTTTTGTCATTTTAGTCCAGTTATCCAGGTGTGTAGTTCTAGCCCTGAATGAGAATGCGTTCTACTGTCTCTGAGGCTCCACACTCATATTTGACGTCTGGGTGTTTGCCAATCAGAGCCAGGCCACTTCTAAGCCCACAATGTCCAAGCATGTGGGATTGGAAAGGTTGCACATCTCCCTCCTAATCGGATCTTTTTTCACATTTATACCCTGGAATTACAAAATCTAGCTTTGGTTTTAACCATTTCTCCTCGATGCACATTATATCTGTTTTTTCTGTAAATTCATGTAAAGCTTTTATTAATTCTTTTCCATTTTCAACTCGACTCCGAGCATTCCACTGCATAATACAGAACATTATGCAGATGATGCTATTCGTCCTCATAATCTCCATCTCTGTTTATAATTTCCTCTTCCTCATTCATTCCTTGAATTTGATTCTCACTCCTGTTTTGTCCTTCACTGTCCTGAATGAGGAGGACGATAGTATGGATGTGGTTTTCGTTTGGAGATTCTGCCATTTTCTTCCTTTATTGAAAAAAATTAATAAAATAAAAATAAGCGCACTCGTATAATTAATCCGGCTGGTTTGTTTTCCCCAAAGTAAAAATGGTACCGTCTCGAACGTCATCTGTGACGTAAGCGCGACTTTAAGTACTACATCTGACAGTTACAACATCTTTAAAAAGGCGTTTGATATTCTTTATTAGCTCATATATATCCCCGCATGACTTTCCCTGGGACTTGGTCACCTTTAAACGCGAGCCTCACCACCAGGCGTCTCTGCACACATGCCGCAGTGCATTCTGGTACCTTGAGTCCATTTATAGTGGTTGCTGTGGAGACGCGGTGTCAACAATCTACAGTCGACAAACAAGAGAGACATTTCGTGTGCGACATGTGTGAATTGTTAGGACGTCATGATTGTATCGAGAGCCTCCGGAAAGACCTGGTGGACCTTCAGGGCGCCATTCTGGAAGTGTTTTCTCGAACCGGACCGGTCCGGTTCCCCTCCAGAAAGTTCCCCGACCAGCTCTCCTGTCACCTGGACATGCTGGCTCTGCTGGAGCAGTACGACTTCATGGACGGGGAGGACTCTTTCAATCAACATTCACACATTGTTTTACAGGAGCTGGTAATTGACAGGTAATATATTATCTTTACAAACACAGTAGTTTATCTCAGTGATGGTCTGCTTGTTTAATAGAGAACACTGCATTAAAAATACAACGATTTATCATAATCTTCTGTGCAATTGTTGGTGTTACATTAAATTGTTTGAGTTAGTCTTTTTTTTTTTACTTAATCCGACTCCTTTTCGTCATACAAATGTGGATCAAGTGGGCTGTGTTGTTTCATTGTTTTTTGTATTTTGTTTTACCAATTTAAATCAAAATGTTTCTCTTTTTCTTTTCTTTCTTTTTCTTTATATTTGTATGTTCGAAATAAAGTTTCATTCATTCATTCATTCAATTCAATTATTGTAAGACTTCATCTAACACTTGTATTTTCCCACTTTGCCTGAAAACAAGGCTGGTGCTTCTTCTACAAAGCTTCAATTCCTATGTTGTGCAGCTGAGGAGCAGTTCAGGGAGGGAACAACGCCGCCAGGAAGGATGCCAGTCAGTAGGCCTTGTTGTAAAAAGCTATTGGACCAATTTAGTTGAGTTTGCCAAAATGAAGGTACGCATATTCCATACTTTTGTACAGTCAGTGTAATATGATTTTAATATTACATAATATGATACGTTTTTCTTTTTGCTAGGAGAGCTGCAGAGATATTGGAAACCTCCCAGTTCACTCTTCTGAGACAAAGACAACAACACCCATGTCTACAGAAAGGAGCTCAGTCATCGATATATCCAGACATAATTTATCTGCCTGCTCTTCAAAAAGTTCAATTTCTTCGCAGAAGCATATTCCCCCCTGGCCTACACACGACACCCCATGTGATCCTTCAACCAGCAGCCATCATAAAGGCTGCCAGACAATACAGTCGTCCCTCACTCCCTGCGACGCATGTCATGAAGTGCAGTCCATTTTGAGACAGACCGGCAAGTCTCTGGTGGATTTGTTTGATAGTGAGGGCCTCCCCTCGTCTCTGCAGCCTCTGCTGCTGGCTGTGGAGGACACTCTGGAGACGGGACACATGACAGCAGGTGATGTTGCCCAATGGGGCAACGAGCAGCTCAGGGACATGCGAAGGCTGAGCAAGCATCTTGAGGACGTGCGGGGTACCGTGCAGCCTCTTCAAGAGCGTCTGGCAGCTGCAGAAACGGAACGGGAGAGATTCAGATCCCAGTTGGCAGAATCGCAGAAAGAGTTCAAGCTAAAACTTGACAAACATCAAGCAAACAGCGTCCAGCTGGAGTTTTCGCTACGCAAAGCAGAGCGAGCCATGAGAGAAACGGAGACAAGGCTGCAAGAGCAGCAACAGCGACTTCAGAGACGTGAGTAAACTTGTGAACAAACATGAAGAGCTTTCAGTGAAGTCACTTGTCACCTAATTAACGTTTCTGCTACAGAAATGATGACCTTGGAGGAGACTAACTCCAGACTGAAAGAGAAAGTGGCCTCACAGCAAGATACTTTACAAGCACTTGGTAAGCACATAAGGTTTGAATCACCACAGTCCCATACTTGTAATGATCAGATTTTCAAAGTACATGGAATAACATTTTTTGCCGTGTAATTAATTGTGTTTTTTTTTCTAGAATGCGACAAGAGTGTGCTGCAGGAGAAAGTGAAGACTCTGCAAATTGAAAAAGAGGAAGAAGGTTGTAAACTACAACAAACAGTTCAACAACTAGAGCGTCAAACCTCTGACATTCAACTCCTCCTCGACAAGGAGTCTGCCAAATACCAGAGTGCATGTCGCGAACAAGAGGTCAGTATCACAGCTACATATTTGACGGTCTCACACAAAACCAGCCACAGGCGGCAAAAAAATAAAGAAATGTGTCTTAATGTTGTTAGTTTGTTTTTCCCTTTGGTTCTTTTGGTTATGTGTTTAGTCAACGCAGGCAAAGCAAAGATCTTTGGAAAGGAGAGTTTCTACTCTTAAGGAAGATTGTGAGGACCTGCAGAGGGAGCTACAAGAGCGACAGGAGCTGGAGATTAATCAGCTGCAGCAGATGTCAGAGGAGAAGGAAGAACTGCAGACTCAGCTTACTCAACAACAGGTATATCACAACTCACTATTAGACATTAACATAGGTAGTTTTATTCTAATACTCTTGTATATATATATATATATATATATATATATATTCTATCCATCAGGAGCTGTGTTTAGAAGCTCAGAAAAGGAAACAGATCCTAGAAGGGCACGTAGGAGAGCTAAAAAACCGAGTTGCTCAGCTGAAGGAACACGTGCAATCTTTCAGGGAAAGTGAGAGACTGTTGGTGGCTTTCCCTGAACTCACTCCTCTGGCTCGTGCTCAACCACAGAGTAAGTAACTGGAAATCCCCTGCAGACTACCATTACCTGCAATATAAACACATGAATCCTGTGTGGTGTTTGTTTATGCTTATGAGCAGAGTGTTAGAAAGCAGATTGCTCCTGTCTACTTGCTCATGGGCGAGACTACCATCACGTCTTACATCACCAGGCGGTCTTGCCAAGAGTATTACACGGAGGAGCAAAGTGTGAATTTAGAGCTCAATATCGTAATCTTTTTGGCAGCCATATTTTTTTGAAGGGTTGTTGTTGTGTTGTTGTTGAAAACTAACTCTTATATGTTTTCTTTGCGAACAAGCTACAGGCAACGTGATTCTGGATATGAAGCAACAGCTGCAGGCAAACAGCATTCGAATTGAAGTTCTGGAGCAGGAAAATGCTATTTTGGTCCAAAGTCTATTTAAATTGGAGGAAAGAGCCCAACATAATGCCACCAGGGTAGGAAATTGCCAGTACTCTAAAAAATTGTGTATCGGTTTGTAATCTTGATAATTATTGTGATTCAACGTTGACATCATTTTGTGTATGTGACTGGTAATGTTGAGAAAATAATATTTTAGAGATATTTCTACCAATAGGAGCATGGTCCCCAGCAGGCGTGGGCTGCTTCTCCTTCCACAACAGCCGAAGAAAAACAACAAAATCTCCAAACGCTAATGCAGAGGAGTCCATTGTAAGTATCTTACTACTCAAAACATGACGCTAACACTAGCATTGAAGACGTACTTTATAAATAAATGATGAGTTGTATATGAGTGGTTCCATTGTTGCATTTGGTTCCTGGCTCGACAGGCAGAGCAGCAGTGTGGCACAGATGGGAAGCAGTAACGGAGGAAAGGAAGCAAGTGGAGGAGAAAGTGATCCGGACTCAGACAGGTCACAGGATCGAGTGTCCAGCTCCCACCCGGCCCTGCAAATTAACCTCCAGTCACTCCACGTCAACACAAAATCCACTGCCGTTCGAAGAAATGTGAAGAAGCGCAGTACTTTTCTGCACCCTGACTGCAGAGTTGTGAATAACAAGAGAAAATGAAACCTTGAAGTTGTATTTACACAAAATGACAAGTCAAGAAATGTACAAATTTCAATTCCTGCCCGCGGATCAAGATTGTGATTTTGTGCCAGGAATGACTGGGAAAGGATCTCTGTAACTCGTCGTGCCCATGTGTAAATGCACCTTTAATAAAATTCATGGAAACCTCTTCCAAAACGTTCGGCATGTTTTGATGTGCTTTTTGTGTCCATGCTCCCAACAATGCAGGACTCGTCACACACCAAAAAAAACAACAGAAGATTCACGCTGCCGACTGCCTGTATTGACCTTATTCCGCTCCGCCCACTTTCAATTCTTCTCTATTTTGTGTTCGACATGTCAGGTTACTGACAAATAGACAATATTCACAATGACGTTATGAAGTTCCATAATTTACAAGAGCCACATGCGACCCCCTTCACCTCTCCTTTTCCAGCACTAAATCCACATCGATGTATGCGTATATATCGCAGTAGATCCTCATAACTGTTGTTTTATCACAAGCATGGGCAAAATCGTTTCACCAGAGATGGCTGCAATCTTAGCAGCACATCTGCCATCTTCAGCATCCAGATCACAGACAATCCCATGATGCTTTACGCGCGGTAGGAAATGACGTAATCGTGAATGAGGTCTATCGCATTGTGGTGGACGGAAGCCCAGTGTTTTCATCTCGCCTATAAAACTGGTTAGACACGGAGCGCAGATCCACGTGAGCGATGTTTGAAACTCTTAATTCAGAGATAGGTTGTCAATCCCGTTCACTGTCCAGAGCGAGCTGCTACTAAGTGAGCAACGACACACTGCAGTAGTCCCACCCACCGGAAGTTATCTGACAAAATGATGCAATAAGGCGGCGCCCCAGTTTTATCGCGGAATAAGGTCATTCCAGGAAGTCGGGCTTACGTCACAGAAGACGTTTCCTGGTCGGCGTCATTTTTAATTTGGGGAAAACAAACTAGTCTGAGTAATTGTACAAGTGTGCTTTTACTTCATTTTTTTTTTCAATACCTGGAGAAAAAGTCACACAATTACAAAGAGGATGTACGGGAGGAGGCCAGGGCCCGATACGATGCCAAATTCAATATGTTAAGCTTGTCTGAATTGTCAAGGCCTGCAGCTACGATTTGATGTATAATAAGACAAGATTCAGTGAGAAATATGGCCACAAAAACAAGAGGGAGACATTGTTTTAGTTTAACTCGACACCCTCTGCCACACTGTCGCTGCACTCGAGCCCATCCACTCCGATGATAAACTCCCCAAACTCCTGAAAACATGAACAAACTTAAAGGCTCACGGGATAAAATTGGTAGAAGATACCACAAAGATGTTTTCACATCTGAACAGAAGACAGACGTAGCAACGTTTTAAAAGTTAAATCAAGTCTCGAGCTGAAAGTACGGCAGCTTCACCTGGTATTGAAGAAGAAGCACTTTTTGTGTTTTTTTTACTCAATTTCCATCTGCTTTGTATTGGACATTTGTTTGTGTGATTCTGTGAGTAACTAGTCCTGCACTGTTGGGAGCATGGACACAATAGGCACATCAAAGTGTGCATTATGTTCGGGAATAGGTTGCTACAAGTTTTAAGGATGTGGCTAAGCGATTTGGCTGTTATTCTTGTGCCACTAGGGCAGGCACAAGAATAACAAGAGCAATCAGAGATTTCTCACGTCCGCCAAAGGAAATGAAATCCTGGCCCAGAAGCTGGATCTGGATCCGGATCACCTCCCTAATCTGATGGAATCTTCCATGGCCCAATATCTATCTGTGTTGAAAATCTCAACATTGTCCTTGGTGGACGTGATAAAAAATAATCGGCCGCCTAGGATAGTAATCTTTGCGCCTTGCCACTGAGGCAGGCACAAGAAGTCTTTCCAAAGCATTGTTTTGTGTAAAGCTGGTTGGAAACAAGTACATTTTTTGCACCCATTACTCACGTTTTTGTAATTTTGTACTGCCAAGTTCTCACAATGTATCACAACATCTTTTTTTCTCGTAAGTTAAAAATGTCCTGAATAAACTTACTGTGGACACAAAGAAGGACGTCTGCTATTTTCCTGCCATTAAAACAGGGTGTTGATGGCTGCTTCACGTTGTGTTGAAGACATTTTATCTGTCTCTCAGAAGGACCTGAGACTGTCCGAATAGGCAGTCTTCACAGCAGATGGATCACGTGGCTTGAGGTAAATGAGCGGTTTGTACAACCTTGAAAATGACACGTCATGGAGACAGATGTCCGTGTCATTGTTTGTATGCTCTCCAACAAGGGAGGGGAGAGGGAGTGTTTCCATAGAAACACAAGGGCATGCAGGATTTACTGGTTCCCTGCTTTGCCTTTCGATCCGTCTCTCCAGTGTGTCGTGCATCAAGTGATAAACCAGATACGTTTCCATTTGTTTTAGATGAGAGTTAGTTTACTGTTACTTCACACATCTCGTATCAATCTATCTCAGCTTTGTAAAATTAGTCTAACGGAAAATGTTTGCGACTACCTGATTATAATTAATCAGTTTCAGCACTTTCATCTCTCATCAAACTGCTTGAATGGACACCTGATGTGTCACTTCATTCACCTAATCGGCAGCACGTGACCTGAGAGTTAATCCCTCACTTTGCTGAAGTTGTGCGGTTAAGCATGTGTGACGTTAATCTACACATGGTTCACTACTAGTGGAAATGATTTCAGGAGCTTCATCAAGCCATTAATTATAACAAGTGTTGTGCAAGATAGTGATTATGAAGAACAGTAACTCCATCCAAAAGCATAGTGCTTTGTTTTCTTACATACTTGTAAAGTACCTCTTGTGCTACTTTTCATGATCTCTCTCAGTCTAAATATTGATATTTGTGAGGTGGCATTGCTGTGACACACTGCAACAGCCAATGAGCTAATGTTTGTCAGTCTAATGAAGCATAATAACCTATAAATAATCACATCGTCAAATGTTTCTTTTTATGTCAGTGCCAAGCTGTCTGAATGCACTGTGGAAAAGTCCACATTTAATTAAATATATTGTCAGAAAACATTAAAACAAATTGATGTTTTCAACAATTTGAACCCTCTACACTGCACTTTGAGGGACAAATAATAAAGTTGAAGTCGAAGTTGTATCTTGTATTTTCTCTTTGTATTTTGACCTGCTGCAATTCTTCCACTAACCTGACAACACCAACTCAGAATACACAAATGTGTGTATATGTACCCGTTTAATATTGCTCTTAATTTTCCGGCTGCCACTTTCCCAGGTCTCCTTTGAAGAAAAGAATCTCAATATGACTTCCTGGTTAAATTAAGATACACAACGTGTAGTGTATGATCTGCTAGTACACGATAAACAATAATTGTGTATGTGTTCTTTTAGCTTTTATATTGTGTGTTTCTCACCAAAAAACTCCACAATTCAGATTTTTTTGTAAATGCTGCTTCAAAACATTTTATTTGTTGTAACGTCTTTTGGACCTTAGACAAACATACACTCTAACAAAAGATTTGAGACATTAATGTGCAAGTACCCAGTAAAATACTATTTAGAAGTAAGAAATAAAAACTGCTGTGTGGCACACACTCAAACACACACACACACACACACACACACAAAGAAAAGACAGAGAAGGTGAGAGAGTAAGCTTAGCTTAAAAAAGCACCACAGTATTAATATCTGTCACTGGCCGCAACATTAAAAGCTTAACTGTGACACACACTTACCAGACGATTGTATGCAAACTGTGCAAAGTTGTACAAAAATCTCTTGAACTTAAATCCTTTTTGAAACTGTGCTAAAATGCTTCCCGCTGTACATTCTCTTACACATTAGTGTTTTGGTTTAATAATTCAAAAGCATGAAATCCTGTATAAGATTTTTTTGTTTTTCATCCAACAGACAAATATATAGCATGACTAAACCATTTGAAACAAAGAGCTTCAGCTTCTGAGAACAGTCTGCATTCTTTACAACACATTTAAGGCCATTGGTTTCTCACGTAACACATGCAAACGTAACCTGAAGAGGATAAAATCAGAACAGACATCATTTTTATTTACTCTAACACGTGTAATAAAAAATAAAGCCTCATTTCAGTTCAGACATTGACAGGAGTGCAGACAGTGGGAATGTTATCTGTACAATATGAGAGTGTTCTCACACACAAGGCCATCGCTAATCTAGGTCAAGCTGCAAACTGGCGACGGGGACTGTTGCAAATCTGCCGGGATTACCGAGGCCTCAGAGATACGAAGCAGACCGCGGCGTAATATAATGACCAATGTCTGCCTGCATGAGCGGTCTGTGTGTGAAGACTCCCATACTGGGTTTGTGCTGGCCTACACAGTACATCTAATTATTTCTCAGGTTAAATCAGTACTAACGACACTGATCATATGATCTATAAATGGTCAATGTGCTTTGATATAAAATCCGGTGCCCGTGTGGAGGAAGTGGAAAGTGCTGCTTTCTAAAGGATCGTGGGAAAAATATTGTGCTTAAATGCGAGGACGGAGCAGGGTCATGGGATGAGATTTAGGAGATTAAGAGAAGAGCTGACTGTTCAACCAATGAAAAAGTGAACACAAATTGTTGATAGAGACTAATACATGTCCATGCAAAACATTGCAAAACAGATAGTGTGTCAAACAAAAACAACAGAGACAAAAACAGGAAATATTAAGCTCATAAGACCTGTATAGAATAGAACTATAATTAGTAGTAATAGAAAAATAAATGCATACCGTATCTTATAATAAATGATTAAATACTTTATGAAGTCTACAAATAAATACCCGAAGGACAGGACGGAATAAATGGACCCGGATGACTAAATCTTGTTTCTTTCTTCTGTGGCTTTGGGCAGACAATTCTGAGAAAAGGCAAAAAATGTAAACTCACAACTCTGTGCATTTCACTGCTTAACCCAAGACATTCAACAGATGAACGCTCACTCTGCTCAAAATGACATTTAAAAACAAAGCAGTGCGGCTGTCCTCCAGTCTGACAACAAAACAAAACCCTCTCAAAAAAATCCTCATCTTCATTTTCCTGCTCCAGGACTTTATCGATGCTTAAAAAAACAAAAATAAAAAAAATCCTTCGGACTAAGAAAGCACCATACACAACGTACATCTGTGTGGAATCAGACAAACTGGAAAAGTTGCAAGAGCAGAGCAGCCCCAAAGGACGAAAACACAGAGTTTGAGCCTCAAAAGGTTTACAGAACGGTAATAAAGCTCTCTACTGTACACAAGTATTACAAGATATACAAATATGTTTCATCGATTAGACAGAGAGAGTGTATCCCATCCTGCGGGGTGCATACATTTGCAGAGCAACGAGTACAGACTGTCACGCGCCAAGGGGAGTGAAATACAAAGAATACACTAGTAATAGTACAGCATATGAGTGAGAGACAACAGACAGTAAAACAGGCAGTTGCAATGATGGATCCAGTCACACATCATCTCTTTCCTGCACTCTCCTCAGCTGCGGAGGAGGCGTTGATGTGTTGCGCCGAGGCGTCGACCTGACCGTCGGGCTGGACGGGCTGCACTGTCTCTACCAGGCTGCCGCTGGGTAGCACCACGTACCGGGCGGCCATGTCTTTGGGCTGCAGCTCTCGTATTCCCTCCTTACTGTGCCAGATCCCATAGCCAAAATACACAATGAGACCTGGAACACAGACAGCACGCAACACTTTTCACCAAAGAAATCATTTGAATCTAGAGAAGAGTGTGCGGAGGGAGTAAAAAGACAAAGATGATTTCATGTTGTTATTACCTATTTGTGCTTGAGAACTCCTACTCATGGAAGAGCCGTGCTTCCAGAGGAAATCTTAGATTTACCGTGAAACTTTTAAATGTAACATTTGTTATTCACCGCTGGTTGGGAATGTCAAACCATCTGCATGTATCACGTGAGCAAACCAACACCACCTCTTCTGGGTATCCTCTTGTACTGTACCAAATGACTAATTCTGCGCTCTTTGCAAATTAAGAATTTCCATTCTTTTCCTTCAAATTACATTAGGGAGTTCAGTGTCCAGCGATCTCGCTCTCTCTCTCTCTCTCTCTCTCTCTCTCTCTCTCTCTCTCTCTCTCTCTCCAGAGCGTGCGAGCTTAGCCGGAGGCCCTGTCAAGCGTGATCCTCTTCGAGTGTGCATCTCGTTAACTCACAACAGTCTGACAGGGACGTTTAAGTGGTTTACTGATCCAGAGAGGCCTTAAGCTAATTCAGATAATCGCGTTTCACCAGCGGCCCCGCCCTCGACGACAGCATCAACACCAATCAACCACCATGGACCATCCCAAGAGGATTGGTGACAATCCCTCAGCTTGATTGGAAAACAAAACTGGATTGGAAGTCTTACACATGTATACACTAATTTCACAATCAACAGAAAGCCCGTGTTTTCTGGTGAGATATTCCAAATGTGTGCTATAAGACTGTTATAATTTGATGTTAGTCATAAACACAATCAATAACTTACTAAAAATAGTATTGAGTTACCTGCCTTAGTAATGACTATTTACATGATTGAAACATACTCAGATACATACATACTCAAAAAGGTGTGAGACAAATTTTAAATAACCTTCTTAAGCCCATGAGTTACTTTACTTATAATATCTACATATTTATAAGCTTAAAAAAACTTAACTATGCTTTATGATGCATATACAAGTATTAATAAGGTATTTCACTGTAACGTCTAATATTGTACATAGAATTATGAATAAAAGAGACGTTGTTTGATTAATAAATACTGTAAATCTATTGATTCACCTGTTAGGAGCAAAGATGCATTTTTTTTTAAACAGGAATTTAATTCAAAATTCGTTGTCTTCTTACCTATGGCAATCCATACTGTGAATCGAATCCAGGTGAGGTAGCTGAGCTTCAGCATGAGGAACACATTAATGAGAATGCTGAGACCTGGAGTCAAAGGGACCAGAGGTACCTACACAAAAGTAATGCTGCAGTCACTTTGGAGTCACAGTCAGAGTTTTTGTATATGTAAACACAACAAACATAATTCATTAAATACATTTAATCTATACGATTTTTTGACGACTGAATTGAATGTGGCTTACCTGAAATGTTTTGTTGTTTCTTTGCGGCTCATGAACCCAAATAAGTATCATGCCGATAACATAAGCGAGGCTAAAAATCACAATCAGCATTGTGAAGCTCCACAGAGGCAGCTGCAGCTGCTTGATTCCAAACTCCAGCACTGCACAGAGTGAGACCGAGCTCACGATCAGCGTCATCACACTGAAGGCCACCACCTCGCCTGGCTCACAATCCCCCAGCAGCCTGTCCAGGTATGGTTCCCAGAAGGCCTTCAGCTGCCCGACGCCACGCCGCTCGTTTTGCTTCTGCCTCTCCACCAACTGGAGTTTGTCGGAGAAAGACTCGTACTGCTTCATCTCCTCATTGTCCTCATTGATGGTGCGAGACTCTGAAGGAATAGGGGAGGGCTCAGCATTGGGGTTGGGAGATGTGGAGGCGGTTCCCTTGGAGCTGGACTTTTCAGGCTGGAAGCGCAGCACAATAACGCTTGCTGCCACGAAGGTGTAGGCGAGAAGTGTGCCGATGGACAGAAACTGAACCAAGGCTTCCAGGTCAAAAATTAGCGCCATGGTCGCCATTAGAATCCCGAACACCAAAATAGCATTGACGGGAACTTTGGTGATGGGATTGACTCTAGAGAAGAAGGAGAAGAACAAACCGTCCTCGGCCATTGCATACACAATGCGAGGCAGAGAGAAGAGATTTGCAAGTAGCACAGTGTTCATAGCTGGAAATGAAAGAAACAGAAGGAAAATGAGAAGTCAGTACATTATGCTGACAAATATGCCCCGACGTCTATCTAAATTGTGCTTTTGACACTCACCACAAATAGAGCCAATAGCCACGATGATCCCCGCCCAACTGTAACCACGGCGGAAGAAAGCATCTGCCAGGGCTGAATTGGGGTCCAGAGTACGCCAGGGCACAATTAAGGTGAGCACTGTGGACACCAGGATGTAGGCTGTTGTCGCCAGTCCGAGGGAGATGGCAGTGGCAAGAGGAACGGCCTTCTGTGGATTCTTCGCCTCCTCGCTTGAGGAAGCGATTACATCAAAGCCTACAAATGCGTAAAAGCACGTGGCTGAGCCTGCAAGTATTCCTGACATCCCATAGGGTGCAAAGCCTCCTTGTTCCTGGCTCCAGTTGGCCGGCTCAGCCAGGATAAAACCGAACACCAAGATGAAAATAATGACACCCATACTGACGGTGGAGAAGATGTGGTTTAGGTACGAGGACACTTGAACGCCAAAGGAGATGAAGAACGAGGCAAGAACTAGAATTCCTGCGGCAAGAAGGTCGGGGTAATGGGCGAGGAAGGGCACGTTCCACTGCATGATGTGAGTCTCTGTGAAGTTCTGGATAGCGTGGTTGAAGATGGAGTCGAGGTAGCCACTCCAGGCGCGCGCCACGGCAGCACCACCGATCATGTTCTCCAGAATCACATTCCAGCCAATGAGAAAGGCCCAAATCTCCCCCACTGACACGTAGGTAAACATGTAGGCTGAGCCTGTTTTGGGGATTCGCGCTCCAAACTCAGCGTAACAGAAGGCGGCCAGCAAAGACGCGAAACCAGCGAAAATGAACGATATGATGACAGCGGGCCCCGCCGTGTCTTTCGCCACCGTTCCAGTCAGGACGTACAGTCCAGAGCCCACCATGCCGCCAACACCCAACAGAGTCAGGTCTAAGGTGGAGAGGCAGCGTTTCAGCGACGTTGCCATCATGTCTTCATCTAGCGTCTTGAGTCGGTTCAGTCTCTGACAAAGGCGCACTGCAGGCGCGCAGTCTCTTGGACAGGTTGCCATAGTTACGGAGTCAATGGGCCAGCTGGGCAGATCGGTGTTGTATCAGTCAAACTGGTTCCATATCCTGGATATGAGGAGGACCTGCAAGACAGTATGTATAAATGTATACATTACAACAGGAAAAACTACTATGATGCAAGATTAGGATACTATGGAGTCAACATTTTTACAGTTAGTACTCAAGGCATATAGATGGTATTGTACTTAGATATTACATCCAAGCATAGCTTTTATATTCATCCACAATGCTCTCGCATTATGTTTGCATTTATTTTTCTTTATTTACAAAGTCAGACTGTAATGCAGAATTGCAAGAAATCAAATCTAACTGCAGGAGAGGAAAGAACCTAAACCACCTAATGTACCAACTAAGTATCAGTGGTATATTTGACAGGAGAAAATTGAGCAATTTCGCCTTGATAAAGGCCAAATAGGAAAGCAATATAAATGATTTGTCAATAGAGTTCCAGCGGTAAATAAAAGTCTTTTGGGTTCCTCGGTTGGGTCGGAGTGGATGCCTGATGATGGGAGGAAAAACTCATGAAATGTTTCTGGAATGTTTTGTTTATTATTAATGACTTTATACATAAATATGCATGTTTGTAGAGTATTAATAGATCAAATTGGTAAAAGTTTTCACTTTCTAAACAGGTGCTCTAAACGCTTGACTTCTGGAATAATTCTTAAAAACTATTTTTTGAATGAGTAGTATTTGTTTGCGTGAAGAAAGCAGTGAGGCAGCCCGGACAAAACTACAATATGTGAGGTATGGATATATTAAACTGTGGTACAGTAACATTAAACATGACTTAGTTACTAAATGAGATACCCTTCTGATAATACCACAGGAGTTCCAAACTTCCTTGCAGAAAACCTCAGGGTGGTTTTCCTCACGACGCTCTCTCATGAACTAAAACATTCAGACATTTTGTTTGTTTGATTTCAGTATCATTGTTGAGTCATTTTAGATCACTTTTTGGATATGATGGAAAAAAAGTTCATTGCAAAACTAAAATGTGAGTATTTCACATTATATCTTATTCAATTAACAAATATCTTATTGTGTAACACTGGATTACATACATGACTTATGAATAATATTTAGTTATACATTATTTTAATTGACTTTAACGGTTGTATATTTTCTTATGTTTTTAATACTAAAACCATGAGCCCTCAACAGCCAATCCACGTCATCCAAAGCTCTATTGTGCAAAATTACAGCATGATAAAGTCTGATTTGTGGTATTTCTTTCCTCGGGAATATGCCAGCAGTCTTCATCCTGCCGACCCGGGCGGTGCAACATCCGATTCCTGGCCTCGATCGGCATATGGCGACAACAGGACGCCTCCATTAACATTACGTAACGCTTTATTCCCCCTCTAGAAATAAGACCGATGTAATAAAGTACAACAGCCGCTCAGCTTGCATGTTGAAACAAAGCACACACATATAATAATACTAGACGCCCACATGGAAGGGAAAGACGTTTTTTTGTTTTAATTCCAAATTAATAATTTATTACAAAATGGAAACGCAGATGGTGAACGCACCACAGCTGTGCTGGAAATACTGCGCTCATCCGCACTTCTCATACCCGAGTAAGGTGCCATTATTAGATCGTCCTTGTGGATGAAGGTAGAAGACACATCAGTTACAAAAGAAAAAAGAAAAAGAAATGAAATGAAATGAAATCAGCAGAATATTTGTGTTTACCGTTGGTGTTCACGGGCTGTCGGCGGTGCTGCAGCGGGTCCGGGGCCGGGAGAAGTTACCGGGCTGCATCGTCTGCGCGCGGCGGCAGTGATGATGGAGCAGAAGGTGCGCTGGAGGAGAAAACCAACACGCGCTCTGCCTGGACGGCTTCTTAAAGGCGCAGCCGCCCTCACCGCCCCTCTCAAGAGGGCTTCCCCTCCCCTCTAGACCCCACCCATCTCCAGCAGGATGATCCCAAAATGGAAATGAAATATACCTTTTCCTTTAGAATGCATGCCAAAGAGGAACAATGTTAGATTCATTATAGAAAAAACTCACACATTTCAAGCGTTTTTGTGGTTTAATTATTCATGTAAATAAGTAATTCATCCATCTTTCACACTGGCCTATACAACTTCCCACCAGACAATGAGAAAAGGCAGAATACATCCTGACAGAGACAAAGACATTCTACAGCCACCGGCAATTGATCCATCCATTTGTCTGCTGTACTGGTCTATCCTGTTCATGGTAGCAGGATGCTGGAGTCCATCCCAGAAAACTACGGGCGTGGGCAGGCTACAAAGGTCGCCAGGCCAGAGCAGGGTAAACACTGTGACACAAACACACTTACATTCACACCTCTGGGGAACTTGGAGTCAACAGTTAACCTCAAATACTGTACATATTTGTAACTGAGAAGTGACAAGAGTTTCCAGAGTAAATCCACTCACATGTGGAGAACATGGAAACTGCAGTGGAAGGCCTCCAAACCTTCACTGGAACTGGGGATTTTCTCTCTTTGGAGGGTGCTTGATTACTACACCATGAGTAAGGCCTACTGAGGGCACTCATAACAAAAGAGGGGAACAAATCTATTTTTTAAAATTAACTGTAATATCATCAATGAAATAACTGACTTAATGAGCATTTAAACTTTTCAATAATGATTTGAAATGCACCTGTAAATATTAGACAAAACGGGATACAGCAGTTATTACAGGTTGCAGTATTAACTTCCACTTTCCACTATGCAAAAATACAGGACGAGAGCGTCAGGCTGGTGGCAAAACTAGTTTTTCTTTTTTCTTTTCTGGGACCGAATTGGAGTAACGCGCTGCACCCGGCTGATTGGCTGAAGGATTTCTGCTCCAGATAAAGCAAATAAACCTGAAACTCATTGTGCAAAACACACGGGAAGAAAACGCAACACAACCACAAGGGAATAGTAACTGGTGAGGGTGACAGTGGCTGCACTCTTCATTGAAAGGACATATCTTTAATTTGTTTGAAACAGTTCCATGGAACTCGCAAATTGAAAATCAGGAAGAGGACAGGACTCACAAGAAAACAATGAAACTTAAAAAAAAAGACAAAAAAACCCCAAACAACCTGATTTGCTTGTCAACCCGGAAAGATTCCTTTTTGGCATCACTAAGCAAAGACAAACAGCAAACTGTAGATATGAGTTTAAGGCACAAAAAGCTCTCACATGTTTTACAGCAGAGCATCAGACTTCCGAGAAATCAAAACAAGTTTTCAGGTTTTGGGATTAGAACAGCAAACAATCTGCTTTTAAAACTTTCTCCAAAATGTTTAGTTCATTCCGGAAAATTGTAAAACCTTAAAAGAGTCCGCAAGTTTTCAAGACAATTTATGATTCAGTAAGCCCTGAATGAATCCCAATATTGTCTGATATCAAACCTCGTATGCAAATTATTCGCCAGTAAATGTGAAAAGATAGAAGCTGCACAGAAATAAAATCTTTTGAATGATTTTATTCAACAAATAAACAAACCAACACAGAAAGTCAGTAACTGTTGGTTTATTTTTGCAAATAAAAACTTCAAGTCAGTATTGAAGAAAAATGACTATCGTTGCTTTGTTTTTCAGTTCTTCATGTTCGCTGTTAACAAAACCATGAATCTTAGAAAAAAACAACTATCAAACATCACAAGACTACAATAAAATGTAATCTGGACCAAATCAACAATAAAATTGAACATATAAAATAAACATATATACATGGCCAGCAAATCAAAAATACATATGAAAGCTTGTGTCAGAAAACCGCTCAAATACAGTCTAATCAAATCATTCAGAACATTATGGCAGTTAAGCTTCACGCGCCAGTGCAATAAATAATATCGGCCATAAATTAACTCGTTTCTGAACAAGAAATAAAACACTAATCACCAGATAGTGTCAGAACACTGCTGCTGTGCCTCTTGTGCACAACTGAACTCAACTCCTCAACTCAAACACTGCTGACTGCTCTCAGAACCTCGGGAGACAGTTCAACGGCTGAGGATTCAATCTCACTGCATGAAGATTGAGATAATCTCCTTTAGTCCTTCAAAATGTGCAGAATAATTTCTGACTAAATAACTTCTCGTTTCAACATTGTGTGTCACAGCACTCAAGCCGTCACTTCCTTCCTCAGATCAAGAGCTCAGATAACATTCTTCACCCCTGGTGATGTCAGCAGGGGCTTAAATACTTTCTCAATTTCTTGCTCTCACATATACCAATTCAAGAAAGTATGAAGCCTGAAGCCTTTGTAGGTGTGTGTATGAGTGTCTTTAGGCGACACTGACATTCTTCTACATGGTCTTCATAGTAATCCCGCCTGTGACTCCCTTTGTTGCAGCTTGTGGATCAGTTCAAGTAGGTTCATCTGCATTGTCAGCTCCTGAAAGGCAGTGGGAGTGAAGTTAGTGACGACATACATCGCCTCCTGCTGGACATTTGCCTCCATCACAAAACGCATTCTCTAATTGCCACAGAACCACTGAATGTGGCATTAGTAAGCATTTGAATGGCAGCGAGAAGACTGTTGTTGACACCGACCTGGGGATTTGTGGTGATGAAGAACCCAGGCACGCCCGCCTTCTCCAGGGTGTTTTGCTGATCAATCACTTTTTGATCCATTTCTGCAACAATCTTTTTGTCCATCATCTTTTGTTCCTCTCGCACACGAATCTCTAATGCCTAGTGACAAAACATATTACTATTAATACACCAATAAGAGCATGACTTTACCATAGTCCTTTCAGTAAACACTTACCTCTAACTCTGTTTGTTGGTTTGACTTGAGAATTGCCAGGTTGTGTGACTTGCATGATTGCAGAGCGTCTTTGTGCTTACGAGCAAGCTCTTGCTTGAGGCCTAAACACACAAAAAGCATCACACCGTGGCTGAGCACACAACTAAAACGAAAAGCCGTATTACTGAAGTGTCTACTGTACACAATAAGAAAATACACTTTGTGAAAGTGTGAGACAGGTGGATCTGAAAATGTACCTATTACCTTACAAAAGGTTGAGCTCTCCAAATCCCACCAATATGAACACCCTGAACATACAGTAGTGGAGTACTTGATCAACTATCAACAGTTCACAAAGGTGACATGTTTAATCCTAACAATTAATAATCAGTTTTACCTTCCACAGATAAACTCTACAAAGCAGTAGCATTAAAATGGGCTCACAAATGTATTGGTTGATTCATGGAACAACCAATTATGCTGGTAAGCTCCTTGTTAGAGAACAGCAAGTTGTGCAATAAGTACTGAAACACTGAGCGAGTGGAAATGTGCATTCAAAAGTTTAGGTTATAGTGCATTTTAGGTTTGAGGAAATTTTCACCCGGATGCCAAAAATCTCAAACTTTATGTGAGTTGTGCGCCTTCAAATTTTCCTTATACTTATCAACGTAAATGAAAGTATTTTTAGGAACACGATTTCAACAAAAACACAATATTTACTCTGATGCAGAACTATAATGTGGAGTGAGTTGGCTCCTGATGTCACAGTGCAATTCTTGTTGCTAAAATCAAATGAATTGTCCCTGTGTACTTTCTGCAAACAAGGTGTTTCGGGTTAAGTAGTTTCCCTGTTAACTGGTGACCGACTTCCTTAAGTGTCCATCGTTGCAACTGGTAACAGCAGACGTTAATAACCAGACAGCCACCCGTAGCTGTAATGGAAAACAGCGTTTAACCGCATTCACAATAAAGTTTCCATGTTTCGTAAATTTTGTGAGTCCTATTTTAAAATCTGCTTTTACTCGCGGCAACAACATACGCTAAAGGGAGGCGGTCACCAGTTAACAGCGACACCAGTTTGTCCGAATCACTGGCAACACCTACCCTGGTGTTCAGCGTGCAGCTTCTGCCGTTGGTTGTACAGGTTCTTCTCAGTCAGATGTTGGATGTCCAGGAGACCCTGAACAATCTCATACACGGTGCCGTCAATGAGCGCCAGAGCCAGGTCACTGAGCGTGTTGTAGGACAGCCGTTGCTGGAAGGAGCTAATTCATACGAACAGTACCACAGTCTAATCACAAATCACTCACCACTAGACCACTGAATTCTGTGATTAAAGCCACAATACCTCGGTAGATCTTTGACCAAAGTTTGCAGCTCAGACAAAAGATAGTAATGTCTTTCCTGTTGTTTTGTTGAGTCGTCGATGATTCCTAAATAACCATCCATCTCTTAAAACACAAACACAAAAACCTTAATACATCAGGTTCAGGATGCTATTCTAACTATTCAAACATTAAATATGCTCAGGAAAGAGCTATTTAACGTAGAGTTTTATGTATCCACCGACCTTTAACTCCAAAACACGAAAAGCACTTTAATAGGAAAAACGACTTTTGTTTTTAGCATCTACCGCTCATAATGCTAAGTAGGACCCCAGATTGCTGGCCGTCAGAACGCCTGCCTGAAAATACACATTAAGTAGCGCAACGCGTTCGCCAGGTGGCGCACTGTCCCAAAGTAGAGCGCCCGTGGACCACCATATATTTACATTTCATTCAAATTAAAACAATGTCATGGTTAAAAACGACATAACCCCATCTAATTGTGATATATATAAAATGAGAATAATAATCTGCAATATTTTGTCATCAACCTGTGAGTCATGGGTATTCAAAAATCAATTTTTTTTTCTTTCTTTTTTTTTTATTTTTTTAAATTGTTTGTCGTGAAACCGGTCTGCCCACGCCACGGTCCGTGCGGTTTGACCAGCTCAGCCGACTGGACTGTGGATGATGCGCGCCTGAGACGCGCCTGAGACGCGCGCCTCTGGTGGGCTGTGCGCTGTCACGAGCTGAAGGTGTCATGAATCGAAGAAAACTCACTTGCGGAGGGGAAGAGCACTATTTATAAGGGCGCGTATGGAAACATAGGCGAAACTGGATTATTATCTCACTCGACTGAAAGATGGCCAGAAACACATCTCTTTATTTTCGCATAGTTGAGGGAAGGAACCTCCCGGCCAAAGACGTGTAAGTAATTTTTGAATGGCATGCACTACTGTCCTCAAGTATTTTCCTTTAGGATATTTGGTCCACGGCATTAGCATTGCTTAATTGTACCGATCAAGTAGGATGCAATCAAAAATCTATCCCTCAAATGAAATTTCTGGCTCACAATCTGCTGAGAATTAATCAAAGCAATTAGAGATTAGGTCTGCGTAATTAAAGACAACATGGGATTAAATTAAGGTTGCTCCTGGGGATATTGACAATGCTGTATTTCCCTTTCTCTTCTTCAGATCTGGTACCAGTGATCCATATTGCATTGTAAAAATTGACAATGAAGTTGTGGCCAGGTGAGTTCACTCTGATTGCATGGAAATGTGCACAATATACAGGGAAAGCATCTTGTTTAGTGCAGATCCACAGATTGCCTCGTGAGTTAATGGGAGTTTGATGCTTTCTCTGTTTACATATGACGTTAGTTTGACAATGCTGCAATTTCCTCATGTTAAAAATTACATTAGAGTGAGTGTGATCATAGTATGGTGGTGCCTTCAGCATGGCCCCTCCAACACCAAGAACTTGATACTGGTCTGGCCTTTAAAACACCCGCAGGTAACCATGGAGAAGGTACATCAATTATTGCAGGGAGCACTGGTGTAAGCAAGGAGAATGCTGGGAGGTGGGAGCAGATCCACCAGAGCAGAGGTGGTTTCAGTTTGAAGTTATTCTACTAAATACATAAAAAAAAAAGACTAGAACAGCTTAACTGAGTGGCTGTTTTTCTATCTGTTATAGTGAGGAAAACGGCCCAATGATTCAATGCAGACAGTCGCACCAATTATCTTGCACTTGTAGCGTGTTACAGGCCAACTGACTCCTCGAGTGTGATGTTCATGGATGATGATGTCGGTAATAATAATGGGTGCAGTGTACTCTCAGAAATAGAAGTGTTTATTATAACAATGCAGAGTGTGGTGAAATCGTTTGATTCTGCTGACAATATGTTCACTCTAATAACACAATACAGAATAGTTTGTTTTGTGACACTCTTAGATAAGTGACTTTTATCTTGCGTGGATAAAGAAAATTGTTCATTCCAGCAGAGTATGCAAGAATACTTCACAGTCTGCTAAAACAACTATCAACTATTGCATGTTGACCCTGATTCCGAATGAGCAAAGAAACCAGCTTTATATAAACAAAGATATAGGGCTTGGGGGCCTCTCTGAATGTTCTGTCATTGTGTGGTGGTTTCATCAAACAGTCCAAAAAGATGCGTTCGAGGTTAATTGTTGAACTTTAAATCCTATATGTTCTCTGTCTCTCTCTTTGTACTGTGATGGAGTGGAGGCCTGTCCTGTCTGTAATCTGCCTTCACCCATAGTTAGCTTTTACCGACTCCAGTTCTCCGTTCCTCTGAGTTGGTTAAGGCAGCGCAGAAGGTGGATGGATGATCTTTTCAATACACTTGAATTTTGGGACAGGGCCACACTCAATGAGTACAGTCTCCACAGAGATTAGATCAGACACACAGATTAAGACTGGAGCTTGATTTTCTGTGTTTTAGTTGTAACAGATTTGTATAGTTCTGCACAGATCTCTTCTTTGTATGATCCTAAATCTTGCTGTGTTCATCCTTGTCATGACTTATTACACATTCATTTTGCCATATCCTTCAACATCCTGCACGATCAGCACATCAATCTGTCCCAGGACAATGTTCAAACAAAAGGAAGTAAACACTGTTGCATCGATACTAACATTTCAGAAAACATGTTGAAATTCATTAGCGAAGCTTTGAACTGTCATATTTCCTGCATATTACTTGCAAAGCCTGAGATCTGTCCTCACACTTCCAAGTTTGGTGAGTGAGAGCTTCTGATGCTGCCATCATTACACTGACGGACACGAGACTGCTGCTCTCCATGGCTGCTCTCCATGGCTGCTTCAATCCATGTGATATGTTTCTCTGTCAAGCAAGTGTTTTTAACCTTTTTCAGGACCGCTACCGTGTGGAAGAACCTCAGTCCTTTCTGGGGTGAGGAGTACACGCTGCACCTGCCGATGGGGTTCCACGCGCTCTCGTTTCACGTCATGGACGAGGACACGATCGGGTAACGCCGCCACGCAAAACTGTCGCCAAACGACTCCATAATTCAGCCGCTACTTTTCACATGTACGGTCCGACAGTGGTTTCTTATCTTGGCTCATGAGTTGATGTATTTGAATTAGAACCTCATGGTTTAGGAAAGAAAAACACAGTTTGAATAAACAAACATCATCAGGCAGATGGTCGCCCAGACTGAGTGATTAAAGGGTGTCCTTCCCCCCCCCGCCCCCCTTCTTCTAATGACCGAGATCGCTGCGATGATTCAACTCAGCAGCTCTGAGTGTTACTTCATTACCTTCAATCTATAAATCTTTTTTTTTGTTTTGGCTTATCTTTTTCTACAGGCACGACGATGTTATTGGAAAGATCACATTGAGCAAAGAAGCCATTGGAGCTCAAGCTAAAGGTGAATCAATGTGAACTCTGTCTGACAGGAGGAGTGTGTGACCAAAGCTCAGGAGGTTAAACCTACATGGAATTCCCATGATGGAGTCAAAAGTCAGAGTGATTGAAGAGATCTGACTTTTTTTTTTTATGCTGGGAATGTTTGTCAGTGCTTGTTCACAGGTTTATTTTAATCTGCTTATTTAATCTCAAATTCATCATCGCATTTGTTTTTGTCATGTCCGTCCTTTTGCTGGCCATAATAAACGATGAGATCTCTCCATTTTGTATTATAAACCAGCATGCAGTGTGTCAAATGAAGAAAAAATGTCCAAAGCCTTTGAAATGGCCTTGAATCATTTGCCAAGCGGTTCTCTAGCACAGAAGCTTTCACGTTCAGGATATCAGTCACAGCATCAACTGTAGCTCAGCCAGACGCACGGCGTCTAAGTTACTGCATGTCACGACCGCGTTGTAGCTTTGCTGAATTGGTTGAAGAGTTTATCGAGGTGCGTTTGGTGCATACTGATGAATGCCACCTGGAATGGCCTTCACTTACTCCCTCACATGATTTTTCTGACTGTCTAGAAAATCTATAATTTCTACGCTTTATTGTCAGAAGAATGAAGAAAGAATGTTAATGAGTGAAAATACTGAGCGTGTTTTTCAGACTCTCAAGGACGGTCTGTTTTTGACCAGGCTCCTTGAGTGGCGCTTGCAGGAATGATAGATTTTTATACAAAATAAGCAGAAATCATTTTGATTGTGTGTCGTGAATATGCTCATAATCCATTATGATCATACACTATTTCATACGTGGTGCAGTGGTTACCACTGTCGCCTCACAACAAGGAGAGTGCTGATCATTTCTAGTTGCCTTCATGCTAAAATCCAAAGATATGCCTGTTAGGCTCATTGGCTATAAATTACCATTAGGGATGTGTGTGTGTGTGTGTGTGTGTGTGTGTGTGTGTGTGTGTGTGTGTGTGTGTGTGTGTGTGTGTGTGTGTGTGTGTGTGTGTGTGTGTGTGTGTGTGTGTGTGGTGTGTGTGTCTCTCTCTGCGTTGGCCTTGTGATAGACTGATGATTTGTCAAGGGTGTTATTTGGCTGTTGCCCCCAACCCCCTCTGAGCCCCTCCATGACTAAAGCCAGTAAGAAAGAGGGAATCATTTAATATTGAAAACTTCACACCATTAAAAATATCCTCCAAAGTGTTCCAACCTGAGAAGCGAGGGTTTAAATTTGATTGTTTTCCAAGGAAGCAAATCCAGATATTTATAAATAATATATCATATTAGTTTGAGATGGGGGGGGGGGGGGGGGGGGGGGGGGGGGGGGCTATGGCAGTGCTATGGTCGTTAACACTCTGAAGTTTTGAGTTCGAAACTTCAGTGTTTGCATGTTTTTACTGTACATATACAGTACCTGGGTTTTCTCTGAATACACTTGTTCTGCCACACAGTCTAAATCGAAATTGCATGTAAGTGTGAATTCTATTGAAATCTAGTCTAGTCATTTCTCTTCATTTGAATGTTTTAGAACTACTTTAGATTTGAACAATCATGATGAAATCCCCCCCGAGTCATCATTCAACTGACAACAGTCGATTTGTCATCAGCTGTCCTTTCTGGTGTCTCATCTGAAGCGTCAATGCTTCAGACAGTAATGTATCTGTGTGGTGTGAGCAGGGCTTGATAGCTGGATGAACCTGACGAGAGTGGATCCTGATGAAGAAGTCCAAGGCGAGATCCACCTCGGTCTGGAGCTACTCAAAGACACGGACAGGATCAGCCTGCGTTGTCAAGTCATTGAAGCCAGGTAACGTAAAATGCTGATAAAATGTGAAAGAAATGAGTTCACGTAGAGACAACAACGAGCTGCATCGGCCCAAACATTATATATCAACATTGTGATCAGAATAGTAGATGAACCACACAGACTAATAGATATGAGCTTCTATCTTGAGTGGAGTTAAGATTCTGCAGCTCAGCTCCTGGTAAAAGAGACCTGGCTGCATCATCACAATTCTGAGCTGAAATCTTCATCACCATCCCCCCGCAGGCCTCCACACTCCCCCCGAGTCATGCTGCCACTATCACACCACTCATTGCCCCATCTGTGTGTCCCAGGCTACAATCTCTCCCTCTCAGGCGGGGCGCTAATGAGCATGTCAGTCAGGGTTTGACACTGTGTTATTCCAAACATGCTCGGATGAATGTAAATTCACTTTGGAAGAATAAGATTAAGCAGGATGGAGTTGCAAGGCTTTTCGTCCTCACACTGCCACGCCAACTAATTACATTTGCAGAGCAGGTATCCGGAGTTTGTTGGACATTTTCATGTATTGATCAGTCCCCTTGTCCTTTGGTCTGGTGATCCCTGCAGAGACTTGGCTCCCAGAGACATTTGCGGAACCTCTGATCCCTTCACGAGAGTTATTTTTAACAACCACAGTGCAGAGACCTCGGTGAGCTGGATGTTTGTGTTGTACTATTCCCATGTAAACAATGCACAGAAAAGTAAAGCCACTTCCATATACGGTAAATTTGGCACCATTTACAAAAGGAAGTCAATCTAGTTTTATAATCATATAAGATCTATTGAAGAACACAAATGTCCTTTGTTCTTGTGCATAGTTTATTTTACATGTCATCAGAACCGGAAAGAGGTGTACTTGTACTTGTTGACTGTTTATTAATCCGTCGTATGTTTTGTATTATGGACACATTTCACAGGGAAATACGGTGCATTAATTTATTTGCACTTGGTTTGTAGATCATCAAAAAGACACGTTTCCCTCACTGGGCAGAGACTTTGGAGTTGGAGCTGGACCCAGAAGAGCTGAGTACCGAGGAGACTGTTACTGTGGAGGTCTGGGACTGGGACATGGTGGGCAAAAATGACTTTCTGGGGAAGGTGAGAAGATGCTTCAATTTTACCCGTTTGCTTGTTTAAGATTTCATGCCGCGCTTACTGGTATGACTCCCTGGGAATACAATGTTTCCCACAATCAAATCAGAAGGGATACGCTTTAGTTCTCGTCTGATATTGTATCTTTATTTGTTCTTTCCTTCCCCAGGTGGAAATCCCTTTCACTTGTTTGCACAAGACACCTCTGTTAGAGGGCTGGTTTCGTTTGCTACCCTTGGGAAACCACGAGGTTGATGCTGGGTGAGGTTCATGCTTGTGCTTGTTAGTACAACGTGGAAACATTCCGCGTTTGCATATCGGAGAAATAATCCATAACTTTAAGATTAAACATCGCAGTTTATTTATTTACTTAAATTTTTGCACCCAAGAAAAGTATTGTATTTTCTCCAGGCGCTGTATCATGCTTTTAAATAAACACGGACAAGTATGTAGCCAGGTCTCTAACAGCATCTATTTCTGGAAATAATTATAGAACCAAGAGCGGATGAGTGAGCGTTCAGAGGATACTGTCAGCCTAAACTTAGTCTTAATGCTTCATTAAGAAATCACTTGCATCTTAAAGGCTTTTTTTTTTTTTTTTAAATAGAATGGTCGAACATTGTTTGAGGTAATAAAGCAGTATGGTGCAGAAGATATTCACACACCACATAAAGATTTTGACAGCAGCAGAAAACCGAAACGTTTTCCTGAGAAAAATAAACCAGCGGGTTTCCCTATTTCGCAAAAATTCAAAGATAGTAGTGTTTTTCCAGATGTCATTTGAGGAGAAAACTATCACTTTCTTAAAATGATAAGGCTCCCCACTGGTCATAGAGTGGACATACAGGAAGTTGAGAATATTGTTTTAATTGCTTGAACATGATAAGATACTTCAATGGGACACTGTTAATCTGTTAAGTGTTTGGCATCAGACAATAAGCTGGAGTGACGACTTTCTAGATCTTGTTATAGCTGTTTAAGTGACTATTGTGGTCTTGTTTGTTGTTTGCAGTGGGAAGCTCGGGGCTCTGCGTCTGAAGGTGCGCTTGGTGGAGGACCGGATCTTACCGTCCATGTACTATCAGCCACTAATTGACCTTCTGGTTGAGTCGGTAATCTCCCCGACGGAGGTCAGCATCGTAGCTTTCCTCAGCACTGATTCTCATTTGTTCACGATGCCCATCTCGAGAGACCGCTGTGTGCATGACTATCTCCTCTCTGAAGTGTCTTCCTCTGACATCATCCACAGTTACCTCGACTCCACCGCCGTCACTAATCCTACGCTCCTCTTTGCGGCCATTCTCAACATGTAATGTGAGTCTCCTTCCCACCAGGTGGAGGACAGCAGTGCTCTGACCATGCTGGAGGACGTGACCACGGTCGAGAGCAGGCAGGATGTAGCGATGACTCTGGTAAAGATCTACCTGGGACAAGGCTTGGTGGTGCCCTTCCTGGACTACCTGAACACCCGCGAGGTCAACCACACCAGTAAGATTATATCAGGGCTCTTCAATGTGTGGCTCTGGAACGTCACGCGGTTCCTCAGCTCCTCTCTGTTGGCTCCCTGTAATACTTCCTTTGGTCACATTTAATTGCATTTTTTTAAAAATCAGATCTTTCCATTATGTTGTACAGCAGACAATCTTGCAGTGACTCAAATATAGGATGGTTAAATTGTTTTTAAAATAAAGTATAGATTACATGTCATTGACATTTTCTTTCGTTTTCATGCTCGGCTACCTAACCAGGTTTATTTCCAAATAAAGAAAAGTCTTGGAGAAAAATAGACAGTTTAACAGTTCAACTTTAATTCAACACAAACTAATTGGCTTTCACTGCCAAATGAGGCTGGTTTACCTTTATGTTCGGTATATGGAGCGACGTGAGCAACAAACAACAACAAAGCGCCAGAACAGGTCAAACTGCTAAATTGGCTGATTAAAAATTAAAATGGCTACAGCAGCTAAGAATAGTCCTTCAATGTCAGCGGGTTGATGAATGCAACGTCCACTACAGTTTGGTGGATATGTAGTATAACCTTTCAAGAGTTTACAAGCTTTGCGAACTTCATTTTGAAGGTAAATATGTTTTAGGGCTTGTTAGAGCCCGATATTTAACAATGACCCAAACTGTTATAAAATATATATAATGTAATAGAACCTGAAATGTAATAACTGGTCAATAATGTAACAAAAGAGCTGTGCCTGAAATGTAATTACACATTTTTTTATAAAACCCAAAATGTAATAACTGTCTAATAAGTTAAAATGATAGCAGAATTTCAATGTGATGTTACTATGTTTAATGCTTATACATCTGATTATTGGACAAATAGATTACAGATTATAGAGAACTGAAGACTATAAATGACATGGGCAACAGTGATCTTACATAAATACCATAAACTGTATATAGATATAAAAAACAAATACTCCAAACTTTTCTCATTCTACATCCAAAAAACATTAGATTGAATTACTTGAAATGAAGTGTTGCACTCAAGGATTTTTATGTATTCTACATCCTGTAGAGACACATTTGCAGTGTCTTCTGCAGTTCAGCTCAAACTGACAGCAGAGGGAAAAGCACAATGCCGGCAAGTAATTAAGTATTTATAATTTGGTACTGTAGTTGGGATTTTTCAGGAGGATTTTACTCAAAACTATGAATGACACAAGTTCAATCGTGAGCTGTTTTGTTTTCCAATAGATTGAGCTGGTGTGTTCATGCTGACTAATACCGGATTACAAGAATAGAATAGAAATACTTTATTGATCCTGCAGCAAAAACCTTTAACCAAATGCTTTGACCATAACTGATAATGGTAGTTATTTACATTTATTGCCCATTGGTGCGAGTGTGAGTGTGTGTGGTTGTTCAACGTGTGTACACACACACACACACACACACACACACACACACACACACACACACACACACACACTTTTTCATAGCAAATTGTTTGACAGGATGTTAATTCTTAAAAATAGATTGAATATTCTTCAAGGTGAATTCGTTGTGTCCTGTCATCAGATGATGCAAACATTTTACATACAACAGTTGTGTTTGCACAATACACGATGTGAGTAAGATCTAAGTTTGTCTCCGTTCGTCAGTCTGTATTAGTCAGACTTGGGGGGCCTGCCAGGATTCTGTGAATGATCCCTTCAGGGTTCCTCCTGTTTAACACTGAATTGACATGAAGGTCTGCAGCAGCCCTGGTCTGCGAGTGGGAAGAAAAGCCAACCAGCGCTATATTTACTACCATGATGCCAATTATTCACTCACGCAATAGTCTTTTCACGGCTCCTTTGTGGTCGGGATTAGTCATGTTTTTGCCTCCGCACTGTACCCCCGTGATAATTCACACTGAGTTGCGTCGCGGTCTTTAGCTTCTGTTGGTGTAGTTTGAGATAATAGGCATAGTGCCTAAGTTTCCATAGCAACTCCACATGATCCAAGCGGTAACTGCTTGAATAAGGATGGAGAGCCGAGCTGACCAGAAATTAAAGTTGGGCACACGGAGGGCAAGAGTGTACAGTACACCCACCAAGCAGACAAGGAAAACCAGCTTTTCCCCTTGTCGGTCTGAGCGGCGAACCTCGCAGCTCGCTCCTGCCATCATGGATATTTTAGTATCGCCACTCTGCAGGATTTACGTTGATGTTGCAGCAAGGTCACCCTGCCCTCAGCAGAGACGCCGCGCTGTTGGATTTTTTTTTTTTTTAAAGGAGACTCCTCCTCAGCAGATAAACGTGCGTCAAGCAGAATACAAAGTGTGTATTATTAAAACGAATCAGCCATAATATTATGACCATACCTAGTAACCTGGAGGCAAGTGCAAGATAAAAACAAATTAGAAGATAAAGATTAATGTGAAAATAAAAAGATTAAAATGTCCTTCCTCTATGAACAGTTGGGTTGATCTTGAGTTTTTGGGGGAGAATGGTTTGAATCCGGCTTGTGACAATAAGGACATATGGCTTAAAAACTAACCTGACGGCCCCTGTGAAGACAAAGAGCTGAATTGTTCATCATCATCGTCATCATCGTCATCAGCAGCATCATCATCATCATCATCATCATCATCATCATCATCACAACAAGATATTTGAATGATGAATTACAATTTCTAAAATACTAAATTAAAGACTGAATGAAGACTTTTAGATCGACAAAGAAAAACGACAAACCATTATATTCCTGTCTCAGGATATATACTTATGCGTTGTTTTAACATTTTATTTGCTAAACACACCCCAGATGATATAATATACATCTTATTATCGCAAAGCCTTTAATACTGCTCTTCCATATTGTTCCATTCTTCTGCCATTTGTCCTTTTCAGTTCATGTTGATTTTTTAAACCCTTTTTTCATTTGAAAAGTGCATAAATCGTTCTAAGCATTGAGGAATGAAATTCGAATGACTGGTCGTCACTGCTCGTCTTGTTTCTACAGTAAGATAATTTCACCCGGCGTGTTTTTTCTGGTTTCATTTTATTTTGAAAAACTAACATAGTAATCAGTCATGCAATGCTGTTTTAGCGCAGAAATTATACGGTTGAGTTTGAAAAAAAGATTCAATATTAAAGAATTCAATACAATGGAAAACATTTTTTTTCTCTTATTTCATTTCAGACACTGATCTTATATTTATTAAAAAATTTTTAACTTGAACTGAAATAAATCAAGCCTGTAAGTGATAAAAATCCAAAATATAAGATTTTATAATATTCAATGTTTCTACTATTTTCTCAAAGAGCAGGGGGCCTTTCTGTGCAGAGTTTCCATGTTCTTCCTGTACATGTTTGGGGAGCATAAGATGAATGTATGTTGATGGATAAATAACTGACAGAAACAGAAAAGCTGACTTTTTATTTAATTATATTTGTTTGAGATGAAGATGGTTTTTAGTGCTATTTATTGTATTGATGTTAAAATGAATCTTCTTCTGTTTCCCTGTCGCAGCTGATCCAAACACTTTGTTTCGCTCCAACTCGCTCGCCTCCAAGGCCATGGAACAGTTCATGAAGGTGCGTCGAGCTTCTTGACGGTTCATTTTCCAAGCTTTGCGGAGTGATCGATTCTCTTTCTCGGCTGGAGACAGTGTTTTTTTTCTCCTCTGTAACATATTTAAAATCTCCTCATCAATATTTACTCCTTTTCTTCCTCCACACCCTCGATCTCCATTAAATGTGCAGCGAATCAGTCACGTGTGCTGTGATCTCCTCCTGCTGCACACTATCGTACCTTGTTCACTCAGCATTGTGTAGATTTACATAATTCTGTATGTAATCCCTGCAAGCAGAGGTGTAAATGAGGTAGCTTCAACATGTGGTGTTGTGTTGCTGACAGGCTGTTGGGATGCTCTATCTGCACGAGGTGTTGAAGCCCATTATCAACCGCATCTTTGATGAGAAGAAGTACATTGAGCTCGACCCGTGTAAGATCGACCTGAACCGCACCAGGTAAAACTGAAATGCACACGCTGGTGGATGAAAACATACTAAACACATATATATATATATCTATGTAGTAATAATAATAAAGTAATTATACTTTAATATGATTTATCGATTTTTTTGTGCATTTTTATTGACATTTTTGTCACCTATTAAGTGATCATGTTTTTCCTATTTTGCTGTTTAATTTAATTTAATATTATTAAAGTTTAAATATCAAGGTTATTATTTGGGTTTTGGCGCTTTTTGCCTGATCTGATCATTGTTGCATTCAAGTCATTAACTTAGGTTTCAAAAAGTGCAAAATAGATAATGTAACATGATTATTACGGTAATATTTCTTTATTTTCTTTTATCTTCTTCTTTTACAATTATTATTTTTCTTTAATGTTTTTCCTTTTTAATGTTTTCCTTTATTGTATTTTTTTTTAAATTTAATGTTCTTAATTGTCCTCCTGCATTTTTTCTTTCCTTTTTGATATGTTTTATTTTAGGATGTGTATTTTTTTGCACAATTGAAGTGTTAAAATGGTCAATTAGAACAATCAACCACATGAGACTATCCTCCTCCATTGCACTTTACCCCTGAGAGAAAGACATGCATGTGAGAAAAGGAGGAAACTAAATGGAAAAAAAAAACAACAACAACAAAAAAAAAAAAAACACAGGGAGGGCTGTTGCTTGGCAACTGCCACGAGCCCCCCTGAGATGTCTATCTCTGTCATGGAGGGAGATCCAGGATCTAACGTCCTCTGCGTCTGCAGCAGATTTGTTGTCCTCGGTCCCTGCCGGCAAATCTCCCGAGACATTTTCAAGACGTGACCGTTCATCTGTCCAGGCTCTGAAACAGCACGCCTCCGCATGTAAAGACATAATCATGAACACGGAGGTCATATGAGTCACTGTAAATAGAGGGGAGACTGGAGTATATCTCATCAGTGAGGCGAGATCGAGTGTGGCCTTTACATAATCCGGCCACATCTATATACATTAGTGAGCATTGATTTTGTATTCTCGGTCGGGGTGGAGTTATTTACAAACTCTTTCTCCGTCTGTGAAGGCGGATTTCATTTAAGGGTGCGGTGTCAGAGGCCGAGGTGCGGGACAGCAGTGTGGAAATGCTGCACAGCTACTTAACCAGCATCATTGAATCAATCGTGGGCTCGGTCGATCAGTGTCCTCCCGTCATGAGAGTGGCCTTCAAGCAGCTGCACAAGCGAGTAGAGGAGCAATTTACTCAACCTGAGAACGAGGTCAGTCCGCGGCGGCGCCCACAACATGAAACACATGATGGAGTTCACGCGCCGGTACTGTAAATTCATTTCATCTTATGACTCGCTGTCCATCGCTGATTTACCTTCCTGCTATTTGTAGGACGTGAAGTACTTGGCCATCAGTGGGTTCTTCTTCCTGAGATTTTTCGCTCCTGCAATCCTCACACCTAAACTGTTCCAGCTGAGGGACCAGCATGCAGACACCCGTACAAGCAGGACACTGCTACTACTGGCCAAGGTATGATTCAAAACACAGACATACGTAAAGACACTTCCATGAATAATTTATTCATGTCCAGACATCGCACTTGAGTGCAGAAATAAACAAACCGTAAAGGGGGGGGGGGGTGCGTGCTTTGGATGTGAAGTTACGTGCTGTCTGCCAGCACCGAGTTTTATGCTTCAGGTGCGAATAAATAAATATGAAGCACAAATCACATTTTGTATGCAGCGATGGATCAAAACACACCAGTACAGCTTGGTAAGGGAATTGCATAATGCTGGTTTGTCAGCATTCCACGTTTTTAATTGGCAGGATATCATACAAAACACAAATACCAGACTTAAATACACTGTGTTAGCCTATGTAACCCGAGCCCTCTGAAAAGACACTAATTCATTTATTCAATTTCATATGCAGAAAACACTTTAAAGAGGATTTTTTAAATTTTTTTGCCAACATTGGCATACCTCCTGACATGGCTCCTTATTGAAATTGGAAATTGATTCAACAGCAACAGTAATGCAGTGATAAGGAACTATTTTCATGTCCTGTGATTAACGATTGAGTGTTCCATATCCAAAGTAGCAATGTTCTAATCAGGGAACGTCCCCAGAAAATGGGAATAACACTGAAATATAGACAAAAAAACCCCCCAAACAAATAAAACCACTCCAGAAATCAATCTTCTCTGTTTTTCTGGAGCGTTGCTGAGATATGTGGCCTTCAGACACAGCCATGTCCTCCTTCATATCTCTACCTGCTCCTACTTGTAGATCATTGGATCACTTCTCTAATTCTCAGTTCAGAGCAGAGAGCAGGTGAAACAACTGAAAAGAAATGATAAATACCAAAATACCACTTTGTCTGTTCTGCTGGTGAAGTAGTCATGCAGAGGGAGATAGATTTCATCCCCCCCCCTGTGGTAAAAACAACAAAAAGTAGAATATGTAGACCAGATCAATCCCCTCAAATCTCGCTCTAAGTAACCGAGAGGTGACCATGCTTTCAAACTGAAGTGACCTCTCGGTGTGACTGACACAAACACCCTCAGTATCTTAAGCACAGGGTGTCGTGGTCAAGTGTCAGAAAGTAAAACCTCGCTCTCGCTCACTTGTGGTTTGCGTGGTTGCTGTCCGTGGTACTGAAGTGCCGTTGCCATGGGTCCTCTACAGAGACAGGCCACAGGTTATTTTTACCTCCATGCATGCAGTGGTTGGACTGCGGTTCAAAGCTGAGCATCAGAGAGCGCTGTTTGGAGGGACTTCCTCCGCGCCCTAGGCCAGGTGTGGGCCGGACAAAGGGCCTCACAGCAGGCTTGTCCCCGGGAGCCTTTTTTTGATCCTCGACTTTGAGATATGCAGTCACTCACTGGGTTCTTACAGCGACTGGAGATTTGATGTGATGAAGAGGTGACTGCAGCGGTAATGTGGTGTCTTTGTGGTTATCAGGCACTGCAAAGTGTCGGGAACTTGGGCCTGCAGCTGGGTCACGGGAAGGAGCAGTGGATGGCGCCCCTGCATCCCATCATCCTCCGCAGTGTGGCGTCTGTCAAAGACTTCCTGGACAAACTCATCGACATAGATCATGACATCGGTAAGGCTGAACTCGGCTAAACTCACGATCAAAAGTGAAGCGAAGGGGTCACGCTCCTGAGCTCACCGGCCACACGCCATCTGTCAGCGTCACGCCTTCCAGTTGATATCAGGATTAAGTGAAACAATACTGGGGCCATGTGGTGAAATATTCATAACGAGCTGGTCGTCTACAAAAGAGATGAAATGGTTACTGAGCTGGCAGGGAGCTGGAGTGAGGAGCCACAGGCGCTGACTACAAAACGTGTCTTGGCTGCTTTCTTACCATCGTGTGTCAGTGAGGCTGTTGTTGTGAAACATCTTCCCCCTCTGACATATCGTGTTTCAGCCTCCTCCTTCACATCGACACCCACTCCTTTCTCTCAAAGGCCAGTTTGACATTTACTGCTCTTCAGGTGGATTTGTTGAACAGAAGTGGACGCTTGTTATTCCTCTTTGAAGCCGTCTCTCATGTGGAGATGGAAGGTGTCTGATATGCTATTATTAATAGCAGATGCAGCTAAACAACAGAATGTATGCCGCTTGTTTTTTTTCCACACAGCACCATCTTGTGTCTGCCTGGATGTACGTGCATTTACCTTACACCATATACCTTTACGCCTGTCTCCCTCTCTCCTCTTCCTCAGTGTCAGAAGTGCCTCAGAGGGCAATATTCCTGCCTTCAGTCACGGTCAAAGAGGGTTACCTCTACAAACACAAGGCAGAAGGGCCCCAACTGCTGTCCCGCTTTGCTTTTAAGAAACGCTACTTCTGGTTGACGAGTGAGACGCTGTCCTACGCGAAGACTCCTGACTGGCAGGTTTGTACAGAACCACAAAAGAAAATATCTGAATATTATAAAATGTTTGTCCCAATTAATGACATTTTGGATGCTAAATCCTGTATTATACAAGGTTAATTCAAACACAAAGCATACTTTAAATATATTAACAATATGAATTCATCCTCCATACCGTTTACATCATGTGTCATTGGCCCTGGAGCCAATCGCAGCTGACTATACAACCTGGACAGGTCATCAGTCCATCACAGGGAAAACAAAACACAAACACTCAGACTATTTACAGTCACCATTTAACCTCACATGCGCGCTAACCACAGTGTCACCATGCAGCCCCAATGCAAATATAAAGAACAGAAAAAGATGGGGAACATTTTATAATTCGATTGCAAGAAAGAAATGCATAAGAAGGACAATATATAAATAAAAAAAGTTTGATTAAAATATAAGGAATAGAATAATTTCAATGTATTATTTGCAAATAAAGCAATTTTAAGGGCTGATTTAAAGTTTGTTCCAGGAGTGAAGAGCAGAGCAACTACGAGCTGCTTCACCTAGTTTTCTTTCTTTGGGGTCTGGATATTTCATATTGTACAAGTAGCTCTGAGGTGTATTTAGGCCCGAGACCATTCAAGGCTTCAGAGATAAGCAATGACAGATTTGAGTTAATCATTGAAAGACAGACAGCCAAGTGCTGTGACTTTAAGCTCCTGTGTAATGTGTTGCAGTGTCTAAGAGATTTTTTATACTTTACCACTATAATAATCCAGCCTGCTGGAAATGAACCGTCTAATCCTAAATACCTTAAACCTAGTTTTACCACTATTGTTAGTATAGTGTTAATTCATCTGTACTTGACTATTATGCTTGAATTAATAACACAGATAATATAACGGAGAATGATAATGTTTGCTTCCGAGAGTTGTTTTTAGTCTAGTCTTCACAATGAGAGGATGGAGTTACTCTTAAATGCCACCTACAATGGGGTCAGTTGAATGTGCAAATATCTGTATTACTAATACAGGAACTGTCACAAAATGTAATAACAAATGAGTAAAGTTGGACACAACAAAGCCACATTAAGGTGAATCATCCGTTACTCGACTCTCATATGTTGTCCCATGATGAATTAGTTGCTGTTTGGGAGGACATTTGTCAACTGGGCTCATACAAAGAGGAAACATTTTAGTCAGTTGCTTTAATGTATTTGTGTTGATCTTTTTGTGTGACCATCATTAATGTTATTACCATGTGTTACCTAACCTTGTGATAATGCTCTCCTCTCATTCACCAACCAGTGACTGAAAGGGAGAAGGAGACGGAGAGGGGGAGCAGCCTGGTCCGGCCCCCTAAAAAGCTCTCTCTTTGAGCCAGTCTCCGCTTTGTGTGGCTGGAATAAAAGCGAGGGTTAATTGAAGGCTGTGGATATTCATGCTAACATTGCAAATCAGATTACAGACAATATCCTGGCCGCTGTCCTCCATACTGGAGCACTCCAGTCTCAGGGAGGCCAGCTCCCACTGGAAGAGGCTGATTTACACTTTAAAGTAGCCTTTGCTGCCACAGTGGTCTCGTCTTCGTCACTTCCTCCTCGTCTCGCGTCGTTTCTAAGCGATGTGTGTGAATTATTTCAGTATCAGAAACAGCCTCATTAATTTTGCTCTGTGATGAAATGTCTGCTTGATTTCAGTTAAATCTTAGAGTGAAATGCCCGAGGCAAAGCATGACACATCACTGGCCTCTACATGCTTGTTGTTAATTGGCCTTGTGGTTTATGGCTGAACTGTTGCAGGTGCGCTCTTCAATCCCTATTCAGTGTGTGTGTGCCGTGGAGAGGGTGGATGAAAATGCCTTTCAGCAGCAGAATGTAATGCAGGTCATCACCCAGGACAACGATGGACAGCTGCACACCATGTACATCCAGTGCAAGGTGCATAGTACTACCCACACAGGCGTGATCCATTGCAGCATATCACTTGTTTACACTCACTTTAGTTTTTGGCCATTATGTTTTATACAATCTGAAAACAAAAAAATGGGGATGACGTGTTAAATGAAAACACAATGCAATAATTGGATCAAGCTCACAGATCTGTGTTGTATTCCCATATCTCATGTAGAATCTGAGACATTTGACCATTTTATAGAGAATATTTAGGAAGTGATGACAGCAACATATCAGTAACCAACTGGAAGAGCGTTTTCACAACAAATCAGGTTAAATGGCAAGAGATGAGTGATGTGACTGGGAATAAAAAGAGCATTTGAGAGTGGCTCAATCTCTCAGATGTAAAATAAGGAAGATGTTCACAAATCAAAAATTTATCATCAAAGGATTCATAGAATCAGGAGAAATTGCTGCACGCGGGGACGAGGCTGAAGGTCAAAGCCGGATGCTCGTGATCTGCACTGCAATAAAACCAGGCATGGCTTTCTACTGAATGTCACTGCATGGACTCAGGAATTCTTCCAGTGTCAACACAGTTCAGTGTGCAAGCCACGTTTGCAAGTTAAAACTTGATCGTTCAAAGAAAGTGTCGCCTGTGAACACAATCTAGAAATGCCACCGTTTTGTAAGCATCATTCCATTTGTTCTAAAACGGAATCGAAAATTGTGGTCAGATGATGAAAAATATGAAATGACCATGGATGGAGTGTCCTGCTGAGAGCCATTCTCTAACTATCCATTCAGCATCCTGACTGTATGGGGTTGTATTTGTGCCTCTAGTGTAGTTTGCTTCCACATGTGAGAAAAATACTGTCAATGCTGTAAAGTGCATATCCCTTCAACAAGCCCGTGTCTCCTTCACGAATAGCCCATATGAGGCATTTCAGCAAGACCATATTTAACCACATTCAACACACCAGGACTGTTGAGCAGCTTGGATCCTTATCAGACAAGAATGGGACACTTTTTCTCTCTTAAAACTCCATCAACTTGTCTCCTCACGTTTTACATGTTTACCTGCAGTTGTGAAAAGACAAAAAGATGTGACATAATGTAAACATGACCCTGTCCATACTTCTTTTTAATGCTTCATGCCATCAAATTCAAAATGAGCAAAAATGGTGAAATGTCTGAGTTTCAAAATCTGATATTTTTTTATTATTATTTCTTTATTTTAAAATGCAGATGACAAAGATTTGGAAATCATTGCATTCCAACGTTTTGATTATTTTACTGAAACTAAAAGCATTGAAGTCATCCTTTTATCTGCTTTTTTTTTTAGTGAGACAACAAGACATTTTACTGACCTAATTTAACAGGCCGTGTTCAGTCTAATAAACTCATGGCTTGTGGTGTGTTTCTAATCTAAACAGAATGTGAATGAGCTGAATCAGTGGCTGTCTGCGATCAGGAAAGTCAGCATCTACAATGAGCGCATGCTGCCCTCTTTCCACCCAGGGGCTCATCGCAGTGGCAAGTGGACCTGCTGCCTGCAGGCGGACCGTGTTGGTAATCCTGCTTTTATTACTTCTAATGCTGTGCAAGCCTGTATGAGCACTCAGGATGTGGCCTGACCATTCCGCTTATTTTTATGGTAATGTTATGAGAATTTAAGCTCAAATTTGCAATTACAAGTCGCATCGAGTTACCCTCTGGATGTCGGACAGATTGCCTGGAATTAATGTGCTCAAAGAGCATAAATGGTGGCGTCCATCAACGTGCAGCCTTTTGGGCTTGACATGACGCTTTTGTACCCCTCTTCCTGGCAGACAAACTTGTAACTGGCTTCCAAAAGTGGATGCGATCCAGGCAATCCACATTTAATGACTCAAATTTCAAATTGTCGCAGCCATGTTTTCACTGCTTCGAAGGAGAACAGCATGCTAGAATTATAATGTCATTTTTTTACATTCAGTCACTATGTGATTATGTTATGTTAAGCTTACTCAACAATAGTGGAAATATTTGGTGCAAGTCTCGATTAGTCTTCACTCTTGAATCACACCCTGAGATCCCTCAACCTCGAGAGGTTTCTTCATCCTCCTCCCTTTTTTCCATGTGTGACCCATGGCTCCAGAGTTGCTGACCTGCAGCCTATCGTTTCCAAGTGTTGCTGGGTTCTCTCATACAATACAGCCAAAAGGACATCTGCATAACTGCAGAGACGCCAGTTTCCGGCCTTTCTCCATGATGCCCCTCCTGACCTCAATTATGAGGGAATGTCGTAATTTTCTTGTGTGAGCTGCTTATGCAGCACATCAATGTTAAGAATAGCCCTTCGTCTCAGTCACAGGCTGCAGTCGGACCCACTCTGCTGTGACTCTGGGTGACTGGAGCGACCCGCTGGACCCTGACGTAGAGACTCAGACCATTTACAAGCAGCTTGTCCAGGGCAGAGACAAACTCAGGTTAGTAGTGCGTCAACGTCCTATTCCGCCCCCTCTTAAATGCAGTTCACACAGCGGACGCTAGAGGTCAATGTTGCAACACAGGAGTGCATCGCTTTGCTGCTGGCGCTTCCCCACTTTGCCATGAATCAAATATTCAGCTGCCACAAGATGAAAGCATGAAGCGTCTCAGAGAGGTTCAGGGAGTGATCATATGACATGATTCTGACTGATACCGCAGGAAAAAATATGTGGAGATGCCCGAGGCTGATCAGATATTGAGCAATAATGAAAATACAATCAACTCTGACGTTCATCCAGGTGAGTATTTATATTACTACTGTAACTATGCTTACATTCTTATTGTTGTCTTTAGTTTGGGTGGATTCTTGAAAATTGTGAAGGTTTGTCGGTTAATGTATTTATTTATTACCATGTCACAGGTGGCGCCGGATGCAATGTGCATCTGTTGAAGCCCGGTCAGAGTCTGGCTGCTCGACTCTTATCGGTGATCGAGGATCTGGAGCAGGCTCACGCCACCTTCCAGCGCAGAGAAAAAGAAGAAGCCACCGGTGTCATATTGAATCCCTAGACTGCAACGGGATACATTAACGGCTGAAAGAAGGGACTGGGGGAGGGGCGGGGCGGGAAGGATGCAACATCCCACACCAACTGGAGTGAGCATCAGCTAACCAAAGTGGCCTCATGGTACAACCTCTCCCCCACCTTTTAGCACAATTCTCTGTAAAGAACTGAGGGAATTCTGTCACTTTTAATCTTTTCGTACTCTCCCACTGCCACCGACAACAGCGCCGGGGAGAGATTATGATACTTGACGGTAGATGGAGGCGAGGGACTTTGAAGCTTGATCTGATATTTCTTATGTAGATAACAAGCAATCTGTTGCATGGCCTGCATCCACTTGTGAAATGTGAGAAGGAGCTTTTATATTTTGAGATACTGTACAGATGTCCAGTCACACATTTTTTATGCAAAAAGCTTGTTTTATCGTAATCCACAGTACCTGATTTTAAGTTGTTTTGATATGGCTTTTCTCCACGTTTTGTTATTTTTGAGGCGGTCGATCATCATGGCCACAGTGCAGCATTGACACGTTACAGGTTGTTCCGCCATGAGATCATGAGATGGTGAAACACAAGCCACAGTATCACACAGCCTGCACAGCGAGCAAAACTAATATTTTACATGTTGCTTTGGTCCCTTTATACTCAACCATGTGCTTTTGTTTGGTGCTATGGCCAGTCATCTGAATTGTTTTGATTCTGCTACATTTGATGTCGCATGACTAAAGTGATATGGGTAATATTTACCTGGTAATAATAGAAAGTCCATGCATAAAGAGAATTAACCATCAAGTCATTTTTGGGAGATTTTGATGAATTTGGCTCACCAATGTCAGGATTTGTTTGAGATGCCAAATTTGCTTTTAAAAAGATCCACCCATTGATCTGTTATACTGCTTTATCAAATTCATGGTTAGGTGGGGTCTGGATATCGTCATACTGTGGGGGAAGGCAAGTTACATCCTGGACAAGTTGCCTGTCTAAGCACAGAGAGACCTACTCGTAATCCCACTTACAGACAATTTAAAGGATAAATATTGGAGATATTTGTGAACCATTGGAGGAAACCCACTCACACACAGGGAGAACATGCAACCTCCACCTGAACCGAGTTTATTCTCGCTGGAGATTATAATCTGATTCAGATTTGTTGAGCAAACATTCATCACGCCTGTTTTATACTGTAGTGCACACGCCAGACATCGCAATAGAAACCCTATCTTGATATAAGTGTTTTGTTATTTACAGCTATCCACATTTTTTTTTTTTAAATAATTATTAATTTGCCACTCAAGTCTTTGCACAACTCAAGAAGACGTTACTGGTTAGTGAACCTCGTGTTCCATAAATGAAGGTCTTGTCATGAAAGGAAAAAATGTTGCCTGTACTTTATTTTGCAAATTAACAGTTTGTTCCAAGTGGATTGTTACTGTGAACACAGATGTATTATTCAATAAACTATTCATTAACCCTTTATAGAGCACTCATAACATATTTGCTATAAATGCATTGAACAATAATGCTTCTCATGCATCTGATTTTTGCCACAAATTCATTAAGATGGCTCCATTGTGGTTGACTTGTGTTAAATGAGGTTCAGAAGAGATCAATCCCAAGTCTCTAATTTCATGACTCATGTCATGTTGTCTTCTGGATGATATTAAAGTGGAAGGTCTGACTCAGAGCAGCGGTGACATTAATTCAGCTCTTGTATTACAGGGACCGTCACATCGTGTCTGACACATCACAGGGTCTGCTCAGTGTTATGGTTACAGCACCAGCCCCATTGTGCGAATTTAGAAATAGATTTAATAAATCCACCATAACCACACTTCACAATTCAAGGCTCAAGATCTAGTGTGGAATTATGGCACACGAACAAAGTGTGTCACCATTTCACCTCCAGCAGGCCTTATTTAAATGCTAATGAGAGCAGACCTACCTGCAATGATGCAGCAGAGTCTTCCTCATTAGGCACGAGAGGTGAGCAATGAAACGAGTGTGTGTGTGTGTGGGGGGGTTTAGTGAGGAAGGTGAAGATGGGGCTGAGCCAGAGTGCAGAATACTAGCAAGTGTGGTTTCCTCTGGGCATGGCAGATCAAAAAGGCGTGCTGAAGCATGGGCCAGCAGTCCGGGTCAGAAAATGACCATAAAGCAAAATTAGTGCGAGTGAGGAGTGTTCCTGCTGCGACCCACAGCCCCAGAAAGGCTCATTTATATCCATGTAACGAGGCGCGGAGCACAGGGCCGCCCAGCTCAATGAGAGAGGACACACACCACCAGCTAGGAAATACATTTTAAAAACACGAGAAAGATTCAAGGTGACGACAGGTCAAACAAACCACCCCCCCCAATGTCGGGGGCACATTTATTTTTCCACAAGAAACACACAAACATGCAACAAGGTCATCACAATTCAATAAAGACCGATAGATTAAGAAGCCCTTTATAGTTAATCAATGTCTCTCTACATCTTGCTTTAAGTTGATCTCATTTTCTCTTTGTGAGCCTTTTCAAATAGCAATATGCAGAAATCACGCAAATCATGATGTGAAAATGTCAATTAAATGGCCACTGAAAATGCAAAACATTAAGGTGTTTCACAAAAGTAAAGGGGGGGGGGGGGGAGAAGCCAAACGCTATCACATCCCCGTCTGTGGAAACTGAAGCCAAAGGAGAAAATAAAGGCTTTTATTTTTTTTCTTCTTCTTCTAGCGAACTGGAGTAAAGTTGCAAAAAACCACAGTGCTAAATCACCAGTAAACCAGGGCGACATTTCTAAAGAAGCTGGGATGGGTTCATGTGCAGATAAGCTCACAGTTCAGTTAACATGCACCTCTAAGAGAACATTACTGTATCTTTAAAGTACATGAACCTCAGCTTTGTCTACTGGACGCCCACTTGGCACACACACACACACACACACACACACACACACACACACACACACACACACACACACACACACACACACACACACACACACACACACACACACACACACACGCACACACTCGCACGTAGTCACACAGAATATCCACACAAGATCATTTAGAGAGAGAAGTACAGTTTGCAGTAGACATCACAAGAGAGTACAACTGTAAATAGAATACTTCATATGTAAGGACAAAGCGATACTTTCATCCCTTATCCCGCCTCTGATCAAATATAACAGAATGGGATGAATATAATAAGGGTAATACAGCAATGTAATGTAAGAGTTCATTAAAAAAAAGACATCAAAAATATATGTTTTCTAATACACGTGAACGTCTTCTGATTATGACCTCTTTTGTTTATAAACCTGGAGGTCGGAACCCCGTAAAAAAACATCCACTGTTATTCAAACCAAATGAAATCAGCCTTCTTGCTACACAGAAATCATGTAATAGATCTTAAAAATAGTAAATTGCATAAAAACCACCTCTTTCTCTTTTTCAGTGAGACAAATATCAAACCATGTTTGTTTGTTTTTTGTTCACCGTTCCCATTTAATTCTGTACACACCTGAAAAGTCTAAAGGGCCTGCATCGTTCGTGTTACAAGACCAACACATGGAAAAGGAAAAGTCAAAGAAGCCAACATTTGGATTTCTCTAGTTGATGAGTCAACGTGGAAAAAATTTCCCTGATAGATTGGAACCATTCGCTCCCGCTGCCCCATTTTTAACATTTTTCTTTTCTTTTCTTTTCTTTTCATTTCAATTTTTTATTTTTTTATTTATTTAGTTCTTTTTTTACAAAGGGCATCTCAAAGTCATGAAGGAGAAAACTCGAAATGGAACAAGTCAACAAAACCACAGTTTTAAAACCCGGGACTACAAAGACTGACAATTACTTTTAGTAGTTTGTTTTAGCTTGTGTACATTCAAGAAAGTTGAACTTGCTCGGCCGAGAGAGAAAAAGCACACACACACACACACACACACACGCTAGAAGTAGCTATAAAAAGTTTGCATCCAGTTTTACGCGACAGCTCCAGAATAACGTAATGATTCATTTGAAGGCCTCTACCTGTCAGCTGGTTAATATGATTCCAATCTTTTAGTGATTGACGCTTGACATACTGCTGAAAGTGATTGTATTCAAAAGGTTTAATATTGCATTGATACATATGTGACATCTGTTGCAGCTGCAAATCTTGGGATCCAAGCCTGTGGTAAAGCGTTATGGATGCAGGTTGATCACAGACGCGGCGATTCATGAAGGGGCTCTGTGTTAATGCAACACTGCAATGGCCGACCGTCAGGCGGCACAAGCACATCTCAAGAAATTAGACCACAATCGCACTATACAAATTTTGTCAAAAACACATAAATATTGAATAACTTTCACTGGAAAAACGTTTTTCAACTATTCCATAGCTGTAAAATCAAAATGAATCCATGTGGCCTTTAGTCATAAGAGGGTTCACGTCTCTATGCATTCAGCATTATTTGAGAGTCCCTGTCGTATTTTCTCAACACAACATCTGGATAAACTATGTAAACTGTCAAATATGAAGTGTGTGTTAATGTGAAAAATGTTTCTCAAATATCCTGGTCAGAACTAACTTTACTGTTGTTCTTGCCATCTTCAGAAAGTAAATATGTTATTGTGGTAAAGGTATGCAGCTTGGGTTCAAATGATAAAACGTCAATATACTTCAGATTTGTCGCACATGATCTGAAATATTGCTTATAACTTTTTGGTAGCATTTCTAATCATTTTAGTTATCAAGCAATGAAAGTCAACACATACGACGTATTTCAAATAGGTACACAGTATATCAATCAAGAGGTTAAAAAAAAATATACTTGAAACAGTTTTGCTTCAGGAGTACAAATAACTGAAAAACCAAAGATACTCAAATCTGTTGAGATGAGCCTGTATGATGCACAGACGAAGCTATAAAAACTGAAGCAGACGCACTGAGCAAGAAAATGTATTTCGATGTGTACATATTTCTGATCCTGGCATTAAAGTTGCTTTAGTTGGCTAAAACAAACTCTTAAGAGTATTTGCAGCTGATATGCGACCCAGGTTGTTTTCACCATGACACCAAACTGAAATAAATGGCAGAATGAATCCTTTTCCCGTGTTCTGGACAAGTAGAAAAAGTGAAACGGCCCCTTCGTGGGGGAGACGACGGCCCTCTTCATGCTGCTAAAGCTCCCCCACCAATCACAGAGACACATTAACTGTATTTATTGGTGTCCCTCAGGGAATCAACTACATAGATTCTATATTAAGGTAACGACAGCAGCATACGCTAAGACTATTTGTAATATAAGACGTCCATAACAAGTCATACATGTTTCAGTCCCTGACATACTGACAAGATCTTTGCCAGATTTGTATGTATTCATGTTAATATGTGCCTGTGTATAGATATGTGGGACCGTCTTTATATTTTTCCATATAGAAGAGTACAAAAATAAATTAAACTTACACCATTCACTCAAATTGAGCTTGAATTTAAAGGTATATCACATCTGCAAATGTATATTATAGACATATATATGTATATTTATATATATTTTAAAGCATCGCAAGCCAGTTTATAAACATCAACATAAAAAAAGACAGATTTCGTTGCAATTTAAGACTTTTTTTTTCTTTTTCTCTAAAAATAAATGACAGATTAAACGAAGATGTTGCCTCAAAGTGCTATGGAAGACTTATGATTCACCCCAAGATTTATCCCCCAGCCGGGTGCACACGCCATAACCCCTAACCCCAACACCCCTGCTCATTAAAACCCACCACATACACTTAAGGGGAATTATGCAGCACTGGGTTATCTTTAATCTCAGAGTAAAGAAACATCACAAGACCTTCAAAAAGTCATTAGCTCCTGGGCACCAAGTCTCAATGGGAGAAGAGAGCACTGGAGGAAATATTTCCTGGCCAACAACACACTAAACTAACACGGTTCCTCGACTGGAGCGCAGCGCAGATGAAAAGGAGGAGGAGATTGGGGGCAAGGCAATACAGCAGGATTGACCCTAACAACTCTGACTGAGCTTATCCAGGGAATAACACGTTTCAATGCTGCCCACAGCAGCGCTACGCTGCCTAACAGCAAACAGGCTCGCGAGAGACTCGCAGATGACAGTGGAGCAGGAGCGCCGCCTCGGATCGGATCTCCAAAGGGAAATCTGTGTTTGAAAGAGGAGCGTCCATTTGTGTGTTCAGCGTATTCTCCTCAAGGACCCGGGGCCGGCACATTAGTGGCTCAGAGCACGCCATCGCACACTCACTCCTCATGTATGGTCAGCATGATGGATCATGCCAACGCCTGCGCCTCGCTCCAACGGGGAGAATAATAATGCGGGCTTTATATTCACAGAGGCCGGCGCCATCAGAGTGTCAACAAAACAAATGAGTTTAACCTTGGAGCACAAGCACAAATTCCACTTCACAACCTCAGCTTTTCAAATTACAACACCTCCAAACAACTCGTCAGGAAGCTCGCGCCGCTTATCCCGCGTCCCCCTCCTCACAGACAGTCCACAAGGTTAACCAGACAACGCACATTTATTACCAAACTATTCCCCAGCTCCGTGGAATCTACGTCATGCAACACCGAACACATTCCCGTCTTAAAGAAGAACTGAGCTGTCGCCTCTGAAGTGGAAAATGTCAGAGATGCCCAGAGCAAGCCAGAATGACATCATCAAAATCCTCTTCGTCAAGTCAAAAGAAAAGTCAAGCTATAACGCTCGGTCAACAATTCATGATAAATGTAAAAGATGTATTGAGATTTCTTTTCAGATCGGAAATTCTCTTAAAATGTCTCATCACAATATCGAGCCACGACCGCTCCACTGACACGTCCCCCTATCGCTGATAGTTGCTCAACATTGGTTTTTGCAGCGTTAGTCAGGACCATGCATTGTGGAGTTTAGCATTTACAAATATACCCTCGTATAAATATATACCTCAGGCCCCGTGTCATTTTACCCCAGGTGCAGCTGGACGGCTTCAGTTTGAATCTAAGATGGGTTTGATACCAAATCCTAGATCTCTTGGCCTCCTAAACCCAGTGAGACACTTTGCCGTGGACATAACGTGGATCAGGGGACGGCGGGGGGATTTTTGTTTTGCTTCCTCTGCTCTCGTGCCGTCACTTCTGCTGGGTATATTTGTTTGTGGGGGGGGGGGGTAAAGAGTCGGCTGCTTGTCGGCCCGTGTCGCTGCTCTCTGATGGAGATGACGGGGCGTGGTCGGCCGTGTTCCTCCTGTCCACCGGCTGACAACAGCCGTCAGTCCTTCAGGTTGTCCTCTCCGACCCCCTGGGCCGACAGCTCCGTCAGGACGTTTTCCAAGTAGTTGGGGTCCGGGTAGCCGTGGCCGGTCAGATTGGAGCCAAACTCTGTCTTGTGGTGAATCTCGTTCCAAACCACCGTGTCCGACTCCCCCGTGGTGCTGGACGTGCCGATGGTGAAGATGAGGCGTCGGTCCCAGGCCATGATCAACAGCTTCAGGACCTGAAGAGACAGACGAGAACGATGGGCGTTTTTTTCTACATCACTACGGCACAGGCTGGATCAGGATTTTGTGGGACTCACCTTCCTGCCTTTCTCGTTGTCCGGGAGGTAGCAGTGTCGAGGGAAGCCTCTCGCACTGAACTTCTTCCCCGGGTTGGGGTGCTCATTGGTCTAGTGGAAATGTCAAGAAAAAAAAAAAAGACAAACATTACAAGTCCTTCTAATCCAATTACCACTTAACGGTGTGGAAAATGTCAACAGCACCCAAAGGACGAGCTTTATTGTTCACGTTGCTTATAACAGCAGCGTGTAAGTATCATTTCAGAGATATGCAGCAGTAAATATCCAGTTATCTTCACTGATGAGTTCTCAAGGCTTCAATGGGCTCAAAAAAGCTTCACTGCCTTTCAAAAACAGAAAAACCTCGAATCCTGAAAAATAACCAGAGAAAAATAACCTTGGACTCTTAATGGTGGAGAAAGCTGTAGTTTAAATAGAGATATAAGTCTCATCATGCAGTCCTTTATCATTTCCAATTTTAAATAGTTTGCCTTTTAACTGATTTGTTTTCTATTTTACCACGGACTATGACTCTACCTAATGGTATTTTAATTCTAGATTTGTTGCAGCTGTAAAGGACGATCAGATTGTGTACGGGGGAATGGGAGAGATGAGGATCGCTGGCCACGCTGTGCTGCCGCTGACCTCTGTGTTCAGATGACCTGCAGTTAACTCTGGCCCAGGGGACACCAGGACTCTGCTGGAGGGAAAAGGTCGCCCTAATGAACCCCTTCACAGATGCAGGCAGGATGAAATACAAAGCCGCCCCCATCCCCCTCCAAACCCACCGCCTCAAACTGGCTGCAAATTATTCTGTACAGTTACAGAGACCAGATGTGATCTTTGCTGTATGAAGTTTCATGTGAATCCATTTGATAGATATATATAATCACAAATTGCATGAACTTTTAAAAAAAAATTTTTTAGAACATCCTAATTTCAGTTGATTAACAGAAACAAAGAAAACATGAACATACATATCAACAGTCTTTTTGCAGGACTTTCCAATGAATGAATGATCCATGTTATTTAGTGAGTTCATGACTTACCCTCATAGCTCCTAATTTCCTTCTGCTTCATGTTTTACTGGTTTATGTCATTGTGATTATGATTTTAGTTTAACCTATGGCTCATGCCATGTTCTGTGCTATATATATATATATATCTGTTCATGTCCAGTTTTATGTTTGTGCTCATGAGTACTGCTTCTCCTCTCATCTGTAGTGTTTTGTTGCTCACTTGTCCTTCACAGATCCATGGTATCAGATAACTCTCTGGTATTCCGAGTTTAGCTTACAAAATACTACTATTTACTATACTTTTGTTTTTAAAGCTTCATGTCATGGTGCACATTTTCTGTTTCCTGTGTTATTTTAAAGTTGCTGTCTCTCAACTTCCCCTCCTTGTGTTTGCTTGCTGTTCCCCTGTTCTTGTGCTCCAGGTTTGGATTTTTGGACGTTTGGTGTATTTAGATTTAGTTTTTTGACGACTACGTCTTACCCGGCAGGTCGCTCCACTGCCCCTTTCCCTAATCCTTCATATAAAAAGAGCACTAATCTCATCAATTATGGTTTTTGACCTGTTTAGTCCTCCTTTCAACCCGGGAGACCCCAATTTGTATTTAAGACTTTTTAAATATGATTATTTTGTCTGACACGTGTAATGGTTTTATCTGGTCCTATTATGTGGGGCTCTCAACATTAACACCGAACATTGTGTGTGTGGTTTGACAAGAAAACAACACTTCTGAGCTCAACAAGACCATGCACGAAGCTGACTGTAACATAATGCAGACACGTACAACTTCAACCAGACCTACACAACCTAGTAATTTAATTTTAAACCCCAAATACTAATTAAAATGCTGCACAGATGTATACAGGGATGCTCACAGCAGCAAAGAACTTATGGATGTGCAACAATATACAGTATGAAACACAGAACTGACAGACCTCCAGCTTTCTGCAGTGAACAAAACATATAATTCCCTCACACAATCAAGTGACTATATAAGATCAGTGCTTCTGTACATTTAGAGTCAGCAATTAACGCCATTGGATATTTTTGGGCCGGTAACACTTACACACCCCACCGCCTGAGTGGTGTTGTTTTTAATTCCGCTCTATGATTTGAAACTCGACTGAATGACGGCAATATCTTACACAAGGCCCTACATCCTGAATTGTTGTAACTTTGAGTATATCCACAGTGTTTCCTCAATGCCCAGACACTGCGCCTTCCTGCAGCATTGACTGTCTGTCAGACTTCGGCAGATCAGCAGTTGTAGAGAGTTGAAAGACTCAGAGGGGAGAGGCAGTAGATCAGGGCACAAAGGCAGGGCAGTGGATTTAGTGACGTGAGTCTTGTTTGTACCTGGATCCCAGCAGGAATGTCGTAGACTATTCGGATGGTTTTGGAGTCTGGGTAGCCGGGCAGGCAGTGGGGGATGACGTGGTACTCCATCTTCCCGGGAGGCTGGGTGCCTGTTTTCTCCCCGTAGATGGTTTTGCATGTTGGACACTGAAGGCTGCCGTCCTGTTTGTTTGGAAGATAAATAAAACAGAACTGCTTAATATTAATGGAACGGAACAATCTCACTTTGGCGTGTGTGTGCCACTATTAGGTATAGTTTACTGGTAAATAGACCACAATGCACTCACCACTTATAAATAAATCACTTTTGTTTTGTTTTTAAAAAGCAGCTTGTAAGATTAAGAAATGTAGTTTTTGGATATGAATTAGCTTACTCATTGGATTAAGTCTCTATTTCATATAGAAGTTTAGGGAGATGTTGAGAAGTCAGTTTATTATTGTGCATTTTATTTCTCTGAAGATAATACAGGTGATTTTTGAATTTGAGTATTTTGTTTAACGAGTATTTTTGTGAGTGGGAAAAATGGAAGGCAATAAATAAATCGTAGTAAATTATAAATTATACTATAAATTATAGTACAACAAGCTACCCTTCAGATAAAATCAGAATACAGTTGTAATCAACCTTTTTTGACACAGAAAACTAATTCAAAGCTGGGAGCACCACGAATCACTACAACAATAAATATCTATATATGTGTGAAGAGGGTCAAGTAGTTATAACAATAATCTATCATGGATGAAAACCAAAACTGTCTATTTAACAAGCAACATTGTTTTTTTTAATGTTAATGTTTTTTAATGTTCATCTTGATACAGCAATCAACAATATGTGAAAGAAACGTGAATGTGAAACAAGTCTCTGATAGCGATGAAACCGCAGCGATTCTGCAGCTCTCGTTCCATTTTCAGAGTTTTGTGTGGGTTTTTAATCAGTTGTAACTTTGCTGCTCTGGTTTCCTCTCGCCACTCTCAAAAGTGTTGTTTTGGTGGCGGTGGTTTTTAAACATCGAAATGCACAAAACAAGATAACTACACTGCACCACACATCAGACATGTTAACAACTGGCTGAAGCAAAGAGGTGCAGGTCTATGTGAAGAGCTGACAGCACAAAAAGAAAATGGACAAATCTGAGGGCCAATGCTATCATTAAGGCGTTTTTCCAAAAATGAAGTGTTTCAATTTCACAACAGCACTTGTTTTAAGTCGGATGGTTAAAAAGTCTGAAAAATGAGGCCATTTTCTTATATATTTTTTCTTCCTAAAGCCCTGTGACACCAATCCCTGCACTGCCACTGAAAACAGCCTGAGATTTCAGCTCATAATGAGAATATTGCAGCAATAAGGCTTTAATAAATTTAGTTTAATATGCGCTTTCAAAATTCAGACTTGAACTGAGCATATCATCGCTGTGAGGTGAGAAAGTTGACCACGCTGTCACCATGTGGCCCCATCGCTTCATACAACAAGATTAAAAAGATAAACCATGAGTCGACTGTGGCACTGACTGAATGTGCTTTTATTTGAAAAGGTTGATTTGCTTTAAGTGCAACTAAATGAACGTGACCAGTTTTTATGGAGATTTTTACAAAGTGCGACGCTTGTCAAGACTGACATGGCTGATCAGAAGAGACAATATAAGATCCCCATCTGTGCACCACAATATTGTTTTCTGATCATCTGCCAGCGCCACGCAGCACAGTCAAGCTGTAAGACGTCGCAAGTTTGTATTTTAATCCGAGAGTGACATCATGACAACGTCTGGCTCTCAAGCTTTTACCCACCTTATTGCCATTGTTGTACATGGCCACCAGGCACAACAGATGGTACATGTGCCCACATTTGCCAAGTTTGCCCACCAGCTCTGGCTTGATGCCTTTGTGCTGCAGGACGCCTTCGTAGCCGGATGACATGACCAGCCTCTCCATACAGATGGTACAGTCCTGGGATAGCCAAACAAAATACTTCAAATTCCATTCAATATGCACACGAGTGTATGATTGAGTGATCTCCACCCCCGAGTGCATCCCAACCTTGGTTGTCCATTGTGTGTGTCGCATTGTGTTTTTCTTTTACCTCGTCTGGAACCACTTTAATCTTCTCTGTGTATCTCCGAACCACATCCTCTGGGTTTTTCCCTTTGTCATAAAATACAAGAGACACGAGTGACCGTCAAAGAGTGGAAGAATCTGTATTTTACAGAAACTACAAGTAAAGATGAGCTCCACTTCAGCATGGTGTCATTTACCGGACAACAATAACAAACCCCCTGCCAAATTACACGACGTGAGTGTGCATGTTTATGAAGTGCACATGATGGTGATGTTTAAGGGGAGGTCACCTTCAAACTGGCACATACCGAACAGCCTTCCTCACACCCTCCGATAATCCCCGTGTGCAACCAGGCTAGCATGGCTGAGAGCACACCCACAGCTTACACCCCTAATACGCTTACAGGCAACCTCTTTTCCCCCTGAAGCCTTTGTTTGCTCATTTGAGGGACAGCCAGTGAACAGAGGAAAGGAGAACAGTGGAAAGACACAGTGTGTGCAAAAAAACAATCAGAAAAAGACTGAAGGTACGGCGTTGTGAACAGAGGGGGAGAAAAGGCAGGAAAAAGACGTTGGAGATTCAATTACTTATTTCAGAGGACCGCTATTTGACGGCTTCATTAGCTGGATCAAAAGCCTCGCCGAGCGTTTTCTGTGCTCAGAGCAAAGAAGGATGAAGCTAAATCTCTCTAAACAAGAAAAAAAAACAATCATCTCCAGCGATTTCAAAGCCCTCGAGTGAGTCAGAGTTCATGCATTGTGAGTCCTCAATCCACTATTTTACTAGTAACTAAGTCAATAGTTTTCTAATAGAACTCATTTTGGGATGGTCTACATTCCGTCTAATGTTTATCGTTTAGTCGGACGTAATTGGAATTGACTACCATCTGCATAAAGTGTCAGTTTTCCAAATAATTAGTAGCTGATGACTTTTTCCTCTGTAGGAATCTTCCATACAGACGTGCAGTCATGTTGTCAGTCCCTTCCAAGAAAATCATGGGAAAGAATGTGACCTGAAAAACAAATTGCTGCAACGCTGTTTCCACACAACAGGGTTTGTGTGTACAGTAAAGAAGGGAATTGAAAGGGCTGAATGAAAGGACGAGTGTGGTGCAGCGATGGAGGCTCAAACAGCCTCACTGATCAATTAGGACAAAGGCTCCCGTGGGAGGGCAGCAGTTTCCACAGTTCGCATCGACCGGCACTTATTCAAGCCAAGAACCGTCCAGCGGAACACCGGAGCCTCTCTCAAACCAGCTCAATGCAACAGACCTTGTTAATTACATTCTTTAAAAGCACCTCGGTCAATCTGCAAATAGTGCTACATCTATGAAACGGTTCATCGCAGTTTCAATATATTAACCCATAAATCTGAGACATTGTTATATATGAGAGGAGACCTGGGGATTGTACGGCCCGGGGGATATATGACACCCTCTGAGCAGGGGGGGGGGTCAATGAGGAATTATCAAGCAAGTCAAAATTAGTTCGCCTGATGTGTGCAATTTGACGAAAACCAACTGAACGGTAATAAATGAAGTTTTCATGCACTATGCATTTATGATCTACATGCCAACCTCTTTGGCCAATCAGATGGAGAGTCACTGTGCTGGAGCCCCACCCACTAGGTAGATGAGATTGTTCTCAAGGATAAGTGAGGTGTGGATTAGTTGGTAAAGAGAAAACGTCAAAGCATCGTGTACATAAGTGTTTGTATTTATCGAAAATCATATAATTATCACAATACTCAGCAACATTATGGGCCAATAGCTAATTATTAATACACCCTCCTCTGTGAAACTAATTGAATGTACAAAAATGATAAAAGATGTTAGATAAAATTATCTGTATGCTCACAATTCAAAGCATTTTTTTTCCCTCGTTTAAATAGAAGGCATTTAAAGAACAATTATGGATCATTCAACAGTTCGTTTGGTGGTTTTGTTTTCGCGCTGAACAACAGACTCACAAACAGCTGATATGGAAGCATCTTGCAAAACTTGGCAGGACAAAGAAAATCTGCTGACTGTCAGCAGTTGATCTGTCCCGCTCCTCCAAACATTTTCTTCTTCTTCTTCTCTAAGGCTTGACAAAAAAATTAAAACCCACACTGGTCCTGAGTGAGAGAATTTTTTGAGTGTCATTTTTTTTTTTTATTGGTCTCACCTCTCCTCAGGTGCTTTTTCTTAGTTTTGCGGCGCATGCCGTTGATCCCCGGCACGGGCTTCATGTCGCTCTTGTTGATGGGTGGCGGGTGAAGAATAGGCTTCGGGGCCCGAGTCAGACAAACTGGCAAACCTGCAGCGCACATCAGGATACCCGTCATACCTGATGCATATATGAAGAACACACAGACACACACAGAGGAGTGGAAAAACAAACAAACAAACAAACATACCCATTTTAAAAATAAGAATTCCACATAAATAAGCTTAGACAGGTCATTTTTGATTGGAAGAATTGACAATTTTTGTGCAGTTACATAAATGCTCCAGAGCAGATGTGGTCGAACCTGCTAGTGCTGGATGCACTGGTCCGGAGCCGGTCAGGTTCTTAACCGGGAGGGCAGGAACACTAAAAAGAAAAGAGAAAAAATAATATTAAACCTTTAACCGTTCAACCATTTGACTAAGCAATTATTTATTTTGTTGCTGAGAAATCCCTTTCTTTAAAGCATCTGGTTCAAAGTGTGACTTGAGTTTTAAAAGTATTTGTTTGCTTTAAAAAGTCCAAATCCACGTGTTTCAAGTCTTGTTTGAAGAATCACTGTCTACTTTGAAAGTATGGCAGTCAGTTCGAAATATGAAGTCTGTGGGTCTTTTTAATGACATTAGTTGAGGTTTGAAAAGTCCAGGTCAAGAGACTGTGAATACTTTAGAAGGTTTCATTTAAGGAGTCTGGGTTCAATTTATCTGTAGCTGGTTTCAGCTCTGCTTTAATTTTTTTCTTTTCTTTCAGAGGATGTTAAAGTGTAAAAGAATTGAAGCCCCTAATGTCTACAGAGAAAACCCTGCTCAGATCAGACATTACACAGAGGAAAGTCCTTCTGCTGTGTTCGCTTTCAAATCTATATTTTTAATATTCTCTCACTGCCCCGGGACCTCTAAAATGGGCAGTAAATTGTCCCAACAGCGCACCGACACTTATTTCCCCACAGCTGAAAAACCCTGAGAGCAGCAGATAGTAGTGCTCCACATGCCATGAGAAAACGCTTAAGTTAAAATGTCACATGTGCTTCGCCACAGAGACAGAGACGAGTGCGATGGGATGAGACAGACTGACTCATGTACAAAGCACTGCAGCGGAGCCTGATTCAGCGTGGCATTTGGAGAGGTTGGAGTTCGTGGCCAACGCAGTCGACAAAGACAATTGACTTACGCACTCCTCAAGATCTGTGGAGCAGAGCGGACAAAAGTACTCGGAGCGTTCATGTGAATGAGTCTTCTTTCGGAGGCCTCGACTCTAACAGCATCCCACAGAGAGGCACAACACTCAGGACTCAGTCTCCGTTGTTGGGGTACAAAGTGAGACTCTCAGCACACAGCTCATGTCAAAGCTCAACAATCACCAGATCCTGTTTGTACGTAAAGCTACTGGACAACACATCGGTAAATCTCATCTTCAGCACTGAAATGCCCATTTATGCTTTGTCATTTTCAGTTGAAATAACTACGTGTCTGGATTTCATTTTATTAAGATCCTCATTACCTTCTGAAATCTCAGTCGCTATTCTTCCTGGGGTCTCATCAAATTCATTACATGGGTTTTAAAGTCGCAAAATGTGGAATTCCTAGGAATTTGCTTTTAATTTTTGACTTTTTTTTTCATATGGCTGGATATTGTTGCACATTTAGATTCAGAATGTTAGCAATTAGTTGGAGTTTGGGCATTGTAGGAGCTGTTACCGTAAAATAAAGTGAATGTTTGTAATGTTGAAATGAATATGTGCTCAACATTTTCCCACTCAGCCCAAAAACTCAGTTTTAAAACATTAATGTGTATTTGTGCTTTGCAGCTTTATGTGATGAAATAATAGGTTGGCACAGGTTTAAAGCTTTAAAAGATATAAACCTTATTTTTCTACATTATGAAATTACTAAAGCAGCATGTTTTAACATTTATAACTTGGAGTTTAGTCTTTGTTTACAAAATGTGACTTTTGTAATTGATGTTAGGGGCTTTTGTTCTTTCATGTTGCTGCTTGTGTCGTTATATTGACCCTTCAAGGCCACTGAACTGCTCAATAACACAGAGCTGCCACCTGTCAATATCTCTTACTGTGTATAAATGACTAGTATTAAAAAACAAATGCTGTTTATTTCACTCATTAGTCTTTTCACATGTACAGCAAGCAAACATGATGAAACGTTACCGCTCCAGAAACCTGTTAATTTAACAAACTGAGCAAAATGAAAAACACTAATAATGAAATAGTCAAAATGAGCCCTTCATATCTGCCCCATAGCAGAGTAGCACACGGCTGTGCATGTACGTCTTGAACCTTGCAGCTCTAACGTGAAGCAGTCAAAGTCTTTAGCCCAGCAGCTCCACGACGCTGCACAAATCCGCATCAAGCGACTGCTTTGATATTAGAGAGCTCTGTTGCTGTGCCAGGGGAAGTCTTTCAGAAAGCTGAGTGCAATAACAAAGAAAAAAAAGAAGACAAGAGGACTGGTTGCAGCTGATGTGTCCTATCACATCTCTGGAAGGGTGTTTTAAACACTGGATCAGACAGAGAAATCAGCTGAATCCTGATGCGCGCAGATACGAGTCTAAATGAATGTGCAGGTGGAGAGAGGTGAACTTGATTTATTTATTTCTTTATATATTTATATATAATGCAGAGACTACATGCAGGTTTTCACAGCCTTAAAGCACAGCGGTGGAAATAATGGGTGAACTCACCTCCTGCATTTGTAGCTTATAACAAAAACTACCTATGGGGAATCTACGTGCTTCACAGCATATCGCTGCCCTTCACTCAATAAAAGATGTTGGCTGTCTATTTTTATGTCTGGAGAGTAAAGTAATCGACTAAAGCAGAATCTCAAAAACAAAAGAGAAAAAGGTGCCGCCCAGAGGGAGGGTTTCTCCTGCAATTAAACATGCACTCAGGCCTTAATCAAATCAGAACACACGACCAACAAGATACCCCCCTTTATGAGTGCATGTATAATTTAGGGTGCTCACAAAGAGCACTGTCATCAGAAAAATACATTTTCATAAGAGGAGGAAATGGGACAACACATCACAAGGGCCCTTAACATCACTTCATTGTGCACATTTTACACAAACTACAAGCACATAGCACAGACGGTCTGTCAAGGAGCCGAAACATGACATTAATTAGGAAATCTTCTCATCTTTGCAGCGTTTTAGTTTAATGAACGATCTCACAACAGGCCGGAGAATCTTCATCCATCCATCTTCCATGCTACTTTCCAGGGTTGCATGAGGCTGGAGGTGATGGATGAAACCAGAGAATCCCCCAGGAGAACATGAAAACCTCACACAGAAAGCCCCCTGAGGCCTGGAACTGTCAAATAATAAACTTTTTAAGATCATATGATTCCTCTCGTGTTTCTGATTTACATTTTTTTCATCCATAGGATGGGGGTCATGGCCAAGGCAACATCTGTCACCCGTACGAAGCTGTAGAAGCTCCAATCAGGAGCTTCCTCCATACCTACTGAACAACACCAGTCTGAGCACACTATTATTACTCTGTTTACTGGACAAACTAAACTTAATGATGTCTTTATATCTTTACCTTTGCTGTAACTATGGAGCTGCAGTGATTACTGACCTTCCCCTGACGAGCGATTAATTCAGCTTGGTCTTATCTTGAAAAAGTAAACAAACATTATAGCCGTTGTGTCTTGCACGACGAAGCCGAGGACAGACACATGCTCACACTTGTTAGAATCCTCAACACTTCACAAATTAAAGCGTGCGGCTGCACGGTCATGGGGGTGTAGTGGAAAGCACTCTCGCCTCACAGGAAAAATATCCCTGTCCAGAGTTTGTATGTTCTCTACAGTCCAAACTCATATGCTTGAAGCCAATTGGTGAAGTACCTGTACACCGCAAATTATTTGGTAGTTGCCAATATTTTAAATCTTATTCTTACAGATGAAAGATAATTTGGCTTGTTTTAAAAGTTGTTTACTTACTTTTAGTCCTTGATTTTACAGTATAAGCTTTAAAAAAAATCTTGTTTCAAGACTCTTTTTTTATATGGACAGATACTTTCAGTAGTTTACGATAATTTTCTTCTATATATATATCTTATATTTTGGCTAACCTCTTTGTGTTTTCAGTGGCGGTATAAGTGTGCGTGCTTTATGGAAAAAAAACCCCCAATCCTTGCATACAACGCCCACCAGCGATCGTTACTAACTGCATTTCCATAAATAAAAAAACACCAAAAGAAATGAAAAAAATCAATGACGCTGAACAATGGCCTGTTGGCTCATGCTTGTGTATTGCAAGCCATTATACCTCATCATCAGTAAACAGGCGCTGACCTTTGGCCTCGTCTCCACGGCGACACTGCTGTTGTCGCACCTCAATTTTGATGAGGCAAACTCAAGTCAACCTCACTAATCTTTGTCACCTCCGCGTTTCTCTCGCACTGCCGACTCTAATTCTTGTCTTCCCCCTGACCTGTGATCACTCCTTTACTTCCTTCCCTTCTGTGTAGGCAAAAGAGAGGAAACAGCTGAGTCATGCAACAACCCGTCCTCTCCTTACAAGGCAGCGACGTGAGCGCGAACCGAACTGCCGAGGGCAAACGTTCCCCGTATCCAATGCTGTAATGATGACTTAAAATCAATAAATCAGCTTAACGTAATTGTTTAACATCAAATTAATCGAGGCCTCCTTGGAAGTCAGGTCATCGGGGGTCACTGTCCCTCTTTTGTACCACCCCCCCACCGGATTTCCTGAGGGGACCTCCAAGCAGCCTTAAGGACTTGATAAGATAAGACATGATTCTCCACATTAAGCCAAGTTAAAAAAGTGCTGACAGAGGAGCAGTAGCTCCTCATCTGTTTATTATGCACTATAAAGACATAGCGAGGGGTGGACGATGAAGAGAACTGCACGAGTGCTTAATTGCATATTGATGTCAGCAGCAGGAGCCCCCCCCCCTCGCCCGGTAGTTGGGGTGGGGGCGCATGTCACATCGCACCTGAAATGCCCCGAAAATAAACAGTAACGGCACCGACAATTTCCCCCAAATGGTCCCCGTTTGTAATGCATGCACTCTCATGGTTTATTCATTTATTTCAGTTTTAATTGTTATTGTGAGGGGAGCTCCAGAGCACCGCGGTGAAGCAGCCCACTGAGGGATAATGATCTCTGCACTCGACACACTAACAGCCCTCCAGTCAAAACTCAGACCGGTGTTCCTCACACAAAGAGCTCGTAAACGCAGCATGCAGGCAGGCAGACACTATTCACAAGCCTTTTGTTTTAACTGAATAAGTTTTGGGTTTTTACCTCTCACCTTTCCCCCTGATAATAAGCATCAAGGAATACTACGCAGTCGTTTGACCGAAGGCGTGCAGCTTAACAATTTTTGATCACTAATTCGCAAAGAGAAAGGTTCAAAGAGGGATTGGTTGGACTGATTGACATTGGACACCTAAAAAAAAGGATTTCGATCTACTAAAATTCCACCACAAAGCATGTCTTTTATTTTTACACTGGCAGCTCAATCTACCGCATTTCTCCATTTCATCACATGATTAGGCAAAATCTCATCTGGAGTTCAAGTTTCAATGATTAAACTTTTGATTTCAGGATGAAATACTTAAAAGTTATGACATAAACTTGTATTGTTTTCATTACGTGATGTTTTGCTTTTAAGTAAACACGAAATAAAGCTTCACTTGACCCCCCTTAATGATTAGATCAACAATACTAAAGAACATTTTTAAGATTTTATCAAAGTATTAGTCAACTCATGTGTAGATGCAAGTGTTTTGAACTCTTCATAAATACGTCCATGCTGGAGACATTGTAAGCACACTTAATATTATCAGTATATCTGCCTCCTTGTATTCAACATAACTATTACATCCTTTAAAAAAACAGATGTGAAACTCAACACTGTAATCTTATTGTAAAATATAGTTTGTTTGGGGCTTTTGGGAGTGTTTGACATCAAAAGATGTTGATTTATAATTAAAATACTAAGGCAGAAGCTAACCTGTAACACACACAACAGTTTAAAGCTTTAATTTGAAAGAAATGGTCAATTGCCATTTATTTTCTGCAACTTATTGTTTATTTAGAACTTTTACTAAAGGCATTTAGTTAATGTTGTTGAAGTGAAGTCAGTAGTTTGGTCATTAAACATTGCATTAAACTGTACATATAGCTTAAGTATAAATAATTTGGTTAATATATAGAAGCTCACAAGCCATGTACAGATTGAGTTGTCAGGCTAACGGACAAGCACAGTTTCACATTATTAGGTTTGAAATATCCTCATAATCATGCAAGTTTAAAGTGATTTATATATACAACTCTTTTTTTTTTAGAAAGATATGTGGTAGATATGTTGTGTTCATTGTGTATCAGACTTTTGTCATGATCCAGTCCCTGATTGCGCACAATGCCTCCAGCGCATGAAACAGTATGAATCAGATCTGATCTAAATAATAAAAAATAAAAAAATAATCAAAAGCAGTCTACATCTGTCGCTACTACACCATGCAGGTGGTGATATGTGGGCTGCACAGTAATAACATTAGCTCATGTGTTGACACAAGCCAGCAGATGGTGCCACTTCTAATATTTGTCCATGTGAGACCGATTCATACAACAACCCAGCCCCCAATCCCTCGATCCCCCACTGCCTGTGAGCGCTGGTTCTTTTAGGCGATAAAAAGATCAATATGTGAACTGCAGCATTCATCTTCAATGACACACCAGTCATAAAAAGCATATATGGTGCTGTGCCATCTCATGTAAGGATAAAATCAATCACAGTGCAAGTTACTGGCCTGTATGGAAACACAGCATGGTTGCTTATAAGGTTATTTATATAAGTGGAACAGTAAAATGAACTAATGTAAACAAGTCTGGATGTGCAAAATGCCTTTATTGTACCCAACAACACTTATATTAGGGTGTGGGCGCGTGAAAACAGATCAGATTTTTTTTACATTTTGTGTGGGTTCCTCTGTTATCTGTCGGTAGCGCGCTCGTGGGAATGTGCGAGGGAGTTCACATTTCGGTTGGTGTGTGCGTGTGTGAGCGCTCATGTCCTGCTGCTCGTATGTTAACCACACTCATCCTGTTCCATCGAGCCACTCGCCTGGGAACCCGCGTACCCAGTCTTAACCCCTGTCTCTTCCTCTCTCATGCTCTCGCTCTGTCTGCCTCTGCAGAACATCTCTGTGTGCCGCGAGGTGAAAAAGCCACAGCACTTCCACAACTCTGCACACCTGAGATTTCACCGCTCACTCAAATGCAGAGGAAACAACTCCGAGCAGGTCCAGGTATGCCGGGTTCCTCCATCAGACACACACACACACACACACACACACACACACACACACACACACACACACACACACACACACACACACACACACACACACACACACACACACACACACACACACACACACACACACCTTTGCTCAGTATACTGGATGATACATAATTTTCCACCTATTTACAGTATAAAATATATTCGGAGCCTGCCACGGTGAATAAAAACTTCCTGTGCGACACTGAAATAGGCCACAGAAAGTGAAAGAGTTCTCGGCCCGGTGAAGGATGGTATTATTCAAACATGCAGTAAGTGTGTCTCTCCCCATGAGCGGTGAGAACAAAATGGAATCAAATTAGATCAGGAGAGGGTTTATTTTAGCAGAAGAAAGCAGGATAAGGGACTGAAGTATCGGTTACAACGCTAACACACTTCTCTTCCCGAGTTCCTTTCTCTGAATCGCTCTGAGGTCAGAGCGCTCTGCTGAAGCTCCCATTTTTCCTTGATCCATTATTCATTCTTCCCCAGTGGAGCTCTGCCTCCATGGCAAATAGGTTTCCACAGCTCAACCAGAGCCCGCTTCACATGTCTGTCTGTGCATACACACTCGCACGCTCGTGCACACCAGTGT